>NW_016807380.1:0-28407 GCF_001698545.2 Rhinopithecus bieti | reverse complement strand
AAAAAAAAAAAAAAAAAAAAACCCCACCACTTCATAAAGATTTTCTTTTCTTTTTTTTTGAGACAGTCTTGCTCTGTCGCCCAGGATGGAGTGTAGTAGTGCAATCTCGGCTCACTACAACCTTTGCCTCCAGGGTTCAAGCGATTCTCCTGCCTCAGCCTCCCAAGTAACTGGGATTACAGGTGCCCACCACCACACCCAGCTAGTTTTTATATTTTTAGAAGAGGTGGGGTTTCACCATGTTGGCCAGGCTGGTCTCGAACTTCTAAGCTTAAGTGATCCGCCTACCTTGGCCTCTCAAAAGTGCTGGTATTACAAGCATGAGCCACTATGCCCGGCCTGAAGAAAATTTAATTAAAATACTGTTTTTAATCAAAGAAATTTTGTTTCGACTAAATTTAGTAGCATGAAAAACAAGTGTCCACACTTCAGAAGTTAAAGAACCAGTAAGTGGTCCTGGAGAAAATGCTAAATGAAAAAATAGTGTAATAAACTGTAATGTCTTCTTGAGAGCAGCATATAGGGCTCAGACAGAACGTTTTAAGAAAACATTGTCAACAAGCCAGGTGTCATCCTATCAAGAGTAATGAATCTGATGAACCAAAGTGACAAAATGGATTTAAACGGTGTCTTGTTTTTAGAAATTCCAACATCCCACTATTTATACAGCCTCTTCTTCCACACGACAGTATGACAAACTTCGTTTTTTGACCTTTTTTTTTTTTTTTAAACGTTTTTTGAGACAAAGAATCTTTCTGTCACCCAGGCTGGAAATGCAGTAGCACAATCGCAGCTCACTGCAGCCTTGACCCCCTGGGCTCAATCGATCCTCCCACCTCACCCTCCAGAGTAGCCAGGACTATGGTGCCTGCCACCAAGCCTGGTGAAAAAAAAAAAAACCTGTAAGAGTGTCATACTGTCATACGGGAGAAGGGGCTATACTATAAACAGTGGGATGTTGGAATACACACACACACACACACACACACGTAGGGATGGGTCTCATGTTGCCCAGGGGGGTCTTGAACTCCTGGGCTCATGTGATCCCCCAGCCTCAGCCTCCCAAAGTGTTGGGTTTACAGGTGTGATGAGCCACAGCGCCCGGCTGACACACTTTTTTAAATGCAATTTCTGTTTAGATCTTGACACCTGTTGATATTACTAGTCACTATGGAAAGAAGCAAACACAGTTGTTTAAGATGTTCTAACATTTTTTTTGCCCTGTAGAAGCCAACATGGAATACACCATGAAAACTGTCTAAATAGGAACCTTCTAATATGGCTCATTGTAAGCCATGCATTTCCACTACGTTGGAACTGACTTCTACTTTCCTACTTATCCATTAGGCGACTTAGGCTCCTCTAGGCAGGTAACTTTTCTGAGTGTTTCATTTTCCATGAAGTAAAAAAAAAAAAAAAAGGTGGAGGACTTTAGAGAGCTTTTACTCGAATAAGGTCTATTAGACATGTTCAAAAGCTTTCTCTCCAGACGACGCAGAAACAGGCACACGGGGTTCTGCTTTCCCCACCTCCCACTCCCAAGCCCAGGCCCCATTCTTCTCACTTTCAATCCTCATTTGGGCTCCTAAAGGAATAGCAAAGAGAGTTCTTTTATCAATACCAGCGCTCCTCTGTCCCCAAATCCGGCTAGGGAAGGGTTCGGAGGCCTCAGCTGGTGGAGAGAGGGTAGAGACGATCCTTCCTCTCCCATGTACCCAGCCACCACCCCTTCCCAGATCTAGCGTCCGGGCCCCTGACCAAGCGCGTGCTTGGAGCTCTCCGGTACAGTGAGGCGCGCGCTTGCCCGCCTAGGGCCCCTGTGAAGGAAAGGGATCCCGAGGTGCTTGCCAGGACCGCAGCAGGCGGAAGCTGCTGGCAGCGGGAACGGGCGGCTCCCGTCGGCGTGGGTGGGGGAAGGGCGGCAGCCACACCCGGAAGTCGGTCCGGGAGGGAGGGGGAAATCCAAGGGAACGAGGCTTCCGGCGGCGCAAAGGGTGTCGGGAGCGGCTTCCTGCAAATCTTCCCTGGCCTCTGGAGGGACCACCGTTGCCGCCGCTTCGGCTTCCACGATCTGCGTTCGGGTTACGCGGCCACCGTGGCAGCCACTGCGACTCCCACTGTGCCTGGCTCTGTCCATATTAGTTCCTAGGCGGCCGTCGCCGTTCCAGCAGCGGCAGCGGCGGACATGTTGTGAGGCGGCGGCGCGGGTGTCTGAAGGATGGTTTGGCCGAGGCGGCGGCAACGGCTGCTGGCGGCGGCGGCAGCGGCAGCGGGGCCTCGGGCTCTATAGAGCCGAGCCCGCTGGGTACCCGCCCGGTACCGCGGCGAGGCCAGTGCCCCTGGATCTTGCCTCTGCTTTGACGCCTTTGGGGACCAGTTAGGCGACAGTGCCCGTCCCTCTGAGGCGACCCGAAGGTGGTTCCCCAGCCGCTCAAATTTCCGGACCACCGCGCTTTCCCCTCAGCCTGGGCTGTGCTTTCTCTAGAATCCTCAGGCCCCCACTTTCTTCCCAAACTCATCTTAAATCTCTCACACGCGAGCGTTCCCAGCCCTAAAGCCAGCTCCTCTTCCGTTCATTTTCTGCACCCTCTTCGCGAAGCACCCCCCGGGATCACTCTCCGAGGGCAGCTTTTTGAGAGATCTCCGTGGAGTAGTGGACCAGAGCCGGGGAGTTTTTAAAATCCGGGACGCGAGAAACAGGAAGGTACTATGGCTTCCTCGTCTGGCAACGATGATGATCTCACTATCCCCAGAGCTGCTATCAATAAAATGATCAAAGAGACTCTTCCTAATGTCCGGGTGGCCAACGATGCTCGAGAGCTGGTGGTGAACTGCTGCACTGAATTCATTCACCTTATATCTTCTGAAGCCAATGAGATTTGTAACAAATCGGAAAAGAAGACCATCTCACCAGAGCATGTCATACAAGGTAAGTCATATGTGGGAATTGGTTTGAATGAGGGTCTAGGGGAGCAGTCTGCTAATCGCATGACCCTTTCATGTCAAAGCTTTCATTCCTCTTCACTGGTAAGTAACTTAATGAAAAAGCCAGACTGGCATGTAGGCAGCCCGTGCTTTAAAAACAATCCCTTTGTAGCATTCTTGCAGTACTTTTCATCTAGCGAATACACGTAAGGAGTGCAAACATTTAGGTCAACGTCCCCAAAACATAAAGAAAAAGAGTGATCTCACTTTACAGCCAGGTAAGCCGAAGCAACAAGAATTGCTTGCCTGAAGTTGAACTTAGATAATAATTAAGGAACGCAGAAGTTCTCCCTTGGAAAGTTAAAAATTCAGAGGAACTTCAAGCATGGGTGGAGACAGAGCACCCCTTCCCCACCTGACCTTTCACCAATGTAGAGGAAAAGATTTATTTTGTGAACACATAAGTTAAAAAATTCTTAACATACAACGTGTTCAACGTTGTCAAGTTTATCGTTGTTGAATAAAAGGAGGTATGTTTTCTGCTCTAAAAATGGTTTGATGGTACGTTCATGAATGAGTTACGAAAGCACTCCTGTTCCATTCTGTAAGAAAAGGGTGAACTTTAAATTTTCGTTTTTTTCTTTTTGTTTGCCTTTATGTCGTTTGCTTTGTTCTATTCTGTGGAGATAAGTTTTAAAATCTTTGATTGAAAGTTTATGCAAGTTTTTTTTTTTTAACGGAAAATTTCCCCGTCCTTTCGTGCTGTCATTCCTATTTGGATGTATACACTTAGGCTTTTATTGAACAGCACTTCTGAAAGCTTCAACAGTTTCTTTTATCCTGAAAAGGATGTGGTCCCATAGTAGGGATTTAGGGGACTGTATTCTGATGGTTTCAGAGAGGAGAAACATATTTACTAGTCATAATGTTTCGGGAATGTACCTTTTGCCATGTTTTTACACGTACTCTTGTGAAAGAGTTGTTCTCAATTTGAAGTGAAAACTTGCCTTTCGTAATAATCTAATTAAAAGTATTGATTGCTTGTGAAACCAGGGAAAAAATGGTTAATTTTAATCATTTTGGTAGGCAGGTGGTTGTCTGTCACTTAATTTTTGTACTTTAACTTTTCAAAATGTGACTTTCCTGTTGTACTGAAGTAGAGAACACATCTGCTTATGTTGACCATATCCAATATTTTACTGTCAATATTGACAAAAGGATTAAATGATTGATTTTTAATCCTTTATGACGTCTTGAAAGTAGTTTTAAAATATATACTGCCATTTCAGTACATAAGGAGAAAATCCCTAGGAAAAGCATATTTGATTCTTAAAACTAGTACTAGTTTTTTTTTTCTACTTGTTTGATATGCTGAATACTCTAGCAAGTAAAATGAAAGCCAAGTTGTCTGTTTTTTCTCTTGTGTATTTATTTTTACATTGTATTTGTGATTGCTGTCATAAGTCTTTCACAAGATTATCCAGCACAGATAGCTGTAATTTCTTTTACAACTCATAAAAGGAAAAGAACTTTTTATCAACATTGCCTTTCTAATGAAAATTGCAAAAGATTTCAACAGGGTCTGCCTAAATATTTGTTTACACTACAGAAGTGGGGATCGTTCCAAAAACCTAATAACACATTACAGTCTGTCTTCTTGGGGAGAGTTAATTCTTTTCTAGGATATATTTAGATTTCTGATTGACATGATGGAATAGAAGTGCAGCTGTAGCAAGCAGTACGCTAAATAATTCAACTTTGGAATATGCTAAATTCAGTTTAATGTGTGAGTCAGAAAGCTATAGTGAAAAAGCATTTCTATTGTGTAATGAAGATGATTTGTTTTTGAAAATCATGTATTGACATGTTATAGTCTTAAAATTTTACCTTTTTTTATTGTATTATGCTATTGGTAGGTGGATAAGAATCTACATTTTCACCCAAGAATTCTCCCTAATTGGGGTTGTAGACTTTATACATTTGTAATCTCATATTGCTTAATTATTCCCAAGAAGTTTTGTTTTCAGAGGTTAAATTTTTAAAGAAATTCTTAAAGTTTATATGTTTTAGGTGTTTGAAGTGTGTTCCTATACACTAATCGTAATAGATAGGACATTTTTTTTACTTTTCTGTCAGCATTGATTAGGAATGTAGAATATATCCAAGTGGAATAAATAATGTACATTTTAAAGTGGTATGATTCTCACATGTTGAAGTTTGGGTTTTTAGTGATAAGTTTAATGAACTAGACTTTGTTTTAGGACATTTCACTTGTTCATTTCCCACCTTGCTTTATCTTGTCTGAACAAATTAAGCATTCTGAGATAGTTCTGTAAAATGTAAGTTAAAGTTGAACCAATTTGATCACCAGTAAATCTATGAAATAACTTAGTTAAAAAAAAATTTTTTTCTGTTTTGCTTATTTTGAGTTTAAGAAAGTAGACTTGGTATTGAAGATCATAGATATGTGAATAGAGGGAGTTCTAAGCTATAAAAGGTGTTCCTATTTTATTGCAGTTTTTTGTGAACACGTATTCTTGAATGAGTTCTAACATGTTCTGTTACCTTATAGAAAGAATTGACATTGAGAGTCAGCTTAAGTTCTGCACTGAGAATTCTTTAACCTTAGGCAAATCTTTTAACTAAGGTTTTCTTATTTATGTATAAATAATACTTGATTTCAGGTATTACTTGTAATTTTTGAGAATTAGTCAAGGGTTGAGAACCTTACATGAAATATCTCCCCTCACATTTATGAGAATTGTAACTGAAAGTAGTAAAAGTTTGAGAGTATCTGAGAATTTGCATCTTCAGCCACTGAGTTGCTCCAAGCTGTCTTATGTTGAAGGAGTTTTTTAAAAATTCCTGTCCTTCTCACACTGGTACCTTTGTAAGATAACATGAAAATGGATCACTGGAAAAGATGAGGAAAAGACCAACACTCAACTTTTTACTATTAGATTCAATAGACATAAAATTATTTTGTCAAATTGCAATGAAGGTACTTAAATGCATTGAATTTCCATAGTTAACTAAGGTTAACCATTAGGAGCTGTTCCAGCATAAGTCCATGGACCACACTTTGAGAACCTTTGCTTTAAAGCCTAAACCACAATCTGTGTTGGAGTGGACGTGAGTAGTAAATAATCATTCATACAGATATTTTTTCCGAAGGGACACATCTAATTTGCACTGCAAAATTTATCACATAATCAAATGCTTTTCAAGTTAGGATTTTATTAATACCTTTCGTAAAATTAATGTATCTTTTGTTTCTGTTTTCCTTCTGCCACCCTACAATTACTTATTGAATACTATCAAGTATTTGGCATTGTGCTAGATACTACTAAGGATATTAAGATAAATGATACTCAATTCCTTCCCTGACATTAGTCTCTCATTGTTGTCCAAGATTTCCAGTAGTGATACCATGGAGGACATGGTTCTTAAGGGTCTTCAGAAACCTTTGCCAGGCTAATGAGCCAAGAAGTCACTTTGGCCTACATCCTCTTAATGTATTTTATGTGAAATACATTAGTCCCTTCCTTCCCACAAGCAAAAGAAAATGGAGAAATTAGAAAATGCTGATTTATATAGTGTTTAAAAGGTACTGTATATCACATAATTTTAAAAATGAAAAACATGTTTTATGCATATGAAGTATAAAGTGATTCACATAAATTCATGTTATGACAGAACCTTTCAGGAGTACATCACTTTGTAAAATAAGATAAGCCTATATGAAGATTATTGTTGCTTGGAAAAAATTTTTATGTTTTTTTTGTTTTTTGAATAGCTGTCTTGTTAACATCTGTCTCTTAAGCCGAAAAATGTGCTAAGTATTTTTTCCCCTAATATACACCGTGGACTTTTCTGGTTGTAGTTTTAAGATACACGGCATAGGGTGACAGATAGTGATGTGTGTTAGTTTTACCCACAAATTTTTTAAAAAAAATTTTCTGTTTTAGAAAGATGAGATCCTTAGAAATAGAGCCATCAATAGTCCATAAGGTCCCTTTGTACAAATTAGAAAAGGCACTCCTTCCTTAAAAAGCATTCCTACTGTCTGCCAGAAAAAGTATCACAGTCAACATACAAATTTATGATATTTACAATAAGAATGGCCTTCTAGTATGTTGTGTACTGAACAACCTACATAACCATAAATAGTGGCCCTGCTTGGGAGCTATTTCCTTTATCCTTTAATATTCTCTCTGTGTAAAATGGGAATGATAACTAATACATGATAGCAAATGATGTAAAATATCTCCCTATTTAGAAGGTATTATGTCCGGTTATTGATATCTGTTAGCCAAATGTGTTTAAAATTAAAGTCAATGCCATTTTGAAATTAAATTTATGGCTGCTCCTTTTCAACCATTTTATTAAGAGTATAGTTTTTACATATGGCAATTCTTTGAATAAAATTAAATATTAACCTTGGACCTACTTGCCAGTTTCTTGAAAGCAGTGTTCTCAGCCTTAAATGTTTTTAAAGGTAGTTATATATTTAAAACATTTTTTTAATCCAAGCCCTCCATGGTTAAAAAAATAGCTTGGATTGGATTTTCTTTTTTTTTTTTTTTTTTTTTTTTTGAGACAGAGTCACGCTGTCAGGCTGGAGTGCAGTGGTGTGATCTCGGCTCACTACAAACTCTGCCTCTCGGGTTCAAGCGATCCTCGTGCCTTAGCCTCCTGAGTAGCTGGGATTACAGGTGTGTGCCACCACGCCTGTCTCACTTTTGTATTTTTTGTCGAGACAATGTGTCGCCATGTGGGCCAGGCTGGCCTCTAACTCCTGACTTCAAATAATCCCCGCACCTTGGCCTTCCAAAGTGCGGGGATTACAGGCATGAGCCACCATGGCTGGCTGGTTTGGATTTCCTTAATGTCTGGTGTAGTAATTTATGGTATTTTGAAGGGTTGTCTCTCAATTGTGTTGATTTGTTAATTTTATAAATGTAATATTTTATAAATATACTTGTCCAGCTTGAATTTAAATATGATATTGTATAGCTATACCTTCATTTTTAGCTGTACACTTATGAGGGTACCCTTTTACATTTAAAATAAGATAAAAAATAAAAAATAAAGATGAGAAATACATAGTCTGAGTTTGGTTAAGTGATTGTTATGTGCTAGACACTGTTAAATCCCTTGTATTAATTACCTGTCGATTCCCACAACCCTAAAACTAATAAGAATATGATATTTATTGTTTTATTTTTAATTAAGATGCAGGGTCTTGCTCTCTCACCCAGGTTGGAGTGCAATGCCACAGTCATAGTTCACTGTGGCCTCAAACTCCTGAACACAAACTCTTCCTGCCTCAGCCTCCCGAGTAGGTGGGACTACAGGCACTCGCCACCATGCCCAGTTAATTTTTTGTATTTTTAGTAGAGACGGGGTTTCACCATGTTAGCCAGAATGGTCTCAATTTCCTGACCTAATGATCTGCCCGCCTCGGCTCCCAAAGTGCTGGGATTATAAGCGTGAGCCACTGTGCCCGGCCATGTTGGCGAATTTGATATGCAGAACTTAGAATAATGCCTTTCTGAAGTTTTTAGGGAGGTCAGGGGAGGTGAGTTAACTTAATTATAGGACAGTACTATGCTTTTTGGCATCAGATTATTTCTAAAGAAGGCTGATGAAAACAGCTTAACATTTGAAATAATTAAAGTTGTAAATCATTCAAAATGTCTTAAAAACCACAGTTTGCATGGGCATGTAGATTTGTAAAGGTATATTTGACATTGTCCCAGAAGAGCAAATTTCTGAAGTTAGAAGTGAGAGCATATATACTAAAAGGAGTCTGGTTCAGTAATACCTGAAAGACTTGAAGAACTGATGACCTAAATTGATTTACTGTGTTTTTCACCACCTATGTTTCATCATTGGTTCACAATACAAAATATGCCTTTGGGGCATTAGTCAATATACCAAAATTATAAGATATAATTTTAAATACTGTGAGCCAAAAGGAAATTTTATGCCTTATCTTTTCTGGATTACAGAAGGTATTTAGAGTGTGTGATTCTTTTTTTTTTGTTTTTATTTTTTTCGAGACTCTGTCATCCAGGCTGGGGAGTACAGTAAAGTTCTGAGTGACTCTCATGACTATCATCCATCTCCTGAACTCAGCAATCCTCTCACCTCAACGCTCCTAAGCTGAACACCATAGGCATGAGGCCAGCCAGCACGTCGACTAATTTGTTTTTTTTTTCTTTTTTTGTAGAGAGGAGGTCCTTGCCATGTTGCCAGGTGGTCTTAACTCTGGACTAAAGGGATCCTCTCACTTACATCCCAAAGTGCTTTGAAATTCGACAGATGAGCGTAACCATGCCAGCCCACTTTTTTTTTCGTTATAAAATTCCTTTCTAAATATGACAAAGGGGAGAAAGAATTTTATTGATAATCTGTCTTGTGTCCTTATAGTCCATGTTAATCTCGTGTTTTTTTTGGCCACATCGTTTAAATCGATGTTTTATTTTCCTGTTAAGTTTTTATTTTCAAGAGACAAGACCTGTTGGCTGACTCTAAGTGCTGGCAGTGCTGAATTTCATGACTTTCATTTCCACCAGTATTTTTTAAACTTGGCAGTTTGAGTATCTGCTAAAAATAGCTTCCTGTTGGTGTATTGGACAAAAGAAAAACTTCTCTTCTTTTATTCTGTCCTACCAGAACTTAGTAGAGAATGTGTTACCAGCCTACTTTTTCTAAGTCAAATGACACAAAATGTTTTTTCTTACTAAAACCATATGTTCTTATAATGGACTTTTTTTTTTCTCCTCGCTTACAGGAAATGCTTTGGTCTTTTAAAAATTAGTCAGAATGAAAAGTGAAGGCATGTGCCTTGGTTCTTCAAGTTTTAACTGATTTGCCACCTAATATTTAGCAGATTGATAAAATATTTGTCTTGGCTGCCCAGACAATTGTTGTACAACTATAAAATAGGTAAAATTATTAGAAAACAGCAAAACATTCCCCTCCCCCAAAGAAAAGCCCACAAAAACTTTATGTTCCACAGGTTGGGGAAAAGCTGTGTTTTATCACCCTTTCACATTTTAATATTTTCATTTCTCTAGCACTAGAAAGTTTGGGATTTGGCTCCTACATCAGTGAAGTAAAAGAAGTCTTGCAAGAGTGTAAAACAGTCGCATTAAAAAGAAGAAAGGCCAGTTCTCGTTTGGAAAACCTTGGCATTCCTGAAGAAGAGTTACTGAGACAGCAGCAAGAGTTATTTGCAAAAGTAAGTAATTTGTTTAAATTATTTTCCTCTGAATCCTACCCTGATTGCTAGCTGAAATTGCTTCCTAAATTAACAGACATACCCAGAGGATTCCCTTTTTCTAGGTAGTTAATTATAGAATCTAGTGTTCAGAGCTGACCAATTTGACTCTGGTTTATGTGAATGTAAATATTTGCAGCAATCTGTTTTCTAAAGAGAACAACTCCAAATACCAATTGAAATTTCACTTTGATTTTTTTTTCAGACAGAATGACCATTTTAAGGCGTGAAAAGTATACATAAATGTTCTTAAGATTTAAAATGATGAGCTGATGAGAAAATTCTATATCAAATTTTATGATGCATGACATATAAGCAAAATCTGATTAATATCAACTGTGTAGTTAAATTAGGTATTTAATGTATACCTTTGAAGCATTTTAATCTTAAAAAGATATTTTAAAGCTAGTAGAGGCCGGGCGCGGTGGCTCAAGCCTGTAATCCCAGCACTTTGGGAGGCCGAGACAGGTGGATCGCGAGGTCAGGAGATCGAGACCAACCTAGCTAACACGGCGAAACCCCGTCTCTACTAAAAAATACAAAAAAAACTAGCCGGGCGAGTTGGCGGGCGCCTGTAGTCCCAGCTACTTGGGAGGCTGAGGCAGGAGAATGGCGTAAACCCGGGAGGTGGAGCTTGCAGTGAGCTGAGATCCGGCCACTGCACTCCAGCCTGGGCGACACAGCGAGACTCCGTCTCAAAAAAAAAAAGAAAAGAAAAAAAAAGCTAGTAGAGCAAAGGGAGAAAATGTTTTCTTCCGTGCTTGTTATAATTCTAATATCTAGACTCTGAAGGATTAGAACCAAATACTAATATTCCTGTGTTTCAAAAAAAAAAGGGAGAGGAATTGGTGGCAAGGCTGTTTTTTCTCTTCTAAGTTCTGGCCTCTCATTTGAAATTATAAGGCAGCTTTGGATTGAATAGAAGAGAAGTTGTAGTAACCATTAGAATTGGGAAGTATCGTTTTAGGTAAACTCTTCCAGATTAGTCCTGTAGCTGATCTCTCTGCAGCCATAACGATCAGTTTGGTTTACATCAAACTGCATTTGAGTCTTAAGTATGGTTAGTCACTAGACACCAAGTACCATTTAAACTTAAGGTAAAAAGAAAACCTTACATTTATTGAGTTCTAGCCACGTGTCAATCACATTGCCAAGTAATTTACTTGCATTATCTCATTTAATCCTCACAGCCTATCATAGGCACTAAAGAGGAAAAGCCTTTGAAGCAGGCGTGAGTACATGCAATGTTATAATCCATATGAATATAAGGTACGAAAGAAGAAGTGTTGGTGTTTTAAAAACATTAATGGCATTTATTGATTTATGCTATTGCAGACCTTGGTGACAGAAGATGCTCTCCTGGATACTTTAAATACATAAAACTTGGCAGAGTTTTATGAAATATAAATTTTATTGTATTCATTTACATATTAAAAAATAGACTCAGAGGTGGAACAACTTGCTTGAAATTATTTGTCATTTGTTCTACAGTTACTTACTGAAGTCCTTACTATTTACCAAGCATCGTGCTAGGTGCTAGGCTTACAAGAGTGAACAAGGAGACAGGGTTCCTGTCATTATAGAGCTTAGTCTACTGGGGAAGATTGAGTGGGAAAGATCGACTTAAATAAAACAGTAAGTTCAGAAAGTTAGGAAGTGTTGGAGTCTGTATTTAAACTTAAGTATTTTGGCCCAAAAGCCTCTACTGTTTCTACAATACCATGCTGATGCTCTAGCCTCCGTTTTATCTGCTTAAACTTATTGTGGGGCTTTTAAATAGAATATGTATTATCCTTGTTAGGGCAAAATATAAAGAAATAATTGACTGCCTGCTATATCTGTCTTCACCTCTCTATCCCAATTATCTGTTTTTTATTCCTGTTTTTTATCTCCCTTGTTTCTTACCCTGGCTTATGTGTGAAGATCTCTAGTATTTCTTTGCTTTTGTGAGGATGACCAGCGGAGAGGTAAAATTATAGCAGTTGCCTAGTACTTCTTCCCTACAGCACTGAAGCTCTAAATGTGAAAGAATGGATAAGTAAATACATCTTTTTTGTCACTTTCATTTTGTTTCATCTTTTAGACTTTAAATATTAACATAATGACAGCCTCATTTGAAGCTAGCAGCAAATATTTGGAAGGAGGGAACCTTTAATACATCAAGATTAAAGTTAACTTTAAATTATAAATGAGTCATTTTAATATGTGGGAATGAGTATCTTAAAACATAATGAAAACCTCCAAAAGAAAAGTGAATTAGGAAATATATGCCTGCTTACCTGTCTTTCACACCCCAATTTTAGAAGAAAATACTTGGGATGGATTGAGTAGGGGCAAGATAGGAAAAAAAATATTAGAGTAAATATCACTGAAAACGTTCAATTTGTGGAAATGAATACAAGTGAAATTTTATCAATCAACTTTTTTTTTTTTTTTAAGAGATAGGATCTCACCATGTTGCCCAGGCTGGAGTACAGTGGCTATTGACAGGCTCTATCAGGCACACTTCAGCCTAGAACTCCTGGGCTCAAGGGATCCTTCTACCTTAGCCTCACGAGTAGCTGGGACTATAGATGTGCACTAGTGAGTCCAGTTCAACAGTTAGTTTTAAAGGCATAGAAATGCTTTTATGTTCAGAGAAAAGTATCAGAGCTGATACAGGGGCATGGTATCTAGAAGTCAATTAAATGTGAAATGTAACTAGTACACAGCTTTGCAGACCATTGAATAAACTACCAAATCAAGCACCTTTGCAGTAAAACCTTTGTAGAGACTTGAAATTATTTGAATTTTTTCCATGTCACAAAATTATACCAATTTGTAATTGATTAGACCACAAAATATAGGTATGCTTAAGTTGGTTAAATTTATGTATTTGATTTGCCCTGCAATTTTCTTATAAACTCTTAGATTTTTTTTTTTTGAGATGGAATCTTGCTCTGTTGCCCAGGCTGGAGTGCAATGGTACTGTCTCGGCTCATTGCAACCTCCAACTCCCAGGTTCAAGCGATTCTCCTGCCTCAGCTTCCCAAGTAACTGGGATTACAGGCATGCGCCACCATGCTCGGCTAATTTTTGTATTTTTAATAGAAACAGGGTTGCACCCTGCTGGCCAGGTTAGTCTCGAACTCCCAACCTCAGGCGATCTGCCCACCTTGGCCTCCCACAGTGCTGGGATTGCAGGCATGAGCCACCGCACCCAGCCTTAAAATGTTTTTAGTGAAGCTCTGTTAGTTGGTTTTGAACTCTGGGTATTCCTGCCATAAAAGTAAATATGCTAGTGTGTTAGAATCAACTATTTTTCCTATTTCTTTACAAGAAAAGGATGACAGTCATCATTAGGGAGAATGGCTGGTTTCTAATTTCCTAAGCAAAATAAAGTTTTTGTTTACTGTAAAAATTGTCTTAGCCTTGTTTTTTCTAATATCTATAGTCTTTTCCTTACTTATTTTTTCCTCTTTGCCTTTAACCATACATGGGTCTTCTGCATTTCCTTATATCCCCCAAACCCTTTCATCTTTTGCTATAATGATCTGTGTCACCCACCAAGCAAGGTGTGGCACCTTCCTGTAGTCCCAGTTACTCAGGAGATCGAAGCAGGATAATCCCTTAAGGCTAGGAGTTCAAGGTTGCAATGCATAACAACTATGCCTGTAAATAGCCACTGAATTTTAGTCTGGACAACATAGCGAGACCCTGTCTCTAAAATAAATAAATAAATAAATAATGATCAGTGCTACCATTTTTTGAAAACGTACAATCACTTATTCCTCAAATTTAACTTCTTTCCTACCACAGAGACATTTAATCACCAAATTCAGTAATTTTTTTTCCTTTCAATTCTTACTCATCTGGTTTTTTAAAAATAACATTTGATGTAGACCTCTTCCTTTATTAGTCTCTGATACTATGGTTATGTGGGTAGCTTTCCCCCAAGGTAATAGCTTTTCTTCTTCCACTTCACTGCTGCCACCTACATCAGCACCACCCCACTCCTGCCCTTCAGTCAACAAATTTCAAGTCAGAATTAAATTAACATGTCCCTACTGTCTGTAAGACATATGTGGTACTGTAGATATACAAAATGAAGAATATATCATTCTTCTTAAGAAACTTAGTATCTAGTAGGGGAGGTATAATGCAGACACACTAACAGCTATTATGAGACTGAGTACTTGGATGAGGAAGATAACTATAATATGAAGCTGGGCTGGGCGCAGTGGCTCAAGCCTGTAATCTCAGCACTTTGGGAGGCTGAGGCGGGCGGATCACGAGGTCAGGAGCTCGAGATCATCCTGGCTAACACAATGAAACCCCGTCTCTACTAAAAATACAAAAAAATTGGCCGAGCGTGGTGGCGGGCTCCTGTAATCCCAGCTACTTGGGAGGCTGAGGCAGGAGAATGGCGTGAACCCAGGAGGCGGAGCTTGCAGTGAGTCAAGACCGTTCCAGTGCACTCCAGCCTGGGTAACAGAGCGAGACTCCATCTCAAAAAAAAAAAAACAAATGAGGCCGACCACTTATGAGAAAGAGATTCTGGCTGGGCATAGTGGCTCACACATGTAATCCTAGCACTTTGGGAGGCCCAGGTGGGAGAATCACTTGAGCCCAGGAGTTCGAGACCAGCCTGAGCAATATAGTGAGACCCTATCTCTACAAAAATAGAAAGAGAGAAGAAGGAAAGAGAAAGAAAGAGATCTCAAGTATGGAAACATTACATCAATTTTTGGGGGTGCAGGAGTATGCCAACTTGTAAGCAGTTAGCTTAGCTCCAGAACTACCTTTCTGTGCTCTGCTTTGTGACTGGACCTAGTACTCTGTAAGCCACATGTTTCTTTGCTAGCTGACTCTCTATTAGGCTCTGTTGCCAGTATGGGGCTCTCGTGGGAGATTGCATGGATGGAGGAAGAGAAAGGGTTTTCTCCTTTTACTTTCTCTTGTCTTTCAGTTCCTTTGAACAAGCCAGCAACACTTCTTCGTCCTGGTTGCATCCGTTTTCCTGTAGCAGAGACTGAATCCTGTTTGCATTTTCTCTAATATACAACCCGCCTGAACCCGCACTCCATCCCCCCATTCTGGCAGTGTGGATCGCAACCCTTGGGGCCCTCGTCTAAGCACAGATATATTAGTACTAGCTTATCTATGCCCATTCTTCCGAGGTCTGAGTTTCAGTTCCATGAAGTGGTTTCTTTAAGCTTCAAAATTTTAAAAATTCCAGCATTTTCCTCTATTCCCCCAGTTTTAGGGTTGGTGGCTGCTTCCTGTAGCTACTTTCATGACATCTTAATGTTCTCTTCCTGCCTTTTCAGCTGCCTAAAAACAACTTTATACTTGTTTAACAATTCTTTATATTAGTTTTTTTCCATTCCAGTAACTCGTGTGACTTCTTTCTCTTTATTATACACTGACTGATACCAGGAGGAGAAAACAGTATTTCAGTTTGACTTGAAGGAAGGGTAAAATTTCAGTAAGTGGCAGGAAATTTCACATAGGATGAATGTCAGCATGAGTAAAGGTAGCAAAGATAAGGAAGTATGGTGTATATTTGGGAAACATTTTGTATTCTAGGCTTTTTTGAAGCACAAAGTACATGTTACAAAAAAAGACTATAGAGAAGTGGGGGAAGACACTAATTTGGAGGACCTTGAACTCTAGGCTAGGAAATTTGGATTTGATTGATAACAAATGTTTTTTTTTTAAAAAAAATGAAATAATGACCTGATTAGAATTTATATCTAGAAATGTTTGGATAATAAAGTCATGACAGATTATTCAGAAGAGTGAGGATTGTATATGGTAAAATCTTAAATGTTACTGGTTATGCTGGGCATCACTGTTTTCTTGTAGCATGTTCATTCAGAAAATACTGAAGGCCTTTGTGTTAGGAATGTAACAAAGAATATGGAAACAATCTCTGTTCTCAAGTTTGGTGGAAAAAAAAGATATAAACTTAGATGCTTCTAGAACAACGTGGATGGATAAGGGAATGCGTAGGGAATTATGGTATATGAAATAAAGCATAAAATATGGCCTGGAAAGGTCAAGAAAGACTAACTGATTTGCATTTCAAATGATGACTAGGAATTACCTATGCATAAAGGGGAGGGTATGAGCTGGACTTAAAGAACAATTCCCAGAACAGACAGAAAAGGAGAAAAGGATTGTTTTGGCAGAGTCTAATGGGAAATTGTAAGACCTTTTTAAGAACAGGTTCGTTTTTTCCCTTCTTGGTGTGGTTTTTCTGCAAACAGAAAATTAAATTGTGAACGAGCCTTAGCTGTTTCATATGCAATTCATATGTATGCATCTTGGTTTCTAAAATCCTGTGGTTGTTTTTAATAGAGGATATATCAGATGAATGGATTTTAAGTAGTATCTTTTTACTAGTGTGTATACGGAAAGGATATGTATATTTGTATGTGTATGTGTGTATATGCAAATGTGTGTGCTTACAGAGAGGGAATGAGGGACACAGATAGACAGGCATATCGTAGGTTAGGGAATTGTAATAGAAACTCAGAAAGAAATATTGGGGTAGCTACTGCATGCATATACAGTACTTCTTTCATGTGAGGTAGAGGTACTATACTAGAGAACTTTTAAACCATATAAATTTTAGATTGAAAAATGTTTATATCAAAATTTAATTTGAGAGTACCGAAGAGTCAAGTGAAATGAAAGGAACAGAAAAGTACAGGGAAAGAGCTAGAGGGAATATTGTGGGTTTTGTCAACTTTTCAGCTTCTTCAATTGAACCAAAGGTCATAAATTACGTGAAATAAGAGGGCCATTTATAAGAGACCCAAGTTTGAGAAATTTCTTAGACCTGTGTAGTTAGAAAAGAGCAATCTCTAATTATATTTACCTATAGATTTTATGTTCTCCAGGTGTGTGACAATTACATAGTAGTTGGACAATATCCGCGTATGATAATAACTGTCTGAAATTGGCCTAATCTACATTTAACGAAAGTGTATATATTAGAGGTTTTTAAAAAATTGTTACTATCATTTTTTGTTATGTTTTGGGTGTTTAGGCTAGACAGCAACAAGCAGAACTGGCCCAACAGGAATGGCTTCAAATGCAGCAAGCTGCCCAACAAGCCCAGCTTGCTGCTGCCTCAGCCAGTGCATCTCATCAGGCGGGATCTTCTCAGGATGAAGAAGATGATGATGATATCTGAAATTCACCAGCTGAGTTTCTGTTTCTTCTATAAATGTTTTTCCCTGCACAACAAAAACAGTGAAAGAAATGCTTATCTGTAATTTTGTATGCATCTTGGTGGACTTGTCATTGGTATTCTAGGGATGTCTGCTATTAAGTTTCATCTATTGTGTGCTATACATGTAAAAACTGTCTCTTTGAACTATTGAAAATTTAAGGTTCAGTATAATATCAATTTTGAATTTTTAATGGTGTTTATGAAATTTTAGATAGCAGCAAGTCCTTCGTTTGATCAATAAACAGTGTTACAGAAAACTTCAAGTTTATAAAAATACAGTGAAATTTCTACAAAGCTCTAAACCTACATTTGCATTTCCTCTGCCCTTTTAACTAAACTAAAACTTGTGAATTTTAAATTATTAAGGGGGGGGTGCTGTGTGAATCAGTAGACATTGGATTGGGTTGGTGAAAGAGTTCAGTTCTGTAGTATCTGAATTTGTCTTTTAAAATGAGAACATATATAGGCAATAAATATATACTTGTTTAGAAAAACTTCAAGACATTAAAAAACTAGGAAGGAGTATGTTTAATAGTAGTTGTATAAATTTGGTGGTTATGTTTTTTTATTTTGTTTTGTTTTGTGTAGAGGTAAAACTATAGTTTTATTACAATATAATTCATTTTGAGCTCCACTATGACATTTCAAGGACTGCCCAGTTTGGAAATCTGTCATGATTTTTACTCTTTTGCTCTAATTCAGTAATTGTTGATAGTATTACTTACCTAGTCCATCCATACTCATATTATTCAAATATATAGGTGGGACTTTTGAAACAATTGCATTGATTCCCTTGGTTTAACTGAGGTTCATAATATTCAAACCTTTGCTGGGGGAAAGAAATGAAAGTTAATGAGCATGCTTGCTATGAGAGAGGGATTTTTAATTTAACTTGTAGTTATAGTTTACTTATTGTTTTTAGAATTACTTTTACATTTTCCCGACTAGATGGCCTAGAGTCCAGCATTACCTTTTGAGATGACATTATTGTCTCCATCATAATTGAGTGATAGCTTTAAAACAAAGATTAGTTTTGCTTAAGAAGTTATGTTACAACTGATCAGCCCTATATGAATTAACTGATCAGCCCTATATGAAACGTAAGTTGTGTTATAACTGATCAGCCCTATATGGAACATAAATAGTTTCTACCTGCTTATTAAAAGAGAGAAGCTTTAATTTGGTTCTAAAAAATAAAGTATGGTAGTGATTATAGGAATCCAGGATGTTGAAGAAATGGCATAGTATCTATATTTTGGAAACAGAAAGGAAAAATCACTTAAGATAGTATTAAGTAATTAAATTCCTATGTCAGTTGCCAAATCTTTTAAAGTTGTGTATTCACCAAGCCCAAAAATAGATTGTGGCTCCCAGGATTTCAATTTTAATTGGAGAGCTAAGTAAGTAAAGTTTTATAACTATTAGGTTTCTTAATGATCATATTTTGCAGTTTTAGTAAAAGGGAAATATTGTTATACATTTATTAAATATACTTCCCCCATGAAGTGAAAAGGTTAATTTTGCTGAATGTTTTAAGTTGAAGTTACTTCATGGATGTCATACCCATGAAGTGCATTTGGATGAGATAGAAGAAATTGTTTTTTAAAAAGTTTAAGTACCAAAGGTAGTCTAGTCTAGAACAATAATAAGTTAATACGTGTTGGCTTTTCTAATTTGTACTGTAACATCCTTATACTTTCTATTTTAAGTATATCTGTTTCTTAAGTAAACAACTTAGATATTTTCCACACCTTTTTTTTTTCTGATGCAGAGTTCAGGTTAATTAATATTTTACTGCATCTGATAATGTATTATACGTTTGAAGCCTAGTGACTTTTCATTTTGACATTCTTGTGATTTCATATGCTGTATTCTTCAAGCAATAAAATTGTGATGTGTTTTATAAATGGTTTTTATATTTAATGCTCTATAGAGAGATTTCTATTATTACAATTTTTGCTAGTTTCAAGAATCTTAGGCCCAGAAGACATTTTGGTCATTTGGTATGTAGTACCTGCCTTTTGTTTTCGTTTACTGTTATTTCGAAAAATGTGGTTTTACTTGTGTTTTTGTAATTTACAGTCCTAAGATCGAGGCATAACAAAGATACTTATGCAATATTTTATTTTTAGATTTTTTTTTAAGCATTTGAGAGTCACTGTTATGTTTTGCCAGTTAAAATTTTTAAAATCTCTTGAAGAGAGAAACAAAATCTTTAGCATTCTTGAGAAATAAAGTTATTGTTCAGTAAGTATTTTCCATCCCCTTGAATATATGTTATATATCTTTTTCGGCAGATTATCAGATTAATAAGTGTTTAAAAGGCATCAGTTTTTAAAACTGCATATACCACACACACACACAGAACAGTACACAAATAAAGGTTTTCACAAATTAAGCAAACTCATATACCAGTCTTCAGATCAAAACACAGAGCATTATGTGTACCCCAGAAACCCTCCTCTTGCCCTGTCTTAACACTGTCTTCTTTCTTGCTGAAAGTTACTATCCTGAATTCTAAAATCATAGATTAGTTTTGCCTGTTTTCTATTTTATGTAAATGCAATCATACGTAATAGACTTTTTTTCGTTCATCGTTTTTGTGAATATTTTAGTTTCTTGTTGCCACTGTAACAAATTAGCACAAACTTAGTGACTTAAAACAACACAAATTTATTATTTTATAGTCCTGGAGATCAGAAGTCCAAAAGTCAGTTTCATTAGGCCTAAATCAAAGTATCAGCAGGGTTGGCTCTTTCTTGAGGTTGTGAGGGAGAACGTTTTCTTCCCTTTTTTGGCTTCCAGTGATGGCCTGTATTTATGGGCTTGTGACCCCTTCTTCTCTATGATCAAAGCTTGCTTTTGTCATTATATCATCTTCTGTAGTCAGATCTTTCCCTGCCTCTACATTTAGGGCTCACCTGCATAAAGCAGGGATAATCCCCCTATCTCAAGATCCTTAATTTAATCACATCTGCAAAATCTCTTTTGCCGTATAAGTGACATTCACAGGTTCCAAGGATTCATATGCTGGCTATCTTTGGAGGCCGTTATTCAACCTGCCAAAGTGAGATCCATCCTTGTTGTTGCATGTATTTGTAGCTCATTCATTCTCATTGCTGTATAGTCTTGCATTTATTTATCCATTTTTCATTACATCCAAAAGTTATTCATTCTTCCATTGATAGTCATTTGAGGATTTTTCAGTTCTGAGCTATTATGAATAGTACTGTGGAGAACATTCTTATACATGTCTTTTGGTGAGTATATACATTTCCATTGAATATAAACCTAAGAATGGAATTGCTGGGTTGTATGGTGTGCATATTTTCAGTTTTAGTATTTACTGTCAATTTTTCCAAAATGACTGTAAAGACACCATTTTAATGTGTAGCATAATAATGAATTACCCTAATGATCTTAGTGGGTTGAATTTCTCAGAACACCTAAATTGTACCAAATGAGTTGTATTGCAGCAGGTATGTTGTTATTTAATTTCGTATAAGAGGAAAATAAGAGCAAAAGTAATTGCCCTTATTAACTGACACATTAGTATTACATACTCATTAGGTTATTGCTTCTTAGAAAAAATGCAAATTTTAAGTAGTTATAAGTGGTATGTTGAATTAGTATGTTGTGAGAAAATCTGTGATATAATTTTTTAATTGAATTTTAAATTTTGGGTTATAATGTCATTAAAATGCATGATATTTCTTTATGTAGGTTTCTAAATTATGTTTCTCCAACTCACCTATGTCCAAATGGCCATCAGGAAGAATTATCCAATTCAGATGGCATAGGCACTGACTTCCACTTTCTTCACTTGTATTTTTTTGTTGCTGTCTTCTTTTTTTCCTCTGTCCCCAGCAGTTTGACCGCAAGTCCTACCCCACCTCCTCTGTTTTTCACCATGCCCCAGGATATAAAGTGTTATGGTTAGGATCGGCCAGGGTGAAGACAATGATAACATAAGTAGCCTCCTTTCAAACCGAAGGTATTACCACTGGTTCTTATCCTATTTCCTCAAAATACATGAGAAGGGAAAGTAAGGAATAAGAGGAAGAAACTTTTTTTTTTTTTTTAAGAAACAGGGTCTCACTATGTTTCTTTTTTCTTTCTTGCTTGCTTTTTTTTGAGACAGAGTCTCGCTCTCGCCCAGGCTGGAGTGCAGTGGCACGATCTCGGCTCACTGCAAGCTCCGCCTCTTGGGTTCACGCCATTCTCCTGCCTCAGCCTCCTGAGTAGCTGGGTCTCCAGGCGCCCGCCAGGACGCCTGGCTAATTTTTTTGTATTTTTTTAGTAGAGACAGGGGGGTTTCACCGTGTTAGCCAGGATGGTCTTGATCTCCTGACCTCGTGATCCGCCGGCCTTGGCCTTCCAAAGTGCTGAGATTACAGGCGTGAGCCACCACCCCTGGCCTATGTTTCTTAACATAGATTGCAGTTGCTAGATTCCAGTCTCTATTCACAGGCATAATCATAATGCACCATAGCCTCAAACTCCTGGGCTCAAGCAATCCAAAAGGAGGAAACTTTTAACTTATGATCAGTTTCTACCCTAAATCAAACAACTTAGAAAAACCTTAGAATAGGGTTTCTCAAACCAAGCATTGTTAGTATTTGGGGTTGGTTAAGTCTTTGTTGTGGGAGCCTATCCTGTACATTGTAGGATTTCTGGCAGCATAATTGGCTTATACCCAGTTGATATCATTAGCACCACTCCCCACCCTACTTCCAGTTGTGACGACCCAAAAATGTGTCCAGACATTGCCAAATGTCTCTGGGTGTTGCGGTGATAGGAGTCAAAATTGCCCCCTGTTGAAAACCACCAACTTAGATCATCTAGGTTTTACTTTTAGGATAAGACACTTTAGGGAAAGGCTGTGAAATTGAACCTCTGTTAGAAGCAACACACAGTATCACTGCAAAAAGACTAAAAGAAATAGGTGATTTGGAAAGAAGAGGCCCAGGATTAAAATGTGTTTCCAAGAAAGTCAAATCTTATAGGAGACTCTTGACTTCACATCTGCTGATCCCTTCACCTGATAGGACCTAGAGTAGCTATTAATAAATCTCTCTACCTGCTTGCTGCTTTTCTACCTCATTGTTAGCCACACCCAGTTTGAAACAGATGAGGTATGCTATCTCATAACTAGTACATCTTTTAATAAGCATTTTTATTGTGATTAAATATGCATATCATAAAATTTGCCACTTTAACCAGTTTTAAGTGTTCAATTCTGGGGCATTAAGTATATTCACACTATTGTGCAACCACCACCACCATCCATCTACAGAACTCTTTGTCTTCCCAAACTGAAATTCTGTATTCATTAAACAATAACCCCCCCATTACCTCCTCTCTCCTCAGCCTCTGGTAACCACCTTTCAGTCTCTATGAATTGACTACTCTAGATATCTAAATAGATTCATTCTTATTTCATTTACCATAATGTCTTCAAGGTTCATTCATGTTGTAGCATGTATTAGAATTTCTTTTCTCTTAAAGGCCGAATATGCCATAGTATGTGTATATCATATCTTGTTTTATCCATTCATCCATTGATGGACACTGGGTTGCTTCTGTTCATTGGCTATTGGGAATAATGCTTCTGTGAACATAGGTATACAAATAGCTGTTTGAGTCCTAATAGGCTTTTTATTTTTGAGTGCACAGATCTGTATATTCGCAATTGAAATAGGGAAAGTCTTTATATACATATAAAAATAATTTATAATACAGTAAGTCCTCAATGTTGTTGATAGGTTCTTGGAAACCTATCAACGAGTTTAAGAAAAACAACATACAATGAAACCAATTTTACCATAGGTGAATTGATATAAGTAAGAGTTAAGTCCCTATGGCATATATTTCTGGTCACAAAAACATTACCAAATTTCTAATAAAGACCCAAAACACTTCTAAAATTAAACATTGAGATTAATGTGAACTTTATATACATTTAAAAAGGATAAAAACAAGTAAGAATTGGCCAGACATGGTGACTTACGCCTGTAATCTCAACACTGGGAGGTCGAGGTGGGCAGATGGCTTGACCTCAGGAGTTCAGAACCAGCCTAGGTAATATGGTGAAACCCCATCTCTACAAAAAAATACAAAAATTAGCCAGAGGTGGTGGCTTGCACCTGTAGTCCCAGCAACTCGGGAGCCTGATGTGGGAGGATGCCTTGAGCCTAGGAGGTCGAGTCTGTAGTGAGCCATGATCATGCTACTGCACTCCAGTCTGGGCAACACAGCAAAATCCTATCTCAAAAAAAATATATGTATTATCCAGCCCCAAATGTTTATGGGGTTGTTATTGATAGACCCTGCATTAAACAATCCCACAGTTGGTGCTGTAGTGAGCTGTGATGGTACCACTGCATTCCATCCTGGGTGACAGAATGAGACCCTGTCTCAAAAAAAAAGTAAAAATTATTTACCCAATATTTGGCAAATCAGTGAGTAACAGTGGTTGTAGTGGTAGTGGGTTAAATCAAGGAATAACTGTTTGGGAAGTGAAAATTGTGAGGAGCACCTCCTACCACCGTGCAGTTCAAAAACAAAAAATAAGAAAGTGAGCTGGCTGAGTGCTTTCATACTGCATCATTTATTGTGCATTTGTATGATCATATACTTCACAAATTTTTGTTTTACAATAATTTGTATTCATTCATTTTTCAGTCTGCTTAGTTCAGTGTCTTGAGTAGCTAGAGCCTATCCCAGCAACTCAGGAAGCAAGGTGGGAGCCAACCCTGGACAGGATGCCTTTTCATCACAGGTTGTACTCTCACAGCACACACAGTGGTACTGGGACCATTTAGCTGTACCAGTTCACCTAACATGTACATCTTTGGAAGTGAGGAGAAACCAGAGTACCCAGAGAAAACTCATGCAGATATGTGAAGGACTTGCAAAATTCACACAGACAGTGGCCCTGGTTTGTAAATAATTGTTTTTCATCAACATTATAATGAAATTACAGGCGGGGCGTGGTGGCTTACGCCTGTAATCCCAGCACTTTGGGAGGCTGAGGCGGGCGGATCACGAGGTCAGGAGATCGAGACCATCCTGGCCAACATGGTGAAACCTCGTCTCTGCTAAAATACAAAAAATTAGCCAGGCTTGGTGGTGTGCGCCTGTAGTCCCAGCTACTTAGGAGGCTGAGGCAGGGGATTTGCTTGGACCGGGAAGGTGGAAGTTGCAATGAGCCGAGGTCACACCACTGCACTCCAGCCTGACAACAGAGCAAGACTTCGTGTCAAAAAACAAAAAAAGAAATTACATTAGTTGAGGACCTGCTGTATGTGATATGAACAGTGAGGATCAACTTTTTTTGTAATAGTTTTTTTACATATGTTATTTCATTTGTTTATTTCCTCTGTGAGGGTAAGTATTGATAGTCTAGTCATAGACTGGTAACACAGGCACACCATTAAAAACAATAGACATATAGTATACAGTGTTTTGTTTTACTTATGAAATTCCATATTTTATGTATGATGTATTGAGTATGAAGAATAGTGCATACTGTTTCCTTTTAATTGTATGTTTCTTGCCTTTTTATATTTTATATGAATAGCACTTGTCACTAACGTAGAAAGTAGTAGAGGTGGAAGAGGGAGACTTGCCAGAATAACTTTTTAATGTGAATCAGATTTTATTAGGAATTGGGAGTGGAAGGAGAGAGATAGTATTAGAAAGTATGTGTGGGCCGGGCGCGGTGGCTCAAGCCTGTAATCCCAGCACTTTGGGAGGCCGAGGCGGGCGGATCACAAGGTCAGGAAATCGGGCTAACACGGTGAAACCCCGTCTCTACTAAAAAAATAGAAAAAACTAGCCGGGCGAGGTGGCGGGCGCCTGTAGTCCCAGCTACTCGGGAGGCTGAGGCAGGAGAATGGCGTAAACCCGGGAGGCGGAGTTTGCAGTGAGCTGAGATCTGGCCACTGCACTCCAGCCTGGGTGACAGAGCAAGACTCCTTCTCAAAAAAAAAAAAAAAAAAAAAAAAAAAGAAAGTATGTGTGCAGCGAAGGATGGAGAAACAGTCCTTGTTAAGGCATCTAAGGATCCTCCAATTACTGGGGAAAACATACCAGGCTCAAAATGGTCTGATTATGCAAATACCTTCTAATACGTTTGTTTCTTTTGTTGTGCCTATAAAAGATGCCATTAACTTCATATTTATGTCACTAATAAACTTCTAGAATCCATGTAGTAGGGTGTAGTAGTGTGGTTAAGCTATGAAGAACAATGGTATTTATTTCTGAAACACTTATTTGGTATATGACATAGGATAGAGTATATTTTCTAAGCCAAATAGTGTTAGGTTTTCATGTGCAGTTGCCTTACACATATACTAGTAGCCCTTACAAAATTTGGTGTGTCCTTATTATAAATGTGGTAAGTCAGGAAACTAAGATTCCAAGAAATTAAGTATAGTTGGCCCTCTGTGTCTTGGGGTTCCACATCCATAGATTTGACCAACCATGGGTTGATGGATTGAAAACATTTGGGGAAAAAACAATAATAACCCAACAATGAAATAGTATAAATTTAAAAAATAATATAACAATATTTATATATTATTTACATCGTATTAGATATAATCTAGAGACAATTAGCATTCTTGGGTTTTGGATTTTGGTATCCTTGGGAGTATCCTGGAACCAATCCCTGGTGGATACCAAGGGATGACTATAATATAATATCTGACAAGTGGAGGATTTGAACCCCAATATAAGTAATTATGAAAACTATTTTTCTTCCACTAGAACTTTTTTCCCCAAAAATATTCTGGAAATACTGGAACAGACACTAAAATAAATGACCTTTATTTGAAGATCTTTCAAAAAAATTATAAGCCTGCCCAAGGATAGCAAAATTGTGTGCTTTTGCAAGGTAATTGTAGAACTCATTCTAAGGAAGCAAGAGGTAATGTCTGGTACTATTTTCAGCTCCCTTTTTCTGTGCTGTTGTCTAAATGATTCACTCAGTGTTATGCAGAATATGAGAAGTTATTTTATAAAGTTGATTTGTGGTGTAGACTTTATATAGGTCTTTTCTTTTGGTCAAAATACTAAAGAAAGCTTATAGAAAAGTGACCTGGTGTCAGGTTTTAGTTTCATCCTTATCCAAATGTTGCAGAATTTTGGAATCTTTTGGAGTAAACTTTCTCTTAAAACAAGCCCATCCCCTTTAGTACAGTGGTGAGTAAAAATAAAACCAAGGCCCAATTGCAAGGTCCCTGTTTTCCGTATCCCAGTAACAAACTTACTGTTGTGCAAATAGGAAATAACATCTAGTAGCTACTTTAGCAATGGACGTGGCAAAATAAATAAATTAGTAGCTATGGCTCATTATTTAGGATTGAAATGAGCCGTAGCTACTATAAATGAAATTGAGGACCATGTTCATAATTTGAAATTAAGGATCATGAGCTCATTGGTACTGACGAGTTAGCAGCTATCAATATATAAGGATAACCCTTGGAGAAATAACTATTTTAGGAATTATTTCACACAGAATTCTAGTCATGCTGCCTTGGAGGTTAGGCAACTACAATTCCTCACTTTGTAGCTTTATTGATTCTCTTCTGAAGCTTGCAGGAGCCTCCTAACTTGCCTTGCTGCCAGTCCTTCCTTGTCCCAATCTGTCCTTCACATTGCCACCAGTGTTATTTTTCTGAAATACAAAAGCGAAAATGAGGCTTCTCTGCTCCTTGGTGATCATAGTATAAAGTCCAAACTCTTAAGTATTACATAAAAAGCATGTTTCGCAGCACACCTCAGCTTTGTTTTCTGTAATCTCTTAATCATAATGAAATCTGGGCCAAATAATGCTATCACTTTAACTACCTTTGTGCATGCTTCCTCCCAACTCTGGAGTAACCTTTTCCCATCTTTACCTGGCAAACTTCAGACCATACCTCAAGACCCACCTTAAATTCCCACCTTAAATTTTAGCTCCTATATGAAGTTTTCTCTGATGCTTTTGTGTGTAATCACGCTCTTTGATATCTACATGTGTGATAGATATTTCTATTTTTTAATTCTTCCTAGCCTATTATAATTTATTTGTTGACAAATCTATTTCTATTATAGTGGAAGCTTCTAGAGGACAGGGACCATGTAATTATCCTCTCAGTATCCTAGCAACTGACATAGTAAAGGTTTTTGCACTTGAAATTACACGTATCTGCTTGTGGTTAGCCCTCCGTTCACCTGATATTCCATACCATTTGTTCCTAGAACTACTACACAATATATAATAGGAACTTGGTAAATATTTGATGGTGATAATGGAAAAGAAGAAAAAATTGCATTTCATATGCTGTGTTTAAGAAGAAAGGTCTAGACCAGGCATGGTGGCTTACATATGTAATCCCAGTGCTTTGGAAGGCTGAGGCAGGAGGATCACTTGAGCCCAGGAGCTTCAGGCTGCAGTGAGCTATGATTGTACCACACTCTAAACTAGATAACAGAAACCCTGTCTCTAAAAAAAGAAAAGAAAGGTGCATGAACAAACCATTTAAGAAAAACTCAGGAATACAGTATTTCAATATTGAAAAGGTTGAAATTATCAGAAGAAATTTATTTTTTTTTTTGGCATAGCATTCTCTAGTTCCAGAAATAAAAGATAACAAGATATTTTCCACATGGTTAGCTAGCAAAACAGAAGCACCTTAAGATATTTCAAGCAGGCCAGGCGCAGTGGCTCACACCTGTAATCCCAGCACTTTGGGAGGCTGAGACAGGCGGATCATCTGAGGTCAGGAGTTCGAGACCAGCCTGGCTAACATGGTGAAACCCTGTTTCTACTAAAAATACAAAAATTAGCTGGGCTTGGTGGCAGGTGCCTGTAATCCCAGCACTTTGGGAGGCTGAGGCAGGCAGATCATCTGAGGTCAGGTGTTCGAGACCAGCCTGGCTAACATGGTGAAACCCTGTTTCTACTAAAAAACAAAATTAGACG
>NW_016807379.1:4481-8839 GCF_001698545.2 Rhinopithecus bieti | reverse complement strand
CTAATTTTTTGTATTCTTTAGTGGAGACGGGGTTTCACTGTGTTAGCCAGGATGGTCTCTGTCTCCTGACCTCGTGATCCGCCCGTCTCGGCCTCCCAAAGTGCTGGGATTACAGGCTTGAGCCACCGCACCCAGCCCTAGATGTGGATATTTTAAGAGGCCATTATTCTGCCTCATACAGGTCACTTTCATAAATATTACCCACAACAAAATAGGTTTTGCCTTCCTTCCATGTCTCACTTTTCTGTCTGCACAAACCACAGGGAAACATACTAGCTCTGCTATGAAGTGGCTGGATGACCCTAGGTTCCTCATTTGACCTCCCTCAGCCTCTTTCCTCATCTGCAGTGTAAGGCTGACTCTCACTGCATCAGAAAATGACAGTGGAAGAGTAAATTAACATGTGTAAGACATTAGTCACAGAGCCTAGTACCTGATGAGCCCTGGGTAAACATTCCTTTCAGTCCTTTCCTTTCACCATCCCATTTTCTTGCCCTCACTCATCTTTTCCTTCAACTCCTTTCCCTTCAATAACTTTCTCAGTCTATCCTGCGAATTAAAGACGCCACACTACCCATTCTCTCATGACTCTTACGGTGTGTTCTTGTGACAGAGTCTGCTATCCACTCAAGGCAATGGTATTATGTATATGGAGAGGTCTGTTTGCAACAAGAAATCCTTTTATGTTCACACAAAATTTATACACGATTTGTCTTAACTTACACATACCAGTCTCAAATCTACCCTGTTATTTCATACATGCACTTCATTATTTTATTCTTCAGCATTTCTTCTTATACCCTAAAATTAGGATAATACAAAACAAAATAATGGCCTGGGCCGGAAGAGGGTATTCTTTTAGCAAGATGAATGCTATCTGCAAGGCAGCCCTGAAGCCCATTTCTGGGCTTGGCTTACATCAAGGCGATTCGACTCTAGGACACATTCTTAGATTCCCAGAAGATAATGATTGTCATGGAAGCTACACTCACTCTGAGTATTCCTAATGTTGGATAAAGAAATGTTCACATAATGTTGTGCATGAGTTACTTCACCTATATTCTTCTACTCCTGGAAGTAAAGCTTCCCCACTAACCAGCTTCATCTCCAGCTGGCCTGCCTGGACCCTGACTGGAACGTACCTCCACACTCTGCATGACCAGGGTGGCACTTTTGCCTATTCCCATAATTATAATAGCTTACACACTCATGCAGCACTCACTATGCACCAGGCACTATCCTAAGAGCTTTTCATGTAGCTACAGTCCTGACCAAAAAAATCCAAAGTGCCACCAACCCCATTTTACAGATTAAAAAAAAAACAAAACTGTGACAGAGAAGTATGTGTCCACTGTCACCTAACTCAATAATTTAACCTCATCCTCCACTTCATCTGGTAAGAGGATACTCTAAGATTTACAAGGTCTCCTGAATGACATCCACCTTCAAAATGATTTTGTCCCATTTGCTTTCAGGATTTGAAGGCCAGCATTTTGTTTTCTGTCTCATCCTTCACTTATGCACCTGTTCCCTAACACTATACTCACAACTGCACAGCCCTGCATAAAAGCTAGCTTTTAGAAACCTCAATCTGTTTTGGGAAAAAGGAAGGCCAGGTTCCAAGTCTCACAAAAAGTCATTGTTAATTCGATTGTCAACTATTTGCATGTCCATTCTCTGGCCATAAACAAGTGCAGTAGAAACAGAAAGTGTAATGAGAGGAAAGTAGGATGAGGGTGAATTTCTAGATAGACACACAGGGAAAAGATTCCAAATCCAGAAAAATTCATAAAATGCACCCAGGGAGTGTTGCTTTGAGCAATGACAGCCTCACCTGCCACGTTCCACGGTGTTGGCCTCTTACTTCCTTCTCAACTTGCCCTTACTGGTCTTGCTTTCTTAGAGCAATACAAACAATGGGGGGGCTGGGGTCAGATCAGAGCACACAGCACTGAGTGGTAGGTTTGAGAAAGGCAGAAATGGAAGAAGAGTGTTTGACTCATGAAGACCTCACTCACCTAGGTACATATCACCTACGCAGACAATAGATTACTGAAAGGCTTTGCAGGACTCATGGTGGTTATCCTGAATAACTGACTGAGGCAAGGGTCTTGAGCAATTGAATTTTATTGAGGCATAGCTTGAAGGTGCACCCTGGGAAAACATGAGTTTCAGAAAACCTTGGTGGTTTGTGTTCTCTCTGAAGAGGTTTCAGGAAGCTTAGTATTTATACATTTGATTAAAGGAGAGAAGGCAGGTAGGCGGAGATGGAGTGGGCAGGAAAACAATTGATCTAATCTTTTCTTTCTTCCATGCCTCGGAAAATAATAAAGTTACCATTGGCATGTCTTTCTTTTACAAAGAAATATACATCTTGAAAGGTTTTGAAGCCAAGAAAAAAAAATTTGTTCAGGCAATCATCCAGAGATGCCTGAGATCTTTGGCTTTCCTGTTTATCCTGTTCTTTTTATTTTCTTTTTTTTTTTTTCTTTTTAAGGACACAATCTTGCTCCTGTCACCTAGACTAGAGTGTGCTCACTGCAGCCTTGAACTCCTGGGCTGAAGCGGTCCTCCCACCTTAGTCTCCCAAGTATCTGAGACTATAAGCATGCACCACTGAACCTGGCTAGTTTGATTTATTTTGTTTTGAAAAGACGTTGTCTCCCTTTGTTGCTTAGGCTGGTCTTCAACTCCTGGTTTCAAGCGATCCTCCTGCCTTGGACTCTCAAAGTGCTGGGATTACAGGCCTGTGACAGCCCACCTTGCACCCCAATTCTTCAAAAGTTCTCAGAGAAAGCATTGTAGAAGAGCTTTGTGGCTGTATCTTTCATCTGATCCTACATGACTAGGAAGGCTCATTCTTAAGAAGTCATGTCCCATGGAAAAGGGGATGATGTCAAATTAGAAAGGGCAAAGGGAAGTCACAGTAAAAAGGGGACAGTATAATCCTGGAACCTTATTAAAGTCACACAACTACTGCTTCAATTAGAGCAATTTGTTTGGCAAACATCGCTCTAACCCTTTCAGTTGTATGTTGGCTCACCTGTAATGTCTGGAGCAGTCTGTAGACTAGGTTTTCGAGAGGTTCTGAAGCATCTTCCAATTGCAATTACAATCTGACACAATTCTCTGAATTGCAGTCTGAACCCAGTGTTCATGTGTACCTTTTGTGTAGTCTACACATCACAGGCATAAAGGTTGTTTATATATAAGTTGCTATGATTTCTCCAGAAATTTACATAAGCCATCTAGTTTCAACTTGCAAAGTTTAATCTATCCATCTGAAAAAAGGCTAATATCCAGAATCTACAAGAAACTTAAACGAATTTACAAGAAAAGAAAATGAACAACCCCATCAAAAAGTGGGCAAAGCACATGAACAGACACTTCTCAAAATAAGACATTTACATGACCAACAAACATATGAAAAAAAACTCATCATCCCTGGTGATTAGAGACATGCAAATCAAAACCACAGTGAGATACCATCTCACACCAGTTAGAATGGTGATCATTAAAAGGTCAGGAAACAACAGATGCTGGAGAGAATGTGGAGAAATATGATGCTTTAACACTGCTGGTGGGAGTGTAAATTAGTTCAACCATTGTGGAAGACAGTGTGGCGATTCCTCAAGGATCTAGAACAAGAAATACCATTTGACCCAGTAATCCCATTACTGTGTATATACCCAAAGGATTATAGAACATTCTACTATAAAGACACATGCACACATATGTTTATTGTGGCACTATTCACAATAGCAAAGACTTGGAACCAATCCAAATGCCTATCAATGACAGACTAGATAAAGAAAATGTGGTGTATATACACCAAGGAATTTGATGCAGCCATAATAAAGGATGATTTCACGTCTTTTGCAGGGACATGGATGAAGCTGGAAACCACCATTCTCAGCAAACTAACACAGGATCAGAAAATGAAACACCGCATGTTGTCACTCATAAGTGGGAGTTGGACAATGAGGACACATGGACACAGGGAGGTGAACATCACACACTGGGGCCTGTTGGGGGTTGGGGGCTAGGGGAGGGATAGCATTAGGAGAAATACTTAATGTAGATGATGGGTTAGTGGGTGCAGCAAAACACCACGGCACGTGTATACCTATGTAACAAACCTGCAGGTTCTGCACATGTATCCCAGAGCTTAAAAGTGTAATTTAAAAAGATGATACAAATTTTAAAAGCACAGTTTGTGGCCGGGTGCGGTGGCTCAAGCCTGTAATCCCAGCACTTTGGGAGGCCGGGACGGGCGGATCACAAGGTCAGGAGATCGAGACCATCCTGGCTAACACGGTGAAACCCCGTCTCTACTAAAAATACAAAAAGCTAGCCGG
>NW_016807379.1:0-3308 GCF_001698545.2 Rhinopithecus bieti | reverse complement strand
GCATCTATTTTTAATCTTCCTTGAACACACCCAAATTCCTTCTCTTTCTCTCTCTCTCTCTCTCTCTCTGCTTTAAGATGTAAATTTACTGCCTACTTTCTCTAAAACTCAGCAAGGGCTTCCTCAGATAAATGTTAACTTTTTCTATTTACAAAAGCACAATTTAAATCCAACAGCTTTTTTTTTTAAGTGAGTTTTATGGGTTCCATGCATAAAGTTTTAAAATAAAAAATCTAAACTATTTCTGTCTCCCTCTATCATTATATGCACATGTATATGTTCTATGTTGTATCACATATATGTATATGTCCATACCTCTGTTTATATATTGTTTTTACATGGTATCAAATTAACATAAAAATAAATGAGTACTCATCAATTAAGTAAATAATCCCAAATGCTTTTGAACCCATGTGATTTTAGTAATCTTCAATAACAGAAGAACACCTTAAATGAGCTTGCATACCTATCTGCAGCCTCCGTATAATTGTTATCGGCCATGAATTTTATATCCAAAAAAAGGAAAGTTCATGAATAAAGGAAAGATAACAGTCTTTTTCAGACAAATAAATGCTGAGAGAATTTGCCAGGACCAAGCCAGCACTACAAGAACTGCTCAAAGGAGCTCCAAATCTTGAAGCACATCCTGGAAACACATCAACACAGAACCGCTTTAAGCATGAATCTCACAGGGCCTACAAAACAAAACTACAATAAATAAATGAATGAAACCAAGGTATTCAGGCAACAAATAGCAGGATGAATGGAGCAGGACCTCACATCTCAATACTAACATTGGATGTAAGTGGTCTAAATGCTCCACTTAAAGGATACAGAATTGCACAATTGCTAATAATGCACCAAGCAAGTATCTGCTGCCCTCAAGAGACTCCCCTAACATAAAGGGTCATATAAACTTAAGGTAAAAGGGTAGAAAAAGATGCTCCATGCAAACTGCCACAAAAGTGAGCAGGAGTAACTATTCTCATATCAGAAAAAAACTAACTTTAAAGCAACAGCAGTTAAAAAAGACAAAGAGGGACATTATATAATAATAAAAGGACTTGTCCAACAGGAAAATATCACAATCCTAAATATATATGCACCTAACACTGGATGTCCCAAATTTATATAACTATTACTATCAGATCTAAGAAATGAGATAGACAGTAACACAATAATAGCAAGGGACTTCAGTACTCCACTGACAGCACTAGACAGGTCAACAAGACAGAAAGTCAAGAAAGAACAATGGATATAAACTATGCCCTAGAGCAAAGAGACTTATGAAATATTTACAAAATATTCTACCCAACAACCCAGAATATACATGCTATTCATCAGCACATGGATCTTTCTTCAAGATAGGCCATATGATAGGCCACAAAACAAGTCTCAATAAATTTAAGAAAATTGAAATTATATGAAGCACTCTCTCAGACAACAGTAGAATAAAACTGGAAATCAACTCCAAAAGGAACCTTCAAAACCATGCAAACACATGGAAATTAAAGAACTTGCTCCTGAATGATCACTTGGTCAAATATGAAATCAAGATGGAAATTTAAAAACTCTTTGAACTGAAAAATAGTGATGCATCCTATCAAAACATCTGGAATTCTGCAAAGAGTGTGCTAAAAGTTCATAGCTTTAAATGCCTACATCAAAATGACTGAAAGAGCACAAGTAGACAATTTAAGGTTACATTTCTAGAAATTCAAGAAACAGGAACTCACCAAATCCAAACCCAGCAGAAGAAAGAAAATAACCAAGATCAGAGCAGAACTAAATGAAGTTGAAACAAAATAATACAAACTATAAGTAAAATGTAAAGCTGGCTTTTTGGAAAAATAAATAAAATTGATAGACCATTGGCAACATTAACCAAGAAAAGAAGAGAGAAGAGCCAAATAAGCTCATTTAGAAATGAAAGGGGAGCTATTACCACCAACACCACAGAAATACAAAAGATCATTCAAAGGTACTATGAATACATTTATGTGCATAAACTAAAAAACCTAGAGGGGATGAATAAATTTCTGGAAATATAAAACCCTCCTAGATTAAATCAGAAAGAATTCAAAACCCTGAACAGACCAACAAAAAGCAGCAAGATGGAAAAGATAATTTAAAAATTAACAACAAAACAAATTCCGGCACCAGACAGATTCACAGCTGAATTCTACCAGACATTCACAGAAGAGTGGGTAGCAATTCATTTGACACTATTCCACATGCTAGAAAAAGATGGAATTCTCCCTAAATCATTCTGTGAAGCCAGTATCACCCTAATACCAAACCCAGAAAAGGACGTAACAAAGAAAACTACAGACCAAAATCCCTGATGCACACAGATGCAGAAATTCTTCACAAAATACTAGCTAACTGAATCAGAAACATAACCCACCATGATCAAGCAGGTTTCACATTAGGGATGCAGGAATGGTTCCACATACACGAGTCAATAAAAGTGGTACACAACATCAACAGAATTTAAAAATCTCATGATCCTCTCAGTAGACACTGAAAAGGTACTTGACAACATCCAGCATCGTTTTATGATTAAAACGCTCAGCAATATTGGCACACAAACCCACAGCCAACATAATACTGAATGAGAAAATGTTGAAAGCATCCACTCTCAGCAGGGGAACAAAACAAGGATGGCCGCTCGCTCTCACCACTTTTATTCAACAGAGTACTGAAAGTCCTAGCCAAATCAATCAAACAAGGAAAATAAATAAAGGGCATCCAAATTAGTAAAGAGGAGGTAAAGCTGTCACTGTTTGCTGATGATATAATCATATACCTAGAAGACCCTAAGGACTCCTCCAAAAAGCTGCTTGAACTGATAAATGAATTCAGCAAAGTTTCAGTATACAAAATTAATGTGCGCAAATCAGTAGCTCTGCTACAAACCAACAGTGACCAAGCAGAGAATCAAATCAAGAACTGAACTCCTTTTATAACAGCAGTTATAAAGAAATAATAACTAGGAATATATCTCACCAAAATCTCACAAATCACCACTAGAGAATTTATGTAATTAAATCCCAAATCCCCAAAAAACCTATGGAAAGAAAAGATTTAAAATAAAATAAAATAAAAAATTTTAAAACATAGTTACTAAAATTTCTTCTAAAATAAAAAAAAAAAAAGTTCCTGAAGGTCATATACCAGAAACTCTATTATGCTGCCTCTTAATGCACATATTTGAGCCCACTTCCTCAACTTCTGAGACCTTATCAAGAACCTGCTGATCACCTGTTTCAGGTGTTTTCTATCTATTGTGAGACTGTATCTCCCCG
>NW_016807378.1:5109757-5157991 GCF_001698545.2 Rhinopithecus bieti | reverse complement strand
CAGCCTGGGCGACAGAGCAAGTCTCCGTCTCAAAAAAACAAAAAAACAAAAAAAAGAATGAGGGAGGCTCCGTGGGCATGGGACCCTCCCAGCCAGGTGAGGGATATATTCTTCTGGTGTGCCCGTTGCTTAAAGTGCGGTATTGGGTTGGGAGTTACCCAATTTTCCAGGTGCTGTGTGTCTCAGTTCCCCTGGCTAGGAAAAGGGATTCCCTTCCCCTTGCACTTCCCAGGTGAGGCGATGCCTCGCCCTGCTTCAGCTCTCGCTGGTCAGGCTGCAGCAGCTGACCAGCACCGATTGTCCAGCACTCCCTAGTGAGATGTCCCCAGTACCTCAGTTGAAAATGCAGAAATCACCGGTCTTCTGTGTCGCTCGTGCTGGGAGTTGGAGACTGGAGCTGTTCCTATTCGGCCATCTTGCTCCGCCCCCCTACTATTTTGTTTTCTGCTTGTTTTTGCCATCTTTCATTTTTCTGTTTTCTTTTCTCTGCCTTCTTGTAGGCTACTTGAATGTTTTTTAGAATTTCATTTTGATATATCTACAGTGTTGTTTAGTGTATCTCTTTGGTCACTTTTTTGGTGGTTGCCAAATGTAAGTACTACATTATATATACATAACTCTCACAGTCTACTGGTGCCATTATTTATCACTTTGAGTAATGTGTAGAAACCTCACCTCCCTTTATGTTTCTTTACCTCTTCCCATTTGTAATAAAATTGTCTTAAATATTTCATCTACATGTATTTAGAACCACTTTAAATTTAGAACATTTATAATTTTTGCTTCAACTCTCAGGCATATTTTAGAAAACTCAAGAGGAGAAAGATACTGTATTGTACTTATCTATATTTTTGCTTATCGTGTCCCTTTTTTCATTCTGTTGTTCTAGAATTCCTCTTTTTATTATTTCCTTTCTGTTTAGAGAAGATTCTTGGCCAGGAATGGTGGCACAGGCCTATAATCCCAGTACTTTGGGAGACTGAGGCAGGAGGATCATGAGAGCCCAGGATTTCAAGATGAGGTCAGGCAACATGGCAAGACCCAGTCTCTATAAAAAGGAAAAAACCCTGTAGTTATTCCTTGAGGATAGATCTGCTGGTGACAGACTCTCTTTGTTTTCCTCTACCTGAAAATGTCTTGATTTCCTTTTAATCCCTGTAGAATATTTTTAACATATAAAAAATTCTGGGTTGATAATTGTTTTCTAAAATCAGCACTTAAAATAATGTGCCACTTTCTTTCATCCTCCATAGTTTTGAATGACAAATCTGTTATCATTTAAATTGCTTTTCTCATATATGTAAGCTGTTATTTCTCTCTTGCTATTTTCAAACAATTTTTTGTCTTTAGCTTTTAGAATTTTAATTTTAATTATAGTATATCTCGTTGTAAATTTTTTTGGGTTTATCCTGTTTGGGGTTCACTCAGCTTCTTGAGTCTGTAAGTTTACATCTTTTGCCAAATCTGGGAAGTTTTCAGCCATTATTTCTTTGAATATTTTTTCATGCCTCTACTTTTTTAGTCTCCTTCTGAGACTCCAATGGCATGAATGTTAGATGTTTTGTTAAATAGTTTCACAGGCTCTTAAAGTTTTTTCATATTTTTTCAGTCTATTTTCTGTCTATTGTTCAGATTGGATAATTTCTATTGTTCTGTCCTCTACTTCACTAATTGCTTCCCTCTGTCCATTCTGCTATTGAAGCCATCCACTGAGATTTTTATTTTAGGTATTGTATTTTTTAGTTCTCAGATTTTCATTTGGTTCTTCTTTATATCTTCTATATCCTTCCTGAAACATTTTATTTCTTTGCTAAGGGCTTTCCAATTGTTTTCATCAAGCATGTTAGTAATTTCTCATTAAAGCACTGAAAAATTCACTGCTGCTTTAAGGTCTTTGTAAGATAATTCTAACATTTCTTCCATCTTGAGGTTGGCATCTTTGGATTATATTTTTCATTAAGTTTGAGATTTTCTGGTTCTTGATATGACAAGATATTTTCAACAGAAACCTGGACTTTAAAAAATTATGTTATAAGGCTCTAAATCTAACTCAAATCTTCTGTTTAAATTCAATCCCTTCTGGGGAAGGAACTGTTGCCTTGTTACTGCAAGGTGGAAGTAAAAGTATAGGTTTCCTACTTAGCCTTGGTTGACACCCTATGGGGTGACCTTGTTGCTGCTGGGCTATGGTGAAAATCTTTGTTCTCCACTAGCCCTCCTCTGACACCACTCCAGTGAGTAGTGGAAAGATGCCTTATTACTGTTGGGTGAAGGTGAAGGTCCAGAATCCCAGTGTGGTCTCCACTGGCACTGCAGGAGGGAGAAGTAGCTGGCCTCATTACTGTCCAGCAGGGACATAAGTCCCAGCTCCCTCCTTGTCTTTTGACATCATCATGCCTGGATGTTAGGGTGCTGTAATGATTAATTTTAGTGTCAACTCATCTTGGCTAAGGGATGCCCATATAGCTGGTAAAGCATTATTTCTGGGTGTGTCTGTGAGGGCATTTCCAGAAAAAACTACTATTTAAATTGGTAGACTAAGCAAAGAAGATCTGCCTTCACCAATGTGAGCAGGTATCATCCAGTCCATTGAAGGCCTAAATAGAACAGAAAAACAAAGGAGGCACTATTTTCTCTCTTTCTTCTTGAGTTGGGACATCCATCTTCTCCTGACCTTGGACACCAGAGCTCCTGATTCTCAGGCCTTTGGACTTGGATTGAATCATATCACCAGCTTTCCTGGTTCCCCAGCTTACAGATGACAGATTGTGTGACTTCTCAGCCTCCTTAATTGTGTGAGCCAAAAAATATCTACATGTCTTAAGTCTATTGATTCTGTTTCACTGGAGAACCCTGACTAATATGGGTTCCTTCTTACAATCTCACATGAACGAACTCTAGGCTCCCTTCTCAACATTTGCTGGCGTGGGTGGGGATGGGGCCACAGATTGTCACATGTGGTGTTTGGTTGGAGCGGAGAGGTTATTGTTTAACTTTTCTGTGTTACTAGGATGCGCCTTTTCTGATCCTTTATCTAGAAAGAATAGCCTTTTTTATTGAGGCTTTTTTTTTTTCGGTCTGCACCTCTTGGCATTTTCAGGTTGCTCACTTCTTTAGCTCCATGTCTAGGGCATATGAAACAAAAATAAAACCCAAGGAACTTATCACCATGTAATTCCTTGGTTCCAAAGTCTCTACTGATCTGCCTACTTCTCTCTGTCTGTCAGACTTTCCTTTTTTTAAAAAAATATATATTGTCAAGGTTTTTAATTACACATAGCAGGAGAAATAGGAGAAAGTATGTTTACCATATCTCCCTGCAAGTGAAAGCCCTCCTCTCTGGGGAGATATTTTGGATTCAGAAGACATCAGTGGAAGGTCCCAACTCAAGTGAATAATGGTTGCCTCTGCCATGAGGCATTCACTGAATACTTCCCTATGAATGCCAGTCATGGGACACTCCAATTACCTCACACATCTGTAGTTCAGATACTGGCCTCTCGGCTTGCTTTGGGGATTGGCATTGTATCCTCGGCATGGAAGAAAATTTTCAACTGCAAGAGCAGAAGAACTTTCTAATATTAGCTACTCTCCATTCCCTGGAGAATGTGAACTCTCCATGCTTGGAAATGTTTAAGTAGGGGCTGAAACTCCTGAATTAGGAAGGAGATGGCACTTGACAACTTCTGAGGCCTTTATCTTAGTTCTAAGATTGTGAAACTTCGAGTTTACTTGCTCTTTCTTGAATGAACTCCCAGGGGGTAGAGTAAATTTTCCCCTTGTCTCATTCAGGTCCTCATGCTAGGCTTTGCACACAGAATGTTCAGTTTGTATCACTAACAAAGTAATATCTGAGTGGCTGCATAACTGAGGTTGTGAATCCTGAATACAGGATCTAGCTGTATTCATTCAAACTAGCTAGACTGAAACACATGGTGGGTAGGTTAACAGAGTTGGCTGATACCCAGATTATGTTGTAGGCTTGGAGAAGTGTATTGATGCCAAACTCTCCATCCCACCAGCACTGTGTTTTACAAAATGCTTAGTCAGTGCTAGCAAAGATGGGCTGACTTAAAACTCACAGCACAGCAAATATCCTTAGAGCATGTGTAAGCATTAACTTGCCTTGCCACTTTATCCTTGGCTCGGAACAGTTGGTTTCTCCTGGATCTCCTTACAGCATTAGAGCCAGTAGATATCTAGGGCTCAGATTTAAAAATTTAGAAGTCCATTATATAGGGAAGAGAATCAGCTGATAGAGGGAGCTAGATCAGCATTTTTCTTCAGAGTTATGTGCAGACATCAGCTAATTAAATAAACCCATTAGGAAGAGAACATTGAAGAATCCTTTCAAGAGCATGGTGCTCATCTGGAGGAAAGAGCGTTTTATGACTAGAGGAGGAATTCAGAGATCTCTGGAGGAAAGTGTCTCTTCAAAATTATTTCTTCAAAAGAAATAGAGAACCTACTATGTTCCAGGCACTTTCATATCAGTTATCTCAGTTAAGTCTCATGGCAACTGGGTGAGTTAGGAGACAGACTTAGAAAGGTTAAGGAATTTCTCTGAAGTTACATAGCTGGCAAGTAGCAGAGCTGTGATTTATACCTTGGTTTGTCTGATTCCAAAGTTTATGCTTCATCATGCCATCATTTTGGCTCTGCTAGGAGAAGAGGACCAAAGGTGGAATTTCTTAGAATAGGAATATATTCCAAGGCATAGGAAGATATAAAAAAGAAAATGATTCTAAAACATTTGGTTTGTGAAAAAAGTATTTAAAATTTAAAAGAAAATCGGTGTGTATTTTTTAGATTTATATATTTATTGCTTTTAGTCATCATTTCTTCTTGCATTCTATACTTATTTGTGATCATTTTCTTTGCATGAAAGATGCTCTTTAGTGAACATGTCAGCCAAGGTCCAGTCAGGAGAAAGAAATCACACATTAATTTGAGCAGGGAAAGTTTAATACAAAGAATAATTAACTATAATGGGGGAATGCAGTAACAAGGGATTAGCGGTAAGTAGTAAAGAGAACTTTAAGAGGAATAGCAGCTATAGAGAGCGGTCACCACTCCTGTGGCTGAGATAGAGCATCCAAGGAATGAGCTCCACAGGGCTGAGACCCAGACCTTGTTGGTAAAAAGCATGATTGTGGTTCACTGGCAGAAAAATTGCTGTGGTTCTACACTGGAAGAACTTGCTAAAAATACGTCCTCTAGTTTGCCAGGGAAAACTATTCACCAGGAGCTATCGCCAAAGGTTCTTCACCATGAAACCACCAAAGGGAATAGTTGGATGAAGCTGTTGTCTGCTGGGTGATGCTGATTGCCATGCACTGGAGGAAGCTGGTGCTGGGCTTACTCACAGAGCTTTCTGGGAGGTCAGAAATTGGAATCAGGAAGGAAAATCCCTATATCCCGCAGTATCCCTCCAGTACATTCTGTTGACCATAACATGATACCAGCTTAACGTGATGCCAGCTGGCAAAGAAAAAATATTTAAAGAACTTCTGTCTACCTTTACCTGGCCTCAAGTGATCCTCCCACCTGGACCTCTCAAACTGCTGAGATTACAGGCATGAACCACTGTGCCTAGCCAAACTTAGGCTATCTCACAAAACTTCTGTATAGGGGTATACAGGAGCAGAGCAGGAGGACAAATTTGTATCTGAGAGACAATAAATTGATAGCTGGCATACTGAGGGTCTTCTGATAACACCTGTCTCTAAAAATTTCACCCCTAGTCTTGATGAGTGAAATTTTGCTAGGTATACAATTTATTTTTTTCTCAGCATATGAAGACTTCCTTCCATTGTCTTTAGGTTGTTATTTGTCTTTTTTTCCTGGTTCTTTTAAAGACAACTTCTTTGCCTTTGCTGTTTTGCAGATTTACTGTGATATGTCTAGGGATGGATTTTTTTTTTTTAGATGGAGTGTCACTCTGTTGCCCAGGCTGGAGTGCAGTGGGCTCAGTTTTGGCTCACTGCAACCTTTATCTCCTGGATTTAAGTGACTCTCATGCCTTAGCCTCCAGAATAGCTGAAATTACAGGTGTATGCCACCACGCCTGGCTGATTTTTTGGTATTTTTAGTAGAGACAGGGTTTCACCATGTTGGTCAGGCTAGTCTCGAATTCCTGACCTCAGATGATCCACTTGCCCCGGCCTCCAAAAGTCCTGAGATTACAGGTGGGAGCCACAGCACCCGACCCTTGTCTAGGGAAAATTTTTTTTTTTTTGAGACAGAGTTTTGCTCTTGTTGCCCAGGCTGGAGTACAATGGCGTGAACTCTGCTCCCCTTCCTGGGTTCAACCGATTTTCCTGCCTCAGCCTCCCAAGTAGCTGGGATTACAGGCATATGGCACCATGCCTGGCTAATTTTGTATTTCTAGTAGAGACAGGTTTCTCCATGTTGGTCAGAGTGGTCTCCAATTCCCGACCTCAGGTAATCTGCCCACCTTGGCCTCCCAAAGTGCTGGGATTACAGGCATGAGCTACTGCGCCCGGCCTAGGGATGGATTTTTTAAAAAATTATTCTGCCTGGAATTCACTTAATCTGAAGATTAATGTTTTTTTAGTGTCAGAAAAATCTCAGCCATTCATTTTTCCAATATTTCTCCTCTACATCTCTCTCTTCTTCTTTTGAAACTTTGGTTAGATGTAAGTTAGACCTTCTCACTGTAGTCTTGATGTCTCTTGACCTCTCTTTCATACTTGCAAAAATATGTTTTAATTCTATGTTGCATTTTTGGGTATTTACCTAGGAGTTGACAAAATCTCTCTCTTTAGGTATATCTAATAAGGTTACCTCCATTCATTGGCTTTTGATTTCAACTATTAGATTTTTTGTTTGTAGATGGTATCTTTGATTCTTTTTTCAAATCTATTTGGTCATGTTTATAGTTTACTATTGATTTCTCATTTTTATTGCTAAACATATCAAACATTTTATATTTTATGTCAGATAATTCTAATATCTGAAGTCTTTATGGGTACGTTGAGGCTGGTGCTGTTTCTGCTGGGTTTTGCTCACGGTATCATGTTTCCTTGTGTGTTAGGCTTTTTTGAGTATAAACACATATCTTTTTTAATTTTATAGGAATTATTTGAGGCCTGAGTTGGAAATGAGTTTCTCTAGAAAGAATTTGTGTTTGTTTCCAGTAGCCTCCTGGGGCACTACTAAACTGGAACCATTTCGAGCTTAAGGTTTTATGGACAATCTGGGTAATATCAGTTTGAGCTTCAAATCCCCATTATGGCCTGAGTTTGTAGTTGCAATTCTCAGATATTTTTGTTCTGTCCACCTAGCAGCCAGGTTCTGAGGTAGTCAACTTTCTTTGCTCTTCCGTCTTGTGGGAGGGTGGGCTGTTGTTTCAACTTCAGCCTTACATTGAGAATATAGCACTTTGAGTTCCTAGCTTTATGCATGGGTGGTGGTTCTCCTATTAGACTTTCCACTTTAGATGGGCCATAGTCTGTGTCTCTTGTTTTCTATAAACTGCTAGGTCGTGAATCCTGAAGCTCATGGTCATCTGAGTTTGGCAAATGCCCTCAAAGGAAAGCTGATTTCAACATTCTCTCTAGGCTTTCTACCTTTACTTAGTTTTTGGCCTCTGAAAATTGTTTACTTTCTTCTTAACTCAATTTTTTTCCATACTTTAGGGTAGTTGGAGGGTTTGTCAGAATACCTACTTTGCTATGTACCAGAAATAGTAGTTTGATCTAGTCTACATATAACACCACATTTAGTTCTCATGATAATCTTGGTATTATTAACTCAATCATTTGTCCCAGGAAGTGGAGACTTATAGAAGTTACATAGCTAGCAAATGGCAGAGCAGTAGTAGAACTTAAATCTACATCTTCTGGCTCCACTTCACCCTTTGTTCTCTCTACCACACTACTCTGGTTCTTTGGTTTTTCTGTCTTTATTTAATGCAAATTCCAGGACTCCTCGGGATTTGGGCTATTCCTAAAGCCCAGAAGTGCATTAAGAATTCTAGAGGCTGGCCGGGCACAGTGGCTCACACCTGTAATCCCAGCATTTCGGGAGGCTGAGGTGGGAGGATTGCCTGAGCACAGGAATTTGAAATGAGCTTGGGCAACATAGGGATACCTCATCTCTAAAAAAAACGAAAACAAAACAAAAAAAACAAAACAAAAAAAAGAAAGAAAGAAAAGAAAATGAGGTGGGAGGATCACTTGAGCCCTGGGGGTCAAGACGGCAATGAACCATGGTTGTACCACTGCATTCTCTCCTGGGTGACAGAGAAAGACCTTGCCTTAAACAAACAAACAAACAAACGAAAAAAGCATATGTTTATTGCAGTACTATTCACAATAGTAAAGACTTGGAACCAACCCATGGAATACTATGCAACCACAAAAAAGGATGAGTTCATGTCCTTTGCAGGGACATGGATGAAGCTAGAAACCATCATTCTCAGCAAACTAACACTATAACTGAAAACCAAACATCACATGTTCTCAGTCATAAGTGGGAGTTGAACTGTGAGAACACATGGACACAGGGAGGGGAACGTCACACACCAGGGCCTGTCAGGGGGTGAGGGGCTCGGAGAGGGGTAGCATTAGGAGAAATACCTAATGTAGGTGACAGGTTGATGGGTGCAGCAATCCACCATGGCACACGTGTACCTATGTAACAAACCTGCACGTTCTGCACATGTATCCCAGAACTTAAAGTATAATTTACAAAAAAAAAAAAAAAAAAAAAGAAAACACACAACAAAACAAAGAAACAAACAAAACAGGAATTCTAGAAGAGTATTGCCTTAATTGTCCTCTCACTTGACCAAACATAGTACAGCTTCTCCTGAGGATTCTATTCAAGTGGAAGATCCAGCTAAGACTGGCCAGACTGACTAAGTGGAGTGCCATGATTGTAGCCCATGTGTTCCTGGAGATCTGTAGGGAATAGGGAGTGAAGTCTCATCTTCAGGCATTTTCTGCTTCATGTGGCATATAGAATGTGCTTGCACTTGTAGAGTCCCTTTGGGAATAATGTACTCTCTAGGAGCGGTCCCCCTCTCTGACAAGGCTTCTCTCTCTCTCTTTCTTTCTTTCTTTCTTTCTCCCTTTCTTTTTCTTTCTTATGTAGTCCTCCCTGCCCTGTCTCTTACCAGAGACTTCAGGATAAACTTCAGGGATTGAGTGCTGGTGTCAAATAAACTTCAACATGGGAAACATCAGAAGAATACATTCTGCACTTCTTCCAGACTTGGAAAGAACTGGGGCCAATTAAAAGTGAACTTTTAAGAGAAATGAACATCTTGCCTGCCAGGTTTCAGCTGAATGTCACTGCAATTGCCTAAATTATAACTATCAGAAAAAATTCATTCTAATTATGGAAATGCCATTAGGAGGAGTTCCTTCTGCCTGGAACCAGCTTACAGGATGATTACCATCCACCCCCTACCTCTATCTCATCTCTCAACAGCAATTCTATGTTTCAGAAGGAGAAAAGGCAATGTGTTAGAGTGAAAAGAAAATGTATACCATACAGGATCTGGATTTGGATCGTAACTCCATTATTTATTGGCTAAGTGAACTTGGGCAAAACAATTTACTTCTCTCATCCTCAGTTTCCATATTTAAAATGAGGATATTAATATCCACTCCACGAGGTTGTTGTAAAGATTAAACAATAAGAGATGGCATATACTAAAGTATGCAGCACCTAGCCTGGCACATATTGGATTGCTCACTGGAGTGGGGCAGGGTGGAGGGACAAGGATAATTGTTAGGAGACTGGGGAGAGAGCATTGATACCACTCACTTAGATGCTACTCTTTGGTGCCTGCAGGGATGGATGGCAAACTCCATGCAGGAGGAGATGAAGACAAAGACCTGGATCTTCCCATAGAATCTTGGGGCTTTCTCCTTCTTCCTCCTGAAAGATTTCCATTCCATGATCTTGGTAATATCTGTTAATAGTTTGACCTCATGAGGGGTAGCAGTGTTTCTCTGCTATTGCAGAGTATCCTATGCCCCATAGTTTGGATCAATCTTTTCCAACTGGTGGACCTTGGACCATGATAGTTGGGAAATGAGGATTTATTGCAAAGAGTTCCATGGATCCGTACACTCAGCAAGCATTGCCTATAAACGAGTATATTTTGCAATTATGTATTCACTTTTATTTCAAATGTATATAGATGCTCTTTTGAACAAGAAAATACTTAAGAATAGTAGTTGCTTCAGGGATGTATTTTGGAATTGTGTTTTCTCAGTCAACGAATACTAAAAGCACAACTACTTGTGTGATTGTGGGCCTGAGAATGTTTTGAATTTCATGTGAAAGGGTTATAAGTGCCCAGGGGTCTGATGAAGGACTTACATTTTGGTGAGCTAACATCCCTCTCTGCTCTCTGTGCTCTTCCATTTCCTCAACCTACCAGGCAGGTGTTGAGGAAGGTGACATTACTACATGCCAAGAGGCATCTTTCTGAAAGACACCTAAGTCCCAGCTATGCTACTAGCTGTTTATCTGCACCCATGGAGGGCTCATTAGCTGGGTTTTAGGTGCTTGGGCCATTATTTGTAATCTTTTCTCCCTACTCTCTTTGTGGGCTCCTAGGGTATTTTATTTGCCCCCAGGGTTCTGAAATTTCCCTTCTATGTATGCTTTAGAATGACTGACTGTATTAGTCTGTTTTTGTGCCACAATAAAGGAATACTTGAGACTGGGTAATTTATAAAGGAAAGAGGTTTAATTGGCTCATGGTTCTGCAGGCTGTACAGGAAGCATGGCACTAGCATCTGCTTAGTTTCTGATGAGGCCTCGGGGAGCTTTTACTCATGGTGGAAGATGAAGTAGGAGTATGTCACATGATGATCGCGAGAGCAAGAAAGAGAGAAGGGGTTAGCAACACACAACAGACTAAGAAAAAATAATTAAAAAGAGAAAGAGAGAGAGACAGAAGGGGGAGGTCCCAGTCTCCCTTAAACAACCAGATGTCATGTGGACTGAGCGAGAACTCATCACCGAGGGGATGGTGTGCTAAACTATTCGTGAAGGATCCGCCCCCGTGATCCAATCATCTCCCACCAGGCTCTACCTCCAACTCTGGGAATCACATTTCAACAAAGGATTTGGAAGGAACAAACATCCAAACCATATGAGTGACTATTTTTATCCACTGTGCTGGGTACTCAATGGGCCTTTTCATTCTAGAAACCCACGTCCTTCAGTTCCAGAATATTTTCTTGAACTTATTTTGAGTGTTTCTCTCTCTACCATTTTATCCTTTCTATGTCTAGAATTCCTATTTTTCAGTGACTGGATTGTCTGAGTTGATCTTTTATGTTTTGAAATCTTTTCTCTCCCTCATTTTCCATCTCCTTATCTGTTTGCTGTGCTTTCTGGATCATCTATTTTATTTTATCTTCCAGCTTTTGTATTGAATCTTTGATTTTTGCTCACAGGTTTCTGTTACTTTCTAAGAGTGCTTTTTTTGTGTTGTCTTCTGAATATTGCTTTTTAATAGTATGCTGTTCTAATTTAATGAATTCAAAATCTTTAGATACTTCCCTAGGGTTAATAGCAATAGATTTTTTGATGTTTTTTCCCTGTATAGTTTCTGTTTTTCCCAAATTGCCTTTCCATTATCTGCTTTCATCTGTCTCCAGGCTAGAGGGCAATCCTCACACGTTTGGGGAGCCTCATCTGTGTGTTTATGGTTGGGATTCACCAACCCTAGGCCTCAGTGTAGGATATTTTTGCTGTGCTGCCATCCAGTACAATAGACGCTAGCCACATGGGGCTATTGAGTGCTTGAAATGTGGCCAGTGCAAGTAAGGAACGAAACTTTAAAATTTTAATTTTGGCCAGGTGCAGTGGTTCATGCCTGTAATCCCAGCACTTTGGAAGGCTGAGGCAGGTGGATCACAAGGTCAGGAGTTCAAGACCAGTCTGGCCAATATGGTGAAACCCCATCTCTACCAAAAATGCAAAAGTTATCCAGGCGTGGTGGTGGATACCTGTAGTCCCAGCTACTTGGGAGGCTGAGGCAGAAGAATCGCTTGAACCCAGGAGGTGGAGGTTGCAGTGAGCTGAGTTTGCACCATTGCACTCCAGCCTGAGTGACAGAGTGAGAATCTGTCTCAAAAAAAAACACATTAATTTTAATCAATTTACTTTTCAAAATATATAATCTATTCAGTATAGAAAAACTTTTACATATTCTGGGACAAATTGGGTATGTGGATCTACTTTTTTCAACTGTAGATTTTATGAAATCTAATGAGAGATCAAGTATTTTTAGTGAAAATTCGAGATGTGCTATAAGTATAAAATACATACTTTTTGAAATGAAAAAAATGTAAATGATTTTATCAGTATTTTCTTATATTGATTACATGTTGAAATGATATTTTGTATATATTGGGTTCAACTATATTATTAAAGTTAATTTCACCTGTTTCTTTTTACTTTAAAAAATGTGGATACTAGAACATTTAGAATTATGTATGTGGCTTGCAGTATATTTCTATGGTCAGTACTGCCCTAGAGGCTAGAGAGGGTGCTCCAGTGGGGATGGGCGGTCCTCGAGCTTTGGGCTGGGTCTCTGCCTCATAAGTAGACCTCCAGCCATGTTCCTATTTCAGACCATTATTGGGCCTTTGGGACTTCCGTGGGGGCAGATCCTGTGGTTGTTGGCTTTGTTTACCATACCCAGCTTGAATCCATTTGAATCCTTGGTCTTGCTTGTCAACCACCAAGTGATGGTTTGCTTCTAGGTTTCTGAAAGTTTATTGCTATTGACTCTTCACCTTTAATCTTTGTCCTTGGGATATATATAAAATCTATCTGTATATATATTTTAAATCATTTACTGTTGCTTTAGTGGGGTTTCAGGAGGGAGCAGAGATAAAAACACATGTCTTCAATCCACCATCTTGAACTGGAAATCCTAAATATCTTTTGATTCCTTCTTTTGATCCATCCTACTTTTGTGTTCTCATGGTTTCCTGAGAGGAAGGTTGTGTCTGGCTCTGCCAGTGAGAGCCCCAGACCATTTCCAGCCTCTCCCCAGGGTAAACTCTCTTCTAGGCTGCAGATCTGATTCTATTCCTTTCTCTTTAAAATCCTTCACCAGCTTTCAACTTGTAAATAAAACACTCAAGCTCTTTAGCATGACAAAGATTTCCTATGGGGCGACCCCTTTGTACCTCCCTACTATATCTGCTACTATGCTCCTCTCCAAATTCCATCTTCCATCATCCCAGGGACAGAGCAGCTCACCTTCAAGTTACTATTGACGCCTGTGCTTTGCCCATGCCGTTCCCTCCACTTCCCATCTTCTCCGCTGGTCTAACTTCCCGTCTAGCCTGAGCCTGGGTGTCCTCCCCATAATAGCAAGAGTGGCCAGTACATACAGCTTGTGACAGGCACTCTTCTGGACCCTTCTACATACTTCAGTTCACTGCTGCTATCCTCATTTTCTATGTGAAGAAACAGAGGCACAGAGAGAGTCGATGACTCTCCCAAGTGAACCAACAGGTTGGAGTTTAAATCTAGAGTTGCTGGCTGTGTGTTTTTGAAAGGTACCCTGAACTTTACCATACTATAGTGGCTGGCTCACCATTCTATCACCCCCACAGCACTGGGAACTGTCTGAGGCTGGGGACCAGGTCTTTTTTTTTCTTCTTTTTAGAAATTTATATCATAAATGCCTAGCACAGGTCCTGGCATACAGTCGGTATTCAAAATATATTTGTTGAACAGACCTGCCATTCCCAATTGTCTAATTGTGGCCCCTCTCAACTTCTCTCCTGTGCATGTCACAGTCCCGTAGGCAAGGTTTTCTGGCCAATTCCGTTTTCATGGTAGTTACTCAGAAAATCATGATTGTCGGTTCCTGTAGGTATTGAAAGGGGAAAAAGACCCATCAAAAGGCATGGTGAGCAGCTTCCCAAGCATTTGCTTAAACATGTTTTGTGTGCTTTTAGAATGGTCGTCATATTGTTATTGTATTATTATTTTAAGAACTCCACTGGTTTAAATCATCACAGAGGCTTAAATGATGTGGAAAATTCTAATGATGTTCCTTTGATGAAAAGATTTTTTCCTCGTACTTAGCATAATCTTCCTTTGAATTATGCCAGGAAATCTTAAAACCGTAGCTTTTTTTTTTTTTTTTCTCTCATTGCAATTTTCCTCTTTTGGATGCATGTCAATGAACCGTAGGAAGGAAGGAGCTTTTTCCATGCATAATGGGGAGGCTCTGCAAGAGGCAGCCTGAGTGCAGAAAGTCCCAAAGTTTGTGAGCTGGGGAGCTAGGGGTGCCTGGGAGAAAGCAAACTAGCCAGGGCACAGGCATAGCTTGGCAAAAGCTGTCCTGGCCTCAGAGCTTGGTTCTAGGGAGGACAGACCCTGGTACCACGAGGTTCGCCTGTAAGTGGTCCTATCCCAGGATAATGATGGAAGAATCAAGTCAGGATGACTCCAGAGTTTTCATGTTGCAAGGCTTTATGGGGCGACAACTTGGTTAAAACAAGATCAAAGCTGCTCTTGCAATACATATAGTGTAATAGTTCAGATCAAAGTTGGGGGGCAGTTGGCAGAGTGAAACTCTGATCATCCTATCTAAATAGCAGCCCCCATTACTCCTTTCCTCTAGACTACATTTGTTTTTCTTCTTAGCCCTTCTGAACAATTGTGGAAGGGAGAAGACCTCTCACTACTCCCTTCCCTGGTAAGGCATGCCTGGTACTGTCACTAGCCGGATGGTGCTGCCCCAGGCATGGCAAGATAGGGTAGCACTTATAATCGTGGGCTCTGGAAGCAGGCAGATCTGAGTACCAGTCCTAGTCCTGGCATGTATTAGCTGTGTGACATGGGGGATTCTACTCTTGGCTTCTTGGTTTCCTCATTCACGAAGTGTGGATGACCTCTTGGGGTTGTTTGGAGGATTAAATGAGATTCTAATGCATGTCAAACATTCAGCAGGGTGCTTGATGGCATATGGTAAGCTCTTGTTATTACTAATGTTTTGTTATTAACCGAATGAATGTTCCCTTCTAAGAGGGTACCAGCAAGCCATGGGGAGCTCCAGGAAGTAGAATAGGCTCTGTGGGGAGCGGCTGCAGGAGCTCAGGGTTGGGCTCAGGTTTGGAGGGAGGATGGGATACTCAGCAGGTAAGACAGCCAGTTACAGGGCCAGGGTTGGAAGAGGAACTCCAGGGCTGTGGATGCAGAGGTCTGCGAACTGGGCTCAGAAAGAGCCTCAGAGCTGCATATGCCTTCCCAGGTTGGGACAAAGGAACTCACTTCCAGGCTGACGATGGGAGCTGAAATTCCTGAGTTGCTCTCTGGTGGGATGTGGTTGGGGGATCTTGCAGTGTGGACCCACTCAGCAGTATACGCAGCACCAGGAAGCAGAGGTCATGATACCCTTGTAGCACCTTTTCCCCAGCCTGGCTGACTCTGCCTGCTGAGGGCCTCCACCTGCTCCTCCAAGTGAGGGGTGTCTCCAAGTGTGTGTAGTGAGGGGTAGTCATGGTGCCATGACTCCAACCATCAGGAGATAAGGGAAATGGAATCTTCTCTTAGAGTTCAACCATAAAGTAGGTCAGATAGGATCAGATAGAGCTCAGCAGAGCCACCATGGAGAGGCAGTGAGATATGGAGACTGCCACCTCTGGAAAGAGGTGGGGACAGTCAGGCAGAAGCAGGGCTGGCTGGCTTCAGGAGCCCCCATCAAGGTGCTGCAAGGGCAGAGGTGGAGGCTTTGTGCAGGGAGAGTGGAGGGTGAGGCCTCAGTCTGCTCCTCTGGCAGGCTGTCTTTCTGGGGGATGAGGCGTTAAGCCACTCCAGCCCAAGAAGCCCAATCCTTCCCAGTGACCCTGAGCTGGCTCCATGCTCCCCGGCTGCCTGCTGCCTGATGGCTTTGTACGAAGCTATCTCCAGGGGGAAGGGTCCTGCTCGGGCTCACATATCCAGGTGTCTTGGCACTGAGAGCCCTGGCGGCAAATGAACACGCTGGTAACTGGTTTAGATGGCCATTTCTTGTGAGCTTTGGGTGAATTTGCCTTCCTGAGTCCTCTTCCTCTGGGGAACTGACAGAATCTTGTTTTTAGGCCTAAGAGGATGAGGGCCAGGCCCTAGACTAAGGAATTTGCTAAAGTAGTGAATGCTACCCTGGGAGACTGTCAGGGAACAGCCAACAGCCTTGCTGAAGTGAAACCCAGCTTTACCCTGGACCTTTTCATCAGATGGCTAACAGTATGTACATATGGCTGTATAGGCACACAGGCAGCCATAGATGTGTGGCCGTGTGTGCATGCACACATTCAGCAGGCACGCGAAGGATGTGTGGAGCGTGGGACACGGGGGCCTGTGCTACTGTCTGTTCATGCAGCCCTTCCTACTCCCTTTGGGCATCACTGTGCGTTCAAAGCCACATACGTGGCCTTAGCCCGCAACTCAATATCCTGGAGGTTAGGAATACCTATAAGTCCCACCTTACTTATAACATTATGGCAAATGGAGTGGGCAATGAAGTCAAATAGGCCCTGGTTCATAAACTAGATGTCCCGCTTTCTATGAATGGTTATATGTTTTGGGGCAAGCCTTTGAAACACTCTGAGTCTCAGTGCTGAAATGGACGCCCACAGTCATCATTCATTTCAAAGCCCATTTCTCCTGTTAGAGGCACATATGGTTTTGTTAGCATATCCATTGTTTTTTGTAATAAATTCTCCTCTGGTTTTAATACAGTATACCTTCTGGAAAGAACCTACCAAACATTCATACTTCAGTGTGAATTTAGGTCACAGTGTCATATAATCTTACAGTGGCAACTGACCTTGAATTGCATCTAGTTTTACATTCCACCAAATGCAGAGATCCTCTGATTTGTGACTCTAACATGGCCACCTAGACTGTCCTTTAACTCCTCCCATGGCAGGAAACTCACCATGTACCACTCCTCCACATCCAGGTAGCTCTAAATGCTAGAGTAGAATGAACTGAAACTTGCCTCTCTGCAGCTTCCCACCAGCAGTCCTCACTCTCCTCTCTAGAGCAATTACAAAACAAATTGTTTCCCCTTCCCATGATAGCCTTTCAGGTCTGTGTGAGCTCTCATGACCCTTCTTTTCTCTAGGCCAAGTGTCCTATTTTCTTTACATATTCCCTATAGGACTAGTTTTGGATTCTCCCACCATTCTGGCCACCTAGGCATGTGTATATGCTCCAATTTAAAAAATTCAGCATTGAACATATTCCACCAGGCAGGGTCTGACTACCAACACATTCCTTCTCCTGGGGCATTTGACATTCAAGCCTGGCCTCTCATTGTGGGAGTAGAGGTCTTCGTTCCCTAAGACAGACATTTCAGATACCAACTTACAGCTGGGGGAGACATGACGAACCAAGTGCCATCTATGCACGACCACGTCCAGGACTTAATTTGCACAGCTTTTTAATCTGTGGGGACAATCTGCATGCCACTTTGGTCTGGTCTGTTAGTCTGTAGGTTTACCCAGGGCAGACATTGAGTCTAACATTCCTGGATTCCTCCAAGCACCTGCTGCATTTGTCTGTCTCCCTTTAGCTGTCAATAAATGCAGTTGATTGATGGACTCACTGGGGCTTAAGAAGTCATTTTCTACTTTGTTGCATCTCAGGATCCAGCTGTGTCCAGCTGGAGCCAGCCCTCTGCTTGCTTGTTTTCTCTGTGAACATGGGCCCAGATCTCATGACTTGCCCATGCGTTGCAATAGGATGAATTTCACTTTGGAGCTCTACTCTCTTCTACCCCCAACTAGTGCGAAACCAGAATGCTGAGTGCAGTGGCACATCCCACACTGCAAAGAGCCCTAGGTCCCTTCCCCTTCTTATTTTTTTTTGACAAAGGCCCAGTAATGTAAATTTCCTAGTTGTAGGCACATAACTTGAGCTGCAAGTTACGGAGAAGAGGGCAATGCACCAGACAGATGTTTCCAATTGTATGTTTATTGAGCTTCTTGCCTTTGCTGCTCTTCCTGCCAGCTCCTACCTCTCTCTCCCTCCTCCTCCCTGATGCTGCCACTAAATCAAGCATCTCTTCTTAAAATTGTAATCACCAAAATAAGGCAGTGATTTATAGGGAATTCTGAAATACCAAATAATCAGCCGAACACTTCACTTTAATGGCAGCAATAAGTCAAGTGCTTCCACGCTCATCTCTGGAGGAAGTACGTTGGTCTTGGTTGTTGCAAAATGACAAATGCTCTTTTGTGAGTTGTAACAAATCAATTATCCACATGTTGAAAACTGAAAGCTGAGCAACTCCTTTTTAAAGATAGAATTTTATGGATACATTCTAAAAAAAAAAAAAAAAAAATGTCCCAGGGAAGTGGGGAGTACTGGAGTTCTTTAGTTGTTTTTCTGGCAAAAGAAAATTGGAGAAATAATAGCTCCAAGGAGACAGCTGCCCAAAATGCCATCAATCAGAGATGCGATCGCCCTGAGCCTATGGAAAGTGCACACAGAATGCTCAGGTTTGTTTCTCATCCAGTCTGAGCAGGTAACAAGGAGTCCGCCTCCACCTGCGGTGGCATTTTCAGTAGAAACGGCTGGCTCCCCAAAGAGCCCCATGGAGGCATTGAATCCTCAAGCTCTCCTTGGGCACATATGTCTGCCTTGTAGTTCTCATTTCAAGGAGAATTTCTACTTTTTCTGTTAAGAAGGAAGTCGTGCCTCAGCAGCTGGCTCTGGGATTGGAACCTGTGTTATCTCGTTATATATGGCCCCATCTGTTGGGGCCGCCCGGAAAGACTCGCATGCCCTTTCCCAGGTTCTATTTTCCTCTCCTCCCACGTCACATCCATTTGCCACACAATAAAATACAACAGCATCTGCTGTAACCTCTGCTGTCAAAGCAGGTGAAGCTCATTGCCATCCCAAGCCTTCTCCCAGCTGGTGGGTTTGTCAATTTCAAAGGCCCTGAGAAGATCATGCGGTCATGATTCCAAATGTGGCAGTTGTGCCAGTGCATGGGGCTTCAGCTGCATCTGGTGCCCTGGGTACTATTGTGTGCAACACTGCAAAGGGATCTCAGCAAACTGGAATGTATCATGGGGTGCGCAGAAGGGGGATGGCTTGGCCACTGTCTCATGATAAATTGTTAAGGGACTATGAATGCTCTGAGTACAGAAGAAGGGACTAACATGTGGGGTTGATGGAGAACTGGTGCTGGGACCCTGTCCATTGTTAATAGTGTCCAGGCAGAGGAGGACTGGGTGGTAGGTAGCAGGTGAGCAGGTGGATGTGCCAGGCCTTGCATCTCGGGCTGTGCATGGCTCTGTCCCTCTGAGTGCTGAAACTTTTGCTGGCATGAGTCTGCGGTGCAGCTGCTGTTTTAGAAAACAATTGTCAAATCCCAACATAAGGCAGAATGAAGTAAAAATATTCAAGTACCCGAAGAACAAAACAGGTTTGGAAGGTTGAATGGCTTGTTGAATGGATACTTAGATGTTGAGAGTGATGAAGAGACAGGAAGTGAGATGATACTAGATTTAGGGCGTAAGTGACTGGGTGGATGTTTGCATCAGTCAGAGCTCAATCAGAGAAGCAGACCATGAGGCAATCTCTATCTATCTATCTATCTATCTATCTATCTATCTATCTATCTATCTACTTACCTATCAATCATTTACCTATCCAATCTTGTATCTATCTAATCTATGTATCTATCTGTCATCTCATCTAAGTATCACCTCTCTAATCTATCATCTGTCTAATCTATCATCTATCTGTCTACATATAGATATACAGATATAGATATAAGCAGAGATTTATTATAGGGATTTGAACTTATGCACTGCAGGAACTGGGTCAACAGTTTATTTACAGCTGGTACTTTTGTGTCCACAGAGCAGGCAGCCAGAAAAGGAAGATGGATATGATGTGGGGAAGCAGGTCAAAAGAAGACCTGCAAGGATGAGCCAGGACTCTTGAGGTTGGAGTAGAACTTGCGTTGATGTTTTTACCACCTTTAAGCTTTCATTGCAGGAGAAGCTTGTTTTCTGCATCACACAGCCTAGTGTGCTCTTGTCCCAGCTGAAGGGCGAAAGCCAGCAGGAGCTGGAGAGGTGGCCCACCTGGCTACTGCCTCACACGGGTGAGGTGGGCGGATGGAGAGACAGCAACAGCACCTGCTGCCCTGCAGAGGCTCTCTGAGAGCAGAAGGAAAACGGTCTCTGCTTCACTTCTGCCTTTCAAATCTGTAAATGCCTCTCATGGTTCATGCTAACACAAAACTGTGCAGTGAAGGGAATCATTGAAAGCATAGTTCCAACCCAGCTAGGCCAAGAAATCCTCAGCAATAGGATTGGCAAATCCCCAAGCAATGCAGGGGAAGTCTTGGCTGTGGATGAAATGACTAAGGAAATATAATCATTCAAAAGATGGGCAAAGGATAAGAACCTGCTGTGGAGAATAAGGAGAAATCAGAGAAGCAGGGGAGAACCTGGAGGGCTGGGGTGGAGTTTCTGGTAGAAATGTTTGTGAGAGTATCAGTCCCTAAATAATGATCATGAGGATGATAATAGTGATAGCCAGGCATGGTATTGAATGTAATGACTGGTGTCTATGGCATTGATCAATCAGAGTGGATGTTGGCTTGTCAGAGGTTCTGGGGGTCCCAAGAAAGAGGCCCTCACACCACCATAGTGATGGTGATATTAGTGGTGGTGGTGGTGGACATTGGGTGAGCAGGGGCTAGAGAGAGCAGTTATTTACCATCCAGGAGGACAGTCATTTTGACAATTACTATGTCAGTCTGAGTGCAAACTAGCTGAATATCAGCCCTGTTGATAGCTAACATTAGTTTCTTGCCTGCTACATTCCAGATGCCCAGCTAAGCTCCTTGAGTCTGTATGATGGTGGCATTGCCTCTGGGTGCTTTGCCCCACCCTGACTGGCTCTGGGAGGAATCAGGATCTTAGATCCTGGAAGAGCAAATTGCCAGGCCCATCATCAGCAAACATCTGCTGCCATGGCATGCACCACTTTAGCAGGAGGATGTATTTTGGGAGGCTTTGCAGGCCCAGCTCCATGCGGCGGAGAACATTTGAACACGCAGCAGCTGTTAATGAGCACCATGCTGCTAATTAGGACAGTCTGAGAGAGGAGCAGCTGCCCGCACAGTGGTGGTTTGGAATGACAAAGGCAGCAATATCTAACTGTTGGAGTCCAGGGGAATGTCTCTGTGGGATAACCTCTGAGCTAATTGGATCCATGTTGGACTTGCGGAGCATTAAACTTGGAAGTTCTTTGCTTGCATGGCCTGATGTGGTTGTCCAACCAGATCGAACATACCAGATTTCCAAGGTGCCATTTTGATTGGCAGTTTGTGGATACAGCTTTGGGTACAATGCCCAAGTGGACTGCATCCTCAGATGTCACCTGGAGCTCACTCCGTTTGACCTCATTCTGTCAGCTGCAGCATGGGGAGGATTGTTTAACCTCTGCTTTCTGGTGTCGAGATTTGTCCTGCTGCCTTTCTACTGCTCAGAGAGAAACACTTTGAAGAGGTGCCAAATCGTAATATTATCTTCAGTGATCTGGGGGTTTGTGTTAATAATATCACCAAATTGACCACGGGACATACCCAGGATCATTTCATTCCCAAATTGTCTGTTGCCATTTGGCTTGGCATTAGTTGAGGCCAAGGTGAACAGGTTCAATTCCCAGGTGAGGCAGGCAGCCTCACTCTGGCCACAAATGTTTCTGTAACCCGGGCCTCTGGGCCATCCACAGTTGTGTACCTCTGATGGTGGTGGGATTGAGGGAGAGGGAAGGTATGGGTGGTTCACCGACTCTTTCATCTTAGCCACTAGGGGGCAGCACAAAGGCCCATGCTTTATGAAGAGGGGTCAATGTCGTTTTGATTTACAGGGTATGTCATTTGACTATATATTTTTAGTCTGCATGTTCCTCCCTTGGTCGTTTTTGCCACATAAAGAATGAAATCAGCAAATGGTGGCAAATTGGATTTAGAGTTGCGGCTTTCAAGAGGTTTACTCGTTACTCCAAAGACCTGAATTTACAATATGGGTTTCTTGCCAATAAGTAGCAGAGTCTTCTTAGTCATGTGGTATGAAACACTAGGCTCTGGAGCTGAAACTTGGAAGGGAATTCCAGGCAGGGGCAACGGCACAAGCTAAGGGGTGTGAAAAGTGAAGTGGATTAGTTTGGGGAGGAGTGGCTGGGCCAGCCGAGGATAGGTTAACCAGAGGAAGTGAAGTATGAGCAAAGCTCCCACTTTTATTTTAACAGCTCCCAAGGAAAGATTGCTGCTGTTCCAAATGCCTGAAACTGTAAGTGGTGGATTTATCTTGTTAATCAATAATGGGGCTCAGACAAGGAACAGAAGAAGAAAAATTAATCCATTTTACATTCAGTTATATCTGGTTACTAATAATAATTACATATTTCCCACAATTACAACCTCTTACATACACCAGGTATGTTTTATGACTTCCCGTGATTATCTAAAACATGTTTCACAATTCTTGATGTTCGTATAAGAACACTAAAGGTTTACATTTCAGATGGGTAAAAAACAAGCCTGTCAAAACAATTTGACAGAAAGACAGTCCTTATCTCTTTCTATGAAGTGGCAACTGAGAAATTTGTCACTTAGGAAGAGCATAATCTAGTTCAGTTTTACTGAGACCTTGTCTCAATCTGACTTGTAAGCATGTAGATTTATTAACTACCTAGATTGTAAACAATTTTATCCTCCAGTTTCTCTTATTAGGCAAGAAAACATTTTACAGCATAATGCCTGAATAAACAAAAGCACTTTTAGGTCCAAGTGATTTTCTTCCATTTCTCTTTAATTAAAGCTGATTTGCTTCTCAAAAGGTGATTCATTTCATATATATTTTTTCCCCCCTCGAGGAGGGGACTTACATGATTCTGGTTTTACAGAGGCTGGTATGCTTCCCCGAGACTCAAATGTGAGATGGCTTTTTACAGCCCCTGGGGTAAGCCACAACCCCCGACTGGCCTACAACATGCCTGGTTTTGCCTCTTGCTGCTCCAATACCGCCAGCCTCATCCTGTGCCTCTTTCACTCCAGCACTGTTGAACTTGCCTTTGTTTCCAGTGCCATGCTCCTATCCACCACTGAACTTGTGTGCACAGTTTCCTCTGCCAGGAACATTCTTTTGTGTTACCTTCCTTCACTAACTACTAGTCAACTTTTCCCTTACATTCTTTTTTCGTTTTTCTTTCTTTCTTTCTTTTCTTTTTTTTTTTGAGACAGGGTCTCTCTCTGTCACCCAGGCTGGAGTGTGCAGTGGCACCATCATAGCTCACTGCAGCCTCAACCTCCTTGGCTCAAGGGATCCTCCTGCCTCAGTCTCCTAAGTAGTTGGGACCACAGGTGCCAATACATCCAGCTAAGTTTTTAAATTTTTTGTAGACATGGAGTCTCACTATCTTGCCCAGGCTGGTCTCAAATTCTTTGATCCTCCTGCCTCAGCCTCCCTAGGTGCTGAGATTACAGATGTGAGCCGCCACATCAGCCCTAGTCAACTTTTGTCTCAGATGTAATATTACTTCCTTGGGGAACTTACTCTGACCCCTGCCCACCTCCTGCCCTGCCCCATACACTCCAGTAGCCTCTCATTGCAGCATTTTGCTCACTTGTAACCACCTAATTGTTGACATTAAATTATTTAGCATCTGTCCTCTCTGCTAGAGTGTAAAGTCCTTGGGGACAGGAACACAGCTGTTAGGTCACCACTGCACTCCCACTGTGCTTGGATGTGCTGGTGCACAGTTAATATGTGTTGGCTGCTTGGCAAAAAGTAAGTCTTTATTAAATCAGTTAAATGCATTTAAGTATTATGAAAGGATATACACTTTTACATATTAACACTGTATACTTTAAAAATATTTAGAAACTGATATTTAATTCAATAAAGGCTACACGGATTTCAGTTCCCTTTTCACTAATCCTTAGCTGCTCGTCATCATGAGAATGTTGCTGATTTACCCTGGACTCCTTCTCCTAAGGGCAGAAGCACCTTCGGAATGGCGTTTGCTCTGTGACTTCAGCTCAGTGATTTCAAGATAGTTTGACAGTGGATGTTCTTCTATCTTAGAGCTGTGGTGGCATTTTTTTTTTTTTTTTTTTTTTTTTTTTTTTTTTTTTTTTTTTTTGCCTGAGTCATGAGGGGTTTGTTTACCTGCTCGTGGATTTACATTAGAGAAATGACCTCAGTTACCTTCCTAGATTCCAGCTAGGAATACGACCAACATGGAATGAATGACACCTGCAAAACAGTCTTCCTTAAGTCACAAGGAATAAATTTTTTCTTGTAGTCTTACAGAAGCACAGTGAAATGATTTCTCCCATATTCTACCTTCACTAGGTGTTGCATGCCACAGTGCCCCAGTAATCTGTGATTTTTTATGAAGTAAAATCAAGCTACTACCCTCAAAGAACTTATCATCTGGTCAGGCATGAAAAGGTAAGAAGCAACTCAAGGCAGGATATGTTCAGAGATGTGTGAATTTCATAGGCAGTAAGTTCTGGAATGTAGGATTTAGGGTGACTCATCTAGTGCTTATGTTGCCCTCTGTTGGAGGCGAGGACTTTGAAGCTCTTACTCCAATTTTCATGTAACTAGTTCTCATTTCATTCATGTCTCTGATCTGAACCCCTCCTCAAAGAAGCTTTTAATGACCACTCTAATCTATCTAAAACACACTCATGCACACACACGTATGTACACACAGACACACACATAGAGACACAGACACACAGACACACGGACACACACACACACACACACACACACACTGTCCTATTATTTATCCCTTTCACCTGCTTTATTTTCTATCTTCTCCAGGAGAATGTGAGATACCAGGGCAGAAGGACTTTGCCTTGATCATCACTGGGTTCCTGGCACCTAGAGGAGTGCCTAGCATACAGCAGGCACTCATTCACATCTGTTGAATGCATGGATGGATGGGGTGGGAGTGGTGAATGAATACACAGGAAAATAGAAATCTGGATGGAAGAAATGGTATGAGCAAAGGAACGGAGACTGGTTTAAAGTAGGCCACTTTGACAAGAGTGGGTTACTCAATTGAGTGAACAGTGGGATAGTGGAAGGTTGGTTTATGAGGTAGGAAGAGGCTGGATCCTAGAAGCCTTTGAATGGCAAGCTATGGTTGACAGATATGTACATTGGGCCCCAGCCTAGGGACAGACAGGGCAGTAAGAGCAAAGAGGTGGGGAACGTTATGGAGAGTCCATTGGTAGGATTTGGCAAGTAACCAGTTATGAGGGAAAGGGAGAGTCCAAATAGGTTGTCTAATAGCTGTGAAACTCCCAGAATGTTGGTGCTCCTGATAATATTAGTGAAGTCAGAAGTAGAATCTGGTTTTGCAGACAGGTTGGTGAACTCAGTTTGAGCTAGGCAGAGGCTACGGAAATGGCAGGACATCCAGCAGAGATGATCCGCAGCCGCAGTGCTGTCAGAGGCACACTCCCAGGAGAGCTCAGGTCCTGTTTCCTGATGCTCCAGTGGCTATCCCTGGCTTCTATTACACTCTTCCAATATTCTCCATCACTTGTAGCATCCACTGGTTCACCTGTGTGTCTCCTTTGATCCAACTAGATTTTGTTAAAGCCCTCTTGCTCAGTCCCTGTGCAACCCTTTGCCCATTCTGATGAGGCCCATTTCATGCCTAAGACCTGATAGCCAGGCATAGCAAGCCTTGACCCAATCCATGTCATTAATCCCAGTTGTGATCAGCTGTTCACCTCCCAGATCTTCCTCTGTTGCCCAAAGGGCCAACCCTCCAGAGAAAGAGATGTTCTCTTTCTTGATAAAGGCCAATACTTATTTAGACTGATGAACACTTTACTTTAAGAACCAAACCAAAAGTACAAGTTGTCTTTGAATTCCCTACATCTATGCCTACAATCTTCTACCTCCAGTCCTATGTCCTGTTCTGGTCACCCTCTCCCACCCCCTATTGGCAGCCCACCCAGATCTGCCCTTCCCAGTAGGGTCCTCTTTCTTCCTCTAGTGGTCTAGTAGGCTAGGATGATTTTCAGAGGCCAAAAGACTTTGAATTCTATCTAGGGTCTATTGCTATCTGCTAAGTGTCTTTGGACAATTTACTAAATCTCTGTGACCCTCATTTTCTCATCTGCCAAATGCAGAAAATGCCATTTCACTGGCTTGGTGTGGGCATCAACCAAGTCTTGTTCAATCTTCCTCACTGTGGAGTACTGACTGCAGTGCTGGACATCTCTAGGAGCATTCAACAAAAGCTAGTTTCTCTTGTGTGTGTCCTTTTTTTGGGAAAGGATTTGGTTGAGTATGGTCTAATTCATGCTAAGGTGTTAATAGCTGACACCTCAGAGCTGGACATCCCTTTACCCTAAGGAAGAGAGAAGCAATGGTGAGATGTTTAGGTACAACAGAGTGTCTCTAAAACTTCAACAAAGGGAAAAAGAGAGTCCAAAGAGGTTATCTAATCTAATAGTTGTTGAACTTCCCAGAATGTTGCTGCTTTAGCACACTTGTTGGTGCACCAGCACACTTGGCCATTAAGGACACTTTACTATCTTCCCCTTTTTAGCACAGGGGCAGACACATCCTCTTTTTCTTCAAACAAAGCCATAAATGACCTGATGTAGTATTTCTGAAAGCATGGTCCTCTGTTAGGTCAGATTGTCAAGCTTCATTTTTAACCTCCTGAACCCGTCTCTTTCTGCTGGTGGGATTTGGGGATCTGCTCTATAAACAGTCTCCCCAGTGATCCATTTACACCCAAGTGACTCAGAACCACTGGGCTAGAGCCAGAAAGGGGAGAGTTTTACTTAGGTTCCAGAGTAAATCAAGCAAATCAGTAAATGTAAAATGGGTAAAATTACAAAGTTCAGGCTCTGGATGCAGCAAGATCCTGAACAGACACCTAAATGTCCAGTTGAGGTCTGGCTGCCTTGGAAGACTTTCTGGGACTGATGGAACCTTACATTCTCTCAAATCCTTTGGCTTTCTTTCATCTCAGGCCTTGATTTCAGGCATCCCTGTGACTCTGGTTGGACCGGACCCTTGCTGGAGGCAGGAACTTCCCTGCCTGGCCATCAGAGAAGCAGCCTAACTCATTGTCTCACAAGGCTGCTCCAGGACCTCCACCCTTATTCCTCTTTCCATCTTGTAAGCACTCTGCACGTCTTTCCTTTCGCTTCATTTTTCATCTAGGTCACACATACACCAGCATGTGTACACAACACATACACACACGCACATGCACACATGCTGGCCCCATCTTACATGGAATCAAAGCCTGCATAATTCAATGAAACAAATGCCTGGCACACAGTAGGTGCCTAATAAATGCTAATTCTCTTTCCCTGACTCCTTTCTGTTGTCCTCTTGCTCCATTTAAATGCAAAACTGTCTGGAGAAAATGGGAGGGAGTGAGAGAAGGTATACATTATGACTAAATTCCAAAATCTGATCAGTGTGTGGGGCTGGCTGCTGGGTTTTCATGCCTGCATACCAATGAGGCTGTGTCTGGAGCAGAATAGTTCGTGCCCATAAACCGTGACCTTCATTATCCATGGAGACGAGCAGCAGTGGCAGTCTCTGTAGAAATCTGTCCTATCCCAATTGTGGAGATGGCAGAAGCAACAAGACTATGCCATTTGTCTCAGCAGAGCTAACAAATGCTTTCTATAGTGCCGTGCAAAGTACACTCTTCCCCTGTTCTTTCTGGCTGGGATGGGCTTTTTTTTTTTCCAATTAAAAATTAAAATAGAGACTGAATTATATTCGTTTCTTGGGCCTGCAATTCATGCTCCATTTCTCATAAGCAGTCTGCATTATCGTGAAGCTCATCTACTTATACTGGTTCTTGGAAACAGCCACTTAAATCTCTGCCTGGTTAAAAATAGTTCCCTCATGTCAGAGTGCCAGAGAATCAAGTAACAGCATGAGATGAGGCCATGCAGCCCCACCCCCTTCCTGGGAAAGACTGCCCCCCAGTGCCACCCCTGCAGGTCGACTTGCCTCTTTCTGGGCAGCTTCAGAGTCAGGAGCCACAAGAAGGCAACTTTCACTCTTAGAAAGTGCTTCTTTCTGAGTAGCTACAGTTTGCATTCCTGCTTCTTAGCTCTGCCCTTTGGGCCACACAGATCAAATCTTTTGCAAGGCAGTTCTTAGGATACATGAAGACGGTTCTGTTGCCATCTTGTATGGGCTGAATTGTGTTATCCAAAAAGGTATGTCAAAGTCCTAACCCCCAGTACCTCAGAATATGACCTCACTTGAAAATAGGGTCTTTGCAGATACACTTAGTTAAAATGAAGCCACACTGGCATAGGGTGGGCCTTTAATCAAGTATGACTGGTATCCTTATCAGAAGATACACAATGGGAGAACACCATGTGAAAATAGAGGCAGAGACTGGAATGATGCTGCCAGAAGCTATGGAATGCTGGGGGCTACCAGAAGCAGGAAAGGACAAGGAAGGATCATGGCCCTGTGAACACCTTGATTTTGGATTTCTGACCTCCAGAAGGGGGAGAGCATACATTTCAGTTGTATTAAGACATCTAGTCTGAGCAAGCTAACATATTTCCTGGAGTTTCCCTGGGCTGAACACCTCCAGTTTTTTCAACTCTTTCTCATATAATATGGTCTCCATCCTTTACTTTCCTTGATTTCCCTTCTTTGAGCATATTTCAAGTACCAAGCAAATCACTGTAGAGGGGGTCTGGGCATCATGCCTTGTACTGGGCCATCACTTCTCTCATTTCTGGATTCCTTACCTCAGAGCACAGTCACTTTCTTGACAACTTCTTCATACCTCAAATTCCTTCTCAGTTTATGGTCAGCTAAGACTTGTGATTCTTTTCCAAGAGTACTGCTGCTAAATCGCATCTCTCAATTGGTATGACAGCTCTGTTATAATCTCTCATCATCATATTGATTATTGATCTGGCCTCTTCAGATGTCTTAAATCTTGAGTGGATTCACCAATGCATTAAAATTTTTTCCCTGCTCCATTGTCATATTTTTTATTTTTTTTTTCAGAAATCCTTTTATGCTTTCATTGAATTATTAATCATGGTGGGCTGAAGGCCGAGAACTCTAGCATATCATCAGAGATTTCTCTGCAGAGTTGCTGTGAATCCATACATTTGTTCACTCCATAAATATTTACTGGCTTCCTGGTACCTGCCAGACATTATTGTAGGCACTGAGGATTGGTGATGAAAAACACAAATCTTGGTCCTCATGGAGCTTAAGTTCTCATATTCTTCAACCTTTGGGATATATGTGACCATTAGTAAAATGTGTGGATACCTGGGTTTCTGCAGATGCTTTATCTGTTTATAAATGCTAGTTTCGAACCTTCTGGTTGAGGGACCTGGTAAAACACTATTCCTGAATGAAGGATTGAATGTAGGGTTGTTCTTTCCAGCAAGCAATAAGGTTCTCCTTGTTCTTGCTTTCTCTGTGACCAAGTGTAACTCTAGAGGTTTCTGTCTCATGTTGCAACCTCTCTTTCCTTTTGACCTGCTGAGGGTCAGAGCAGCCTGGGGTTTGGATGTGAGGAGCAGGAGGGGAGCTGTGTTCCAAGCAGGCAAGTGGATTTAAGAATTAGGAATGAGGTAAATGCTCTGACTCATGCCTGGGGGCATGAAGCAAGCTCAGCCTGGAGTTTACACAATGGAGAAAATCAGGGTGGGGAAAGGGAGCAAGCTGTGATCAGTGAAGAGTTGGAGGAAAGACTTGGAGGAGGTGAGACCTGTATTGCAATATTCACGCAGATGAATTTCTTTCCCTAACATCTGACCAGTTACAAAATGCTACACATTTTGGAAGGAACTTAGATGGACTTAAATGAATTTATGCACCAGATGCCAATGACTGTAAGGCTTTAACAGCAGCTTTGCTGTACCCTGTCCAGCTCTCTAGCAGTCATGGCTGTTGTAGCCTCTGGCCTTGATCTCTTCTCAATAGCATCTGTGCTTCTTTTTGCATGTCATTCTCCTTTCTCTTTCTTTTTCCAATTAACTAGATTATCTGCATTTCCCTATTCAAATCCAGAAGGAAAGTGTCTGATTTGTTAACAAAAATCTAATTAGGTGTCCATTAGATTGGGGTGGCTCTGGCACCTTAAATTCCTACAGGAACAAATGAAAGCACAATGGAAACAGTAAATTGAAACTAGAAACCATACTAATCAGAAACCACCACCTAACTTCTAGCCAATCAAAATTGCTTTCTTTATCTTGCTTCTGCAAATGCTTTATAAAAGTTTCCTCTTTTGCCCCTTCTATGGAATGCTAGCCCCTTGTGATCCAGTGTCACCCCAATTTATGAATCATTGAATGCTCAAATAAACTCTTTAAAGTTTAAGTGTGTGATTTTTTTTCCCTTAAAAACAATCTGTCCTAGTGTTACCATCAATACTATTGGCCCTAATTTTGTGTAGTCAGCTACTTCTTTGGTCACTGGCCAGCCTATAAATGAGCTGATCTTGGCTTATGTGCCTATTCTGCACCTGTTAGCTGCCATTCCTAGCTCATTTGCTAGGTCTGGATGGTTGATTCTATTTCTTAAACACTTTTCCTCTTCATTCATTCTGTTTCCAGGTTTCACCTCTGTTTCACTATTGTAATAGTAAATTTACCATACTCTATTTCACCATGAGAACAGTCAAAGGTATCTTTCAGGCTTGGTCTTGCTTCATTCCTCATAGATCATGTCACCATAACCTTTCTAAGATACACATATGATAATATCACATCCCTGCCTAAAACTTTTCAAAAACTTGCCATCATTTTTAAGTAGAACGTCAAACCTCCTTTGCTTACCAACGTCGTCTCCCATTACTATCGCTCCAGCATTCATCTCTTGGCCCTTCATTTGCTCTTTATATTCCATCAAGGCGTAGCATGCTATTTTATTTTTCAAGTCTTTGTAATGTTTTCTTCCTCTTTGAATGCTGGGGAAACTCTTATTTATGTTCAAAACACATCATGGGCATCACCTTCTCTGGGAAGCCTACTTTGGTAACCACCTCTGCTTCTGCCTCAGAGGTAATCACTTTCTCCTCTGTGCATTGTACATGATTCTATTGTTGTACTTATCATGCTGCATCAGAATTTCCTTATTAACATTTCTTTTTCTCCTCCTAATTAGCATGCATCCTAAGAACAGGAGCTATTTGTTATGCATATTTGCATCTCCAGCATTTGCCACCAGTGCTTCAATAAGTGTTTGTTGAATAAAGGAATGAATGAGAAAATGATTGAGAAGAAGATAAATCAACCTGTTGTCTACCAGGCACTGTGCTAAGTGCTTTACATGGACTATCTCATTTAATCCTCACAACTGGAAGATAGGATGGGGAGGACCTTGGGGAGATCAAGTACCTTTCCCAAGGTCATGCAGCTAATAAACTGAGCACAGGTCTGTCTGAATGCTGTTTCACTGCATTAGTAGAGGCAGAGAGCTCAATAGAGACAGACTCTAGCTAAATTAAATAAATCACTTTTAGTTTTTTAAACTTTATTTTGTGATTGGAACTATCCAAAGTGGAAATGACTACCTCTAGAGTTCCTGTGTCAACAGAACATAGGAACAGCTGACTTATAGGAGGTAAGTTTCAGGGAGATGATGAAGTATAATTTTCAAAAGGTTAAAAAATGTCATTTTAATACCAATACAAAATGAATGTATGTCAAAGATTTTATTCCAGTCATTAATTAATAAGGGAACCAGTAAGATGTTAGAACTGGCTCAAATAGTGTTTAAGAAGCTAGGTATTTATAAGAAATGCTAGTAGAAGATTGCTGGGTTAGATTCAAAATGGATTAATGGCCAACAGACTCATAATGTAATTTTTGGCATTATCATTTTCAGTGGATAGAAATTATCTGCATCTCTAGTGGACAAAATCAACAGTAGGTACCTTTATTAAATCTGGGATTTTAAGTCAATAGTAAATTATGAGTTGAACCAAATACTATCCATTAGATATTTCTCGTGTGCCCTTCACCCCACTATGGCATTGAAAGGATGTTCCATACACCCTTTTGCCTTATTTCCAGATTTTGGATACTTTTTCTGACAGCTGTACTGCTTACCTCAGCCCCAGGGGCTTCCCTAGGACAGACTGATCCAGAGCCTGGCTAGAGGGTAGAGTCGGTGTGCAGAAATAATCCAGTGTCTTTTCTTATCACAAGGCAGGAATCTGCCCTCACATCCCCGTGGGGAGCTGAAGGGAAAGAGAGGAGGCCTCAGCCAGAGGGCTCCATGTACTACCAGCTGGGGTTGCAGCAACTAATCCTGTAGCTCTGCTGGTAGGAGACCAGTCTTATAGCCTTACCAGTTTTCCATTTTTTTGTTTTTAACTTTTATTATGACAGCTTTCTAACATAAAAAAAGTAGAAAGTTTGATTTGTTCCCCAGCTCCCTCACTTTTTGGCTAGAACATATTGATAAATCCCAAACATCATGTCATTTCACTCCTAAATTAGTTTGTACCTCCCCTCCCATAAAGAGAAAGAGAGAGACAGAGAAACATTTTCTTATGTAACAATGTCATTATCACACTTATCAGAATTATCAATAATTTAAGTCATCTAATTCATAGTCAATATTCAAATTTCTGTAATACTCTAAAAAATGTGTTTTTGTAGCCCTTACTTCTAATATTTATTGCACACATAATTGAGGCCAGGCTTTGTTTTAGGTGCTGGGGCCATGGTGAGGAATGCTATGGACAGGACCCCCACCGTGGTGGGGCTTACATTCTCATGGTTCATAAGCTATGAGGGCCAGTCCTTCCCACAGCCTGAGGGACAAGGCCATCTTGGAGCTGGGCTTGGCATAGTGAAGGTGCTGGGGTGACTCCCATGGTGGTCGAGTACTCCATAGTCTACTGAAACAGTCAGACCCGGGTTGCTGTATCAGTTTAGATGGTAGGTATCTTTTACTGGCTTGGACTCCAGACCTTAGCAGGAGGTGGAGTAGGTAGTTGCAGAGGCCACAGCCTGAGGACAGCAGTGTTCCTTGAGGAAGAAGAAGGGACTTGGGGGTCCTAGGATAGTGCCTGCTTGCTTTGGGAAGGCCAGGAGAGGAGAAGGTCCACCAGAAGAGGAACAGAACCTGAGGGCATACATACAGTGTGTAGTGGGGCAGAGGGCGGAACAATATGGTGTGAACAGGATCAACTAGGGCCCTTACATTTTTCTCTTGTAAGTCTCATCTTGACATGTTGGGTTTAGTGGTCCAGCCTGTGAAAATCACTCTGAATTTTGATCCTGTCTTCCCCCAGCTTCCAGTTTCCTGATATCTGTCTATGTGATCATTATGGCTTCTGTGTCCTCATTCAAGCTGGCAATGAAAATGTGGAAGAGGACAGATTAGAGAATAGAGCCTTGCGTCACTGCCATTCTCTGGTTAATGGCAAATGTTTAATCCTAACGTTGCAAACTGACAGCTATATGTTGTATTTGGCCACAGTTGTGGTTTTTGTTGTGTGTGTGTGTGTGTCACACAGTGTTTGTTTTTCCACTGGAATGTGCTCGCAGCACTTTTAATTGGCAAATCTAGATTTCTACCTTCATTGGGGTCTGGCTCCAACTTGGCCTGGCCCCTTGTGGCCACAACAAGCTACACGTGGGTGATGGTGGCTGCTTCCTGTAGGCTGACCCAACCCCTTTCTTTTGGCCAGAGAACTCACTACCACTCATATGTAGGCATTTGAGTCCCCCTTCCCATAACCTCCTTTGCTCTATTAGATGATGCTTTTTGGTTATGATTGATCTACCAACCATGGACCTGCCTCACTTGATCCTTCTCCAGCCTTCATCTCACCTGCCACTCTGCTGGGCCCTGTGAGATACTTTATCAGGATCGTCTAGAAACTCAGATACATGCTCTCTACTTGATTTCCCTGCATGCCCATCTAATAACCCATGAAGGAAGGAAAATACTTGAGTTGATGTGGCCCATTCTTGGTAAACCTGTACTAGTTCCTAGCAGCCACTGCCTCATTTTTTAAATATTTAGGAATTGACTCCAAGTAGAAATAGAGAGTGAGCTGAAGTTTGGGGTTTGAGGTTGCAACAAACTACCCTCTCTAAGGAGGACCATACTGTGGAAAAAAAGACAAGGGCTTCAGATTTTAAAAAATAAACAAAAAACAACCAAGAATTTGAGTTTGGTCCAGGCACTTATGAGTGCCATTGGGCAAGATGAATGTCTCTGAGCAAGGACTTTCTCTCCAAGAGCTTCAGTCTCATCCGCAAGTTGGAGCTGATTTGTAAAATGAGGCTTCAAGCTATGAAATGAAGCAGATGATTCTCAGTTGAAAAGAGAGAGGGCTGGAGTGGAGCAGAGACCCTGGGGATGAAACTAGACTATCTGGACGTCTTTGACCTGGACCGTCTGGTTTGCAGGATTTCCTGATCACTGGCACTAAATAATGACATCTATGCCTCCACAGAATCTAAGAACCAGAAGTTAACTCAGACCTCATCCTTAAATCTCTCAGTGTACAGATGGGAAAACTGAGGCCCAGCGGAGGGGAAGAGACTTCTGAAAGATCAGAAGTCTGATCTTATAAATTGGGGGCAGAATGGAGATTTTAACCCAGACACCCTGACCTATAGTTGCAGATTCTATTCACTATGCCATTGTATTTCTCACTTTTATGATCCTGACTCAGACTAAGAAATACATTGATAATCACTATATAGAATGCAGCTACACACACACATATGGTATATTTGGATAAAAACATATTTGTGACAAAATAATCACAAAACAATACTTATTTCTCCATATGCTAAACTCTGCATATTCTGTTCTAGTCTACCTGTACCATCCCATCCCATCCCATGCCATTCTAATCTAGTTTGTTTAAAGATAAAAGTTCTGGTTGCCACCCAAATTTTTTTTCACTTTTGTCAGTGTAAAGCAGTGTTATCCAAATCCCGGGTGCCACCTGCTTTTGTAAATGAAGTTTTATTAGCACACAGCTATGCCTATCATTTACATATTGTCTATGTGATATTTTTTGGCTGTATCCCCACCCAAATCTCAACTTGAATTGTGTCTCCCAGAATTCCCACGTGTTGTGGGAGGGACCCAGGGGGAGCTAATCCAATCCTGGGGGTCAGTCTTTCCTGTGCTATTCTCCTGATAGTGAATAAATCTCATGAGATCTGATGTGTTTATCAGGGGTTCTGCTTTTGCTTCTTTCTCATTTTCTCTTGCTGCTGTCATGTAAGAAGTGCCTTTCACCTCCCGCCATGATTCTGAGGCCTCCCCAGCCATGTGGAAGTGTAAGTCCAATTAAACCTCTTTTTCTTCCCGGTCTTGGGCATGTCTTTATCAGCAGTGTGAAAACGGACTAATACACCATGGTTGCTTTTGAACTAGGACAGCAGAATTGAGTCATTGCAAGAGAGATGGTTGGTTCCCCAGAGCCAAAAACATTTATTATCTAGCCATTTACAGAAAGAATTCACAGGCCCCCTGTAGTAGAAAGGCCTCTGGCCCCTGAGTTCACATGTGCCTTCAGAGATTTTAGCCAGAGAGGAGGGGGCAGAGCCAGAAACCCTGGGACTCTAAGCACCCTTTGCTGGCTTGTCATACCCTGGAGGCTTTCTGAGTGCTCTTGGTTTCTGCAGCTCCAGTTTTTGGCTCATGAACCATTGGGCAAGGGCCACAAAATGTGACTTCTGAATTAGTTCCATGGGATGGGTGAAAGGTGGAAGGGACAGGAACACACCTGGTTTCCAGGCCGAAATCTTATAGCTGAGGCCCACAGAGAAGACTATTCACCAGTCACTGGTGAATTACTTTAGGCTCTTCTCTCACAACAGTTCTCAGTGAAAATGCTATGGTTTTCAGCTCCATTGGCTCACACTTTGACAGGTGCTGGGTTGTTACCAAATCTTTGAACAGCCAGTCCTCCTGGTCTCCTGTCTTATTAATGCATGACGAATGGGAGTTGCCATCTTGTATGCAATGCAGAGACCTGGAGTGCATCCTGGGCACCATGGAGATTCGATGACGCTTTTCTCAAATGAAACATGACAAGTAGCACCTCAGGAACTGGGTTAAAATTGGTTAGCAAGACTAGCAAGACAGATTTTCTGTTGTTGTTAATGAGGAACAAATGTTCATATGCCCCTGGTTTCACTCCTAGTGGTATTGAAATTGTTTTTGTGAGGTGACACAGTTGGTTCTGTATTTGAGGATCACATGTCTGTGCTGGATCCCTTATGGAAACAGATTCAGCTTACTGCCGGCATATCTCATACAAGCAGATGATAGAGTTCACTGGCTTATGTATTTTGTGTATATATCAATGTGTATGCATTTATCTATACAAAGTGTAAGTCATGGTTACAGGTCCATGTAAGCAATGACTACAGAAAGGAAATACATTTAGCCAATAATGAAGTATGCTTCTGTCACACTGCTCAGGCTTACTACTTGCTTATTTTTAATAATGATGATGATGATGAGAAAAGAAAAATCGCTCAGAGCAGTCTGAGCTATGTGAGGGCATGCAAAATTTATCAGGCCCAGAGAGACATGAGTATGGGGACTTTAGTCACACCCCACCTCCCCACAACTATGCCTGAGAGCAATTTTTTTTTTTTTTTTTTTTTGAGACAGAGTCTTGCTCTGTCGCCCAGGCTGGAGTGCAGTGGCCGGATCTCAGCTCACTGCAAGCTCCGCCTCCCGGGTTCACGCCATTCTCCTGCCTCAGCCTCCCGAGTAGCTGGGACTACAGGCGCCCGCTACCTCGCCCGGCTAGTTTTTTGTATTTTTTAGTAGAGACGGGGTTTCACCGTGTTAGCCAGGATGTTCTCGATCTCCTGACCTCGCGATCCACCCGTCTCGGCCTCCCAAAGTGCTGGGATTACAGGCTTGAGCCACCGCGCCCGGCCGCGAGAGCAATTGTTTAACAGCATTTTGTTCCTGCCTTACCCATTATTTTCATGTTCCTAGAATTTGTGGTACAAAGAACAATGTATAGCCAATCAATAGCTTGTGTTATTTTAATATAAATTCTTGGTAAACAACTTAGGAACTGCCTTTTCTTTTTCTTTAAAAACCCACGTGGAACTTCTGCTAATGGGAGCTTATATTTAGGGCAACTTGTGAAACTCCCTTTGCAAAAATTGTAACAGTGAGAAAAATCTAACCTAACTCCATCCTGCCTCTAACCTCACAAGCTAACTGCCTTTGTTAATTTTAAAACAAAGATGATAACAATCCCTTCCCGAAACTAACCCCCTCCTTGCTTAGGGACCAAAACTGCTGTTGTAAGACTAATGAAAGGCCACAAGATTAGGATTATAGAAGGGGCCTGAATTCTGCTAGGATGTAGGGGTAGTTAAATGATGACCAGCCATTGTTCCCTAGCTTGTCTTTCTATAATCATTTACTTCTCTGGAGGTCACAAGATTTATAACTTCCCCAGTTTTTCCTATAGATACATTCCCTGTTGTCAAAACCTAAGATTGGTCTTTGAGATATTTTTCAGACTTTTGCATTCTGGTGACCAACTGACTCCATTTGGACCCATGACTCATACCAAGGAGCAGATTCCCAACCCTGAAACCCCCAAACCAGAAACTGACTCGGTGCATGAGGACCATTTTGGACACTCCTATGATTTCATTACTAGCCAGTCAGCAGTACCAATTCCCTAGTCCCCTGTCTGCCAAATTATCCTTAAAAATCCTGGCCTCCAAGCTTTCAGGGAGGCAGATTTTAAAAATGTCTACCATCCTCCTGCTTGGCTGGCTCTGCAATAATTACACTCTTTCTTTGCTGCAATACCAGCTGTTCTCAGTCTTTGGCTTTTCTGGGCAGTGGGCAAGATATACCTATGGGGCTGTTACACTTGGTTCTATACTTCCTGGTTGCAGTCCCCAAATTTGGCCCAAATAAACTCCCTACCTATATTAAGTATGCCTCAACGTTTTTTTTTTTTTTCTTTAGGTCAACAGTGACAATAATAATAGCAACCATTTATTGAGTGCCTCCTATGTGCTAGGTACTATATTAGGTGCTACATGTAAATTTATCTCATTTAATCTCCCCTGCAGCCCCTTCTAAGTAGATGTATTCATCTGCATTTGTCTCAGAGCAGTGAGCAGAGTAGGACTGTTCACAGTCACAAAGCCTCTAGCTGTGGCTGCTCTGGAGGTAGGTAACTGAGTATCCTGAGGAACTTCCTCTGCTCTACACAGTGAGGTTCTTTAGTGCCTTGGGAGAACTCAGCTGGGATTTGCTATTCAACGGACACCTACCTGACTCCACCACACACTGGCTATAAGTCATGTTTCTGCCCTCTGCCATAATTTCTCACTAAGCTGTTGAGGGGCATGGGTAAGGTGACACAGTGGTTTTCACATAGTCTATTCAGGGACTCTAAGGTTTCATAGGTGCTTCAGGATGGCTGTGAGGGTTGAGGGGTGCCACACAGAGGCCTCCCACCCAGCATCATCCAAAACTGTTCTGTTCTTCTCCGTTTTGTATGATGAGCTTCTCTATAAGATCTCAACAGCAAACAAGTTTTTTTCTCCCTAGTCCCCCCTCCACACACACACACACGCATACCCTTTTGGAAATGCTGCATGTAAAGTGTTTGGAACATGTTAGAGATTTCATCAATGCATTTGACGCATCTATTTATTCCTACTGTGTGCCAAGGAGTGTGTTAGCAGCTAAGGACACAGTGGGAAACCGAAAAAACATGGTCTCTGTCCTTACCTAGTTTATATTTCAGTGGGAATGAATAATTCTAAAGTGCAGTAAAGATTAGGAAGAAAAACATAAAGTTCTGTCTGGGCACACACCAGGGCGATGTGCCCCTGCATTATCCCATAGAAATAGAACATGAGTCCTGGCTAACACAGTGAAACCCCGTCTCTACTAAAAATACAAAAAAATTAACGGGGCATGGTGGCGGGCACCTCTATAGGCTACTCAGGAGGCTGAGGCAGGAGAATGGTGTGAACCTGGGAGGCGGAGCTTGCAGTGAGCCGAGATCATGCCACCGCACACCAGCCTGGGTCACAGAGCGAGACTCCATCTCAAAAAAAAAAAAGAAATAGAACATGAGGCTGGGTGCGGTGGCTCACACCTGTAATCCCAGCACTTTGGGAGGCCAAGGCAGCTGGATCACGAGGTCAAGAGATCGAGACTATCCTGGCCAACATGGTAAAATCCCGTCTCTACTAAAAAGAAAATGCAAAAATTAGCTGGGTGTGGTGGTGTGCTCCTGTAGTCCCAGCTGCTTGGGAGCCTGAGGCAGGAGAATTGCTTGAACCCAGGAGGCAGAGGTTGCAGTGAGCCAAGATCATGCTTCTGCACTCCAGCCTGGTGACAGAGTGAGACTCCATCTCAAAAAAAGGAAACAAGAAAGAAAGAAAGAAAGAAATAGAATATGAGCCACAGATGTGGGGAATCACGTATGTAATTTAAAAATTTCTGGCAGCCGCACTAGCAAAAGTAAAAAAAAAAAAAAAGTGAAATTAATTTTAATATATTTACCCAATATATCCAAAATATTATCATTTCAACATGTAATCAGTATTAAAAATTATCAATGAGATATTGTATATTATTACATTTTACTAAGTTTTCAAAAATCCAGGGTATACTTGACACTTACAGGGCATCTCAGTTGAACTGGCCACCTTTCCAGTGCTCAGTAGCCACATGGTAGTGGCTGTGGTATTTGATGATACATCTCCAGACTGAGGAGTTCAGAGAAGTCTCCCAGGAAAGGGGCCTTTTAGCTGAGATCTAAAGTAAATCTGAGTAGGGTTTGAGGAGGTGAAGGGGCCATACGGGGAGAGTGGTCCAGAGAGAGCAGACAGCATATGCGTAAAGGTCGGGGTACATTTGAGGAACTGGCAGAGTCAGTGTGGCTGGATCTTAGTGAGTCAGGGCAGAGTATGCAGGATGAGGCTCACACAGTGCCTTGAAGACTAAGTTTAAAAACATGGCTTTTAAATCTCAAAAACAAAGGGAAGCTACTGAGAAATTTTACGATCAAACAAATTAATATTCAGTAAATGGGAATGAAGATCACTCATGTTTTGGGGCCTCACAAAAACTGTCAACTTCTTTTCCCCAGATGGGAGACCATGGCTTGTCTGCAGGCATGAGTTACCCTGATTCAGAGAGCAGCTGAGAGTAGCGCCAGCCTCTCTGCATGGGTCTGCCATATCCTTCAAGAGCAGTTAACACATAGCTCACAGACAGGTGTGTACCAAGACAGATGCTCCCTGGATGTGGGGTTACTTTGCTTCTCTCTTCTATGAGAAGGGGACACAGCTGCAATGACCACCCCAAGCAACCACCCCTGGAACTGCCCTGGGTTTGGAGGTGACAGGACAGTGTACTCTGCTGGGAGGGGTCCAGCCCATGATGTCTCACCAAGACTTTCTCATGTCATACAAGGCTCATGGTGCTGCCTCCTTAGGAGTCCCACCTCCCATGGTTCTCTGGCCTCTTGCTTTCTGTTTGGGCATCTCCCTGCTCTATGCCATTGAGTCATTGAAGTAAGGTTTGGGAGGAAGGAAGGCTGTTAGAGCCCTCCCCAATGCTCAGAACTCTCCCTTTCTCTTTGAGAGGTCTTCCTCAGAAAGTCCACCCTTAAATCTGGGGGAGCAAACAAGGAGGGGTGTCACCTAAGGAAGGTCTTTGGCATAGACTTTAAATGTCCAAAGTGAGGGTCAAGGCAGAACCAAGACCAAGATGTGGGAATTGCAGGCGTGTAGACTTGTTTTCATAAAGGAAAGTGCCGTCCAATAATCAGAACTGTCAGATATGTAACTGGTTGCCAGGCAGTGAGGAGAAGTCAACTAGATGAGCAGAACATCTGAGAAGATCTCAGAGACCCTGTGGGGCAGTGGCTCTAAAATTCCAGGCCTCAGGCTGGGGCTGATCCATGGCCAATTTCTACTGGACCCTGGTAAAATAGAGAAAGTGTGAAAATTTTCCATAGAACTCATTTTCAATGCTGAGATTGTCTTCCCTATATTTTTTCACATTAAGGTACAACTTCTTGTGTGAAATGATGGTATTAACAGATTATTACTTTTTTATTGTACCTTGGTTGCCAATATTGTAAAGTCTCCCAGAGAGTATTTTTGAAATTGTAATTGTTCATGAAATCCAAATGCCTGGGAATATTGATCTAGTATAACTGTCCTGTTCCCAAAATCTAAACCATCAGAATCACCTTCATACCACTCAATCAGCACCACACCCAATGGAAGTTCCAGACTTTTCACCACTTATGTGTCGGTCTTGAGCCTAAAACCTTAGCTGCATGTCTTACTAACCCATGGGATGTTTGTTGTCTGAAATTGCCAAGCTCCTATTCACAACTTGAGAAGGGCTTGGCCATTGACCATGCTGGAACATCAGCAACAGAGACCATTGGGGATTGATGGGCAACCAGCACTAGGTAGGCTTGAGGACTAGCAAATGGCCTGGCTGTGAGTCTGGTGCTAGTGTAGATAGTCAGTAGTCTATTGTCCAAGGGCCAAGGGGCTTGTCATACACAACAGACACCCATGCCAGGGCCACTTGGTGGTGAGGTAGGATTGCCCAAGTGATAGATGATTTATGTAGTCATGCAGGGGGAGGGGCAGTAGTATTCCAGTGAACATTTCAGCTGCAGGAGTCTCCTAGGAAGGAAGAGGACATCTGGGAACCAAGAACAGTCCATGGGGAGCAGGGACAAGAAAGAGGCATACCAAGTGGAGTTGGGTTCAGGGCAGAGAGTTCAGACCCAGGATAGAAATCAATTGCTGGGCAGGGAAACTGGACAGAAGAGGCCTAGATATGTGGACTGAGCCACTCCATGGCAAGGAAGAGGGTTGGAAGCAAGAGCAGGTTGTGTTCAGTTGGCACCTGGGAGTTGGTGTGCTGCTTCTTTGTCTATATGACCTTCTTGAGACTCCCCAGTTGGTGAGGCTGAGATTGCTAATGTCTTCCTGCCCCAGTAAAGTTGGTTGCAGAACTGGGCTGGGAAGAATGTGCAGGGAGAGGCCTCAGCATCTGGAACTTTGAGGTGAGAGAAAGACCAGGGCTCATGCTATAGAAAAGCAGTCTCTTCAGTATGTTCCACACAACACGAGCAGGCAAGGGAGTTTGGTCAATTCTGTATACTCTGTCCTCCTCTGGGAGACTTGTAGTGTACATGAATATATTCAAGGCTCCGAGGAGTTCTGTGGAACACAACTAACTTTGCTTAATCCAGCATTCCCAACATGATTAGAGCCTGGGACCCTGTGTTAACCACAAGCCTATTAACCTTCCTCAACACTAATGTTTGACAGAAGATCCTGTGGGAAATGCTGCTTGATTTGCCTTAGACTAAACCTTGAGGCCCACCAAATCCCTTGTGCCTTGAGGCTTGTGTGTGTGTGTGTTCATGTGTATGCACATGCTACAGTGAGAGACAGAAAGTCTTCAAATTGACTGTGAAAATTGCATGATAATGCCACCACCTGCTGCCACCTGAACTGGTCACTTTAATGGACTCTGACAAGAATACCAAATCTTCACTTTGATTTGGGTCCATTAATTTCATTCTTTGCAGAGGGTCTGGTTGACTCACTTTGACAACAGGAATATGAAAATTTCAACAGGACAGATGTCCATGACAATGCCTTGACTTCTCCCTCTCCTACCCAGTGTCAAGGCAGTTGTATTTCAATTTGTTTTTCCATGGTATTTATGACCAGCAGATGCTCTATGATGTGTCCAAGGCAGCTGGCAAGTGCTAAGAGAGAGAGAGCTGCACAAAGGAGGGCTTCACTTGTTACAACAGAACACTGAAGTTGGTCTCAAAAAAGAATATTAAACTTGCAAGGATGCCTCACCACCAGATGTGACCTGGTTGCCTTGAACTTCACCTTCTCAGAGAAGCATCATCTAGCGGCCCGGAGTCTGTGTAGGCTGGAGTTCGACTATCTGTGTTTGAATTTTGCCTCCACCACTTAACAGCTGTTTGACCTTGGACAAGTTGCTTAACCACTCTCTGTCCTAGTTCTCTAATCGTCAATAACATTTATCTCATAGCATAATAGTGCAGATTAAATATGTGTAAAGTTTTTAGAGCATAAGTAATGGTACAATATATGCTAGTTAATATCATTGTATTAGTTCGTTTTCGCATTGCCGTAAAGATACTACCCAAGACTGGGTAATTTATAAAACAAAGGGAAGACGTTTAATTGACTCACAGTTCTGCATGACTGGCGAGGCCTCAGGAAACTTACAATCATGGCAGAGGGGAAAGCAGCGCCATCTTACATGGCAGCAGGTAAGACAGCGTGTGTGTGTCAGTACAGGAAAAACTACCATTTGTAAAACATCAGATCTTGTGACAATTCACTCACTATCATGAGAACCGCATGGGGGAAATCACCCCTGTAATCCAATCACTTCCCACCAGGTCTCTTTCTAAACATCTGGGGTTCACAATTCAAGATGAGATTTGGGTAGGGACACAAAGCCTAACCCTATCAATCATTATTATTGAAAGTTTTCTTCATCTTCCTGCCTAGTAATTACTAACCCTTTCCTTTTGTTGGCATTCAGAAGTGGGGAGCTGTTTCCCTTTTAATGCTTGGCCCAGTTGTAGATAAAAACTCCATTTTTCCTTTCAGAGAGTCTTGCCTAAGAAAGGGCAACAGGGAAATAAACAGTAAGAATGCAAGAAGCGTCATCGCAATCCAAAGCACACAACACAACATTTACCCTCCTCCTCAAGATTTAATGTGAGGAATAAATAAGATAGTGTATGCATAGTACTTAGCACATTGCATTTACATAATAAAGGTTCATTAAATTTTATCTCAGTATGCTCTCAGTGTCTCCAGTGGTGTTAGAGTTGAGGGAGAAACTTACAGGGTGTTACATGTGTTTTCTAATTTAATTCCCGTGTAATAAAGCATTCTGATGGGAGATGAGGGCTTAGGGTATAGTCAATATCCATCTTCTCACAAGGACCTGTTATTAGTCCATTTTCATATTTTCATACTGCTGATAAAGACATACCCAGGACTTGGCAATTCACACAATAAGGAGGTTTGTTGGACTTACAGATCCACATGGCTGGAGAGGCCTCACAATCATGGCAGAAGGTGAAAGGCACATCTCACACGGCGGCAGACAAGAGAAGAGAGTTTGTGCAAGGAAACTCCCCCTTTTAAAACCATCAGATCTCATGAAACTTACTCTCTATCACAAGAATAGCATGGGAAAGACCTGCCCTCATGATTCAATTACCTCCCACCAGGTTCCTCCCAGGACAGGTGGGAATTGTGGAAGTTATAATTCAAGATGAGATTTGGGTGGGGACACAGCAAACCATATCAGACCCTTTTTAAAAAAACATGTAAGGAGACCTTTGTTTTATAATTGAGAAAGTTGGAGAAGTTTAGCTGAGGTCAGGGACTACAGGAAGAATGGAGACAAGGACAACAGATAATATGACTTTGTTCACTACCTAACCCTTTGGAAAGTGTCTGAGTCCCTAAGGTTAGGAAGGTGAAGGTTGGAAGCTGAAAGAACTGACCAGTTTGTAGGAGATAATTTGGTGAGCTATGGGCATAAGTAGAACAGGTTTGGGGTCTTGGGGGAAAGGCAAATACAATTTTGTCATGTTCTATTCCATTCTCTCCAACTCTGCGTGCAACCCAGCACTGTTCTGGCTCCCAGGAGTACTCTGGGTGCATTGGGAAATGATACCCTGGCCTGGTTAAGGCAGTTGCACAAAGTGCACTCTTAACATGGGCAAAACCAAGGCTCCTCTAAGCAGCTTTTCAGACCATCAACTCTATCAGGGAAAGCAGAGCCAGAAAGAAGAGCATGGTGGACACTGCATGGTAACAGTAGGTGATATGTTTACAGGTCCACATGAGTCTGAATTCTCCTAGAAGTACCAGGGGCACACCTGGAGGGCAGAGGTGGCACATCCACAGCATTTTTGCTGCCACTCTTATTCCCCTGTGCTCAGTGTCAGGGCAGACATCACGAATCTATCACTGCCCTCTTTCTGATGAACTCAGATGCAGCCTCAGAATCCTCAACTTAGTGTTCCAGGCAACCCCAACCAACTGATCCAAGCTGATGGAGAAAGTGAAAGGCTACGTAGTCTTTGACCTATCATATAGAATCAGTGATTTCAGACAGAGGCTTCAAGATCCTTCATGACTAGGATCCTGTCTGATAGCTAAGCTGAAGCCTGCCTGAATGCTCTGTGACTCTGTCCCACCTTATCCCTGCTTTTTCCTCTTCTCAGAAATGGTCTTTGCCATCTTTTCAACTATATAGAGTGTATGGAAGTTTAAATTTTCCCCCTGAAGTTTTGATAATTTTGGTTTATAAAACACACTGATAATAGATAAATAGGAAAAAAGGCATACAAGTTTTATTGTATGCACACTTGTGTGTGAGAGTCATACTAAATATAAAAACTCAAAGAAATGGCCAAATGGTTGATGTTTTTATACTGTCGGAGGTTATAGAAAGAATTGGGGATTGGCACATGGCAAAAGAGATTATAAAAGGGAGAGAAGAGGAGGCCTGGCTAGCAAAAGTGGTCTTGTTATGCAGCTGAAACCTCACAGGTAGCAGCCCTCAGAAGGAATGGTGGTAGCCAGTGGTAGATGTTTCTGCCAGAGCTTTAAAGGTGTCAAAATCTCAGTTAATCTTTCCTAGATTCAGATAAGGAAGAGTTTCAGAGAAAGCTTATTTGCATCTGTTGTTTACTTTATTTCCTTTACAGATGCAAATCTTTCCCACAAAAGGCAGCTTTTCAGTTATTCTTGTGTTTGTAGCCCTTCTGAATAAGCCATCTTGAAATATGTCAAAGAAGTATATTTTGGGGTAAAATATTTTAGTTTCTTCCATTTAGTACCTCCTCTGAAATTTTACTTTCAGAAAGTTTCACATTTTAAAAGCCAAGTTGATAGCTTTGAAGAAATTTGGGTTAGAATTTTTGAGATAAGAGATAGGCAAAGGGCAGGAAAAAATAGAGACTGGGATAAGCAGAGAAGACCAAATTTATGTATATCATATCATAGCTTCTTAAATCAGTCTCTTAGTCCTGAAATAGGTCAGTGCAGTTGAACAGTTGCATCTTATTTCAGAATGTGGCATTGCAGATGAGCTTTCAAAGCCAGACTTCTACATCTGAGGTAGACAAGAAGATCTTTAAAAAGAGGCATTTCTGTGGAAACAGGAGAAAAACAAAGGTTAATTTTGGAAGTATTCTGTAAACTAATTTTCTTAGATCTCTGAAGCATTTCAGATTGCAGTGGCAACCTGACAGATTTTCCTGGATTGTAGTTCTGACTGGGTGATCCAGTGAGCTTCCTGTATAGTCCATACACCAACAAGCATGAAGGCTGTTTATATGTAAGTTGCTGTAGTGGTTTAAAGTTTATATCAAGTTGTCTAGATTCAGTTAGCAGGGCTTCAAGAGAAACACAGTTTTAATTTCTAGTGATTTTAAGTCACAAGGGCAGGAGAAAGTTGGAAATGTTGGTCTGGAGACTTGAACCTAGGTAAGAATTTAGGAGTCAGTCAAAATTTTAGCCAAATAACAAAAACTCAAAAACAATGGTTAGACTTACAGTACAATAATATGTGTACTATAGTTTTCTTCTGAAACATAGCTTTTCTCTCTCCAGTCCCCCATTTTGACCAAGGTGAATTATAATAAAATTAATTTATTTACAAAATAAGTTTTAGGTCTATTATACTTGGCCTGATTATTTGGATAAAGTACAGCAAGAATAGTGTTTGGCCATATAGGATGTTTTGAGCTGGCTTTGCTAGAACATTCTTGTAAGGAAATCTGGATTTGACTTTTTAAAATTTCTTGAGGCTTAGGAGCCAAGACAAAAGTATCTGTAATACCTATATAAACTGGGTGAATTCTTCTATTCTTGAGGTCCCTAAAATATCTTGAGGTTTCTGGGCCAGAAAGTAACATTCTTCACTTACTGAAAGGTCAGGAACCCTGGAAAGAAACTGTGTAGACACGGCATCGGGTTAGTTTGTCCACGGGGCTTTTATCAGCTCTATAAAAGTTAACTTCAATTCCTCAAAGCAGTCTGGTCATATATGAAAATATGATCTCACAATCAAAGCCTTGGTAAAATAACCATTGTTTCCAACTGTGTCCTGTTATCAAAAACCCAGCAACAACAAAACAAAAAACCCAAACACAGATTCTTATTGAACTCATGCAAATAACTATATTGCCATAAAATAAGAATACTCATGAATAGATTCTGAATTATTGAGAAATCACATAGAGAGAAAGGTAAATTCTTCAATTTTGCTCACAAAAGGGTATTTTACCCAATTGCTGTAAAGCTATAGATAACTTAAAAGAAAAAAAAATTGGCTCTGACAAATAACACATAAAAAGAGTCAAAAATGTTTCAAACAAAAAAGTCATAAAATTATTTTAGTCCTCCAACAGTTTAGTCTCATGTAATTAATTTTTAATCTGTTTGTTGTTATGTTAGCAATTTTTTTAGTACAGTTATTTTTTTTTTTCCATTGAATGTTTTGGAATTATTACCCAGTCAAAGTCACCAGCAAAGGTCTGTTTCAGAGTGCCTGTCAGAATCTGTTCATCCTTTCCAGGAACCTCCTTAAAGACATAACCTAGGATTATACTTGCTTGTAATGATGTTTTAGAGGAAGCATAAGCATAAAGCAATTTACTATAGACAAGATTTAAAGTGGTCATAAAGACAGAATTAACAAAGAAATTTGGTTATTTTCTGTGGCCTATGACAATTTTACATAATAGTAATATGTCTGATAACATGTATCAAGACACGTCAGGTTTTTAGGAATCTCATACAATTTCAGAAGACATTAATAACACATTTATACAAATGCAACTCAAAAATAAACATTATTTCTTATTTGACAATGATTTAACAAACCAAATAAACTTAATGTCTCTCTTGGACTTCCAGGGGCCCTTTTTGGAATGTCAACAAGGTAGTGCAAGGTCAAAAAGACTTAATCTTAGAATTTTGAGGTTAGATTTTAGGAAGCCTGTCAAATACCGAAAGTTTAAAACATTTAATCAAAATAAGATCAGAGGTCACTGTAAAATATATTTATTTAGCTAAAG
>NW_016807378.1:5101889-5109307 GCF_001698545.2 Rhinopithecus bieti | reverse complement strand
TTAGATTTTAGGAAGCCTGTCAAATACCGAAAGTTTAAAACATTTAATCAAAATAAGATCAGAGGTCACTGTAAAATAATATTTATTTAGCTAAAGTTATAATTAATGGATTTTAAAAAGCAAAGGTATCTTTAGTCTTTGATAGGAGACTTGCTTCTCCAATTAAAAGAGCTAACAAAGATAGCATAATGTAATACCACCCTCCCCACTTCTTTTATTCAGTTTATTCAAAAGGTAAACAAAAGTATTTTACCATGTTTTATTAATACTACATGAATATCTAGTTCAAAAGAGAAAACAAAGTTCTACATTTGCATCAGTGTATTATTAATACTAAAACTAATTTTAATAAAACCTTAAAAATAGATCAGTCTAATCTCTATCAGCTTTGACCACACAAAAGAGTTCCTAAACCTTTTATAACCTCTTACAATTTTTCCCATTCTCTTTCTTTCTTCAACTTTCTATATTCATTCAGTTTTACCTATCATGTGTTTTTCCTTCAAACTAAAAAACAATTTAAATAACCTCTAAACTAGACAAAGTTACTTTTCCTTGAAGAAAAACCACATTCTCGTATTTTCATCAAAAACACATCCTAGTTTCCTTTGTATATAGGGTTCTTTCTCTTATATCTTGTAGCTGTAATTAAACATATTAACTACAATTTTAATTCTTAGTAACTCTAACTTTCAGTGAAAAACCTAGGAAGTAAGCAATTTTAATTGTTATGTATCAGATACAGCGCTCAGGACAGAAGACAGCTGTGAAGACAATGCCTGGAGGATCTGACCTCTCTCAGCCTGGGGAGGATACAGAGCTAGGCCAGGAGAATGAGATGATATTGGGCCTGGCTCTGCCCTGCAGCTGGTGGCCCAGGCACTAGGGACACACATATGTCCCCAGGCCTCACAATGACTACTTGTAGAGACCCTGGAATCTAACTGCTCAAAACCAAAGATATAAGCTAACGGACCAAATTAAGCAATTATCAAAAGTATTTCAGAAGTAATGGTTTTATTGCTTAATAAACAATCTAAACATCCTTAAAACATCTAGCAAAGACAGCATAAATCTGTCCAACCAATAGACCTAGGAAAAAATGATAGGTGACTTTGATAGGAGAATTGCTTTTCCGAACAATCAAAAGACCTGATAGAGACAGCATGATGTACACTCTCACCCCCTCTTTTTTTCAGTTAACTCAAACAAAAATCTCTTACTATATCTTATTAATATTACATGAAAATCTATATTGATACTACATGAAATACTATGTTTTATTAGTACTACATGAAATGTTTGAATTGTAGTTAATACTGACAGTTCTGAAGGCATTCTTATTTCATTTTACCAACAATTTTATAGCTAGCTTTATTTACCAAAGATTACTAAAGTCACATCAACTTGAAAAGCATTTGGGCTTATTTATGTAATTTATTAGTACTAATTTGTTTCCAAGTCATTTTGGTACCATGTAGACAATATATAAACACAGACATGAACACGTGTATACTTCAAATGATAGGCAAAAATTTTTGTATAGCTTTGATTGAAAAATTTTAGTCATATGACAGGTAAAACTCATGAGTTTAAAAGGATAGTTGGATTAAACTGTGAATCTGTAAATGGAACAGGTTAAAGTTTATCTGTCCCACATGGCCAACGCCTTAACGGAGTTTTAGAGAAAACAGGGGAGCAAATTTACACTTCAAAGCACAGGGGGCACAGGTTTTCTAAAGAAGCAGTTTGGTTATGTTAGAGGAAGATAAATAGATAACTAAGGTAACACAGCGTTGTAGGAATTCACCACAGTATTTTATAAGCAGGCCAATTTCATTTAGATAGGTAGCTTCTAATTTAGTCTGTTTTCCACATGGAACACTGAGCTCAGGATGGAGCCCATTAACAAATACTGCCAACACAGCATTTGCAGTTTCCATTGTCCAATGTTTATATATGTGAAAAGCAGACAAATTTCCACAAAAGGCAGTGTTTTAGCTATTCTGTGTTTCCAGCCTTTCTGAATAATCCATCTTGAAATATGTTGAAGTATATTTTGGGTTAAAATATTTTAGTTTCCTTCAATAGTCTAAGTGTCCTTCAATACCCCTCCTCTGTGATGTTTTCCTGGATCATCCTAGGTACTTCCAATATCTTAGAAGATCTAAGATACTCCTTCTCCACTGCTGGCAGATTTGTGCCTCAGAGTCCCTGAAACAGTGGAGCAGTTGTAGTTCATTGCTATAAACGGAATGTGCATCCCCTTCAAATTCACAGTTGAAGTCCGAACCCACCCTGTGACTGTATTGGAGACAGCACCTTTAAGGAGGTGATTAAAGTTAAATGAGGTTGTAGGGTGGGGCCTTGATGTAACAGAACTGATATCTTTATGGAAGAGAAGGAGACACCAGAGATCTGTCTTTTTGCCATGTGAGGACACAGCAAGAAGATGGCCATCAGCAACCCAGGTAGAGAGCCTTCATCAGAAACTAAATCCCACTGGAATTTTGATCTTGGACAGACTTTCCAGCCTCCAGAACCATGAGGAAATAAATTTCTGTCGTTTGAGCCACTTAGTCGATGGTATTTTGTTATGGCAGCCGAGGTGACTAGATACGCATGTTCACTGTGGAAGCTAACAGGCACGGCCCTGTGGTCTGCACTGGGAGTATACAAAGAGGAAAGGCACGGCCCCTGACTGAAGAGACCTCATTTACCAAGAGCAGCAGGTAGGAACAGACATACCAGCAGAGATTTAGGGATACTTCGAATCATGTTTTGGTAAAGGAAAGCACAGCATGACATGGGGCACTGTTGTGTAAAATGGTGATTAGGGAATTGGGCTTTGGTGTCACACAGATCTCAGTTTGAATCCTATATTTGCAATGTAACCTCTGAAAAGCTACTTTTTTTAGTCTCTGAACCTCAGTTTCCCCACTATAAAAGAGGGATAATAATAACTTTTCTTCAGAGGGTTATTGTGAGGATTAAATGAGATTAAATGAGGTTAAGCAGGTAAGCATGTGTTAAGCATAGACACATGGAAAGTACTGAGAGTTATTTCAGATATTATTGTCAATAGTATATGGAAAGGGTACCAAGGCATATTGCTAGAAGGATGATAAAAAAAATCTGAGGAGATTAAAGTAGAATTGAGTTTTATAGGAAAAGTAGCAATTAACCAGAAGACATTCCTGGTAGAAGAAACAGAATTTGCAATTATTGGGGATAGGAAATAACATGTCACACTTGAGGGACTTCCAATAAATTGGTAGGATCTGATAAACTCCAAATGAGTGCAAGGGCTGCAGGAGGAGGGTGTAGGGAGGAACAGTGGGTGAGGGGCAAGAAAAGCAGTCAGGAACCAGGGAGACAGAGTTTGAACCTTATTCTGGAGATTTGTAGGGAGCCATTGAAGGACATTGAACAGTGGGGCTTCAAGTCATTAGATTAGATTTAGATGGGAGGAGGGTCACCTCTTTCGCTGAGGAGAGAAGGAAGAAGAAAGAGATAAATGCAAATGCAGATAAGTTTGAAGATGACAAGAAATGAATGGGGTCTGGATGGCTTGGAGTTCTCTGTGGGATAAGAGGAGAGGTCCTCTGATGAGACTGAGGTAGGAGGCAGGACTTGACTTCAGAGGTGGGGCTCCTACACTGGACCAGATTGAAGACTAGCTAAAACAAGGCCAGGATGGAAGCAGCTTTCAATCAGACATGCCCACTAGTGTGCCATGTCTATTTACCGTTGCCATGGCAACACCGGGGAGTTACCACCCCTTTCCATGGCAATGGCCCAATTACCCAAAAGTTAATACCCTTTCCCTAAAAATTTTTGCATAAACTCCCTCTTAGTCTGCATGCAATTAAAAGTGGGTATAAATATGACTGCAAAACTGCCCTGAGCTGCTACTCTCTGCCTATGGGGTAGCTCTGCTCTGCAGGAGCAGTCACAGAGCTGTAACACCAGTGGAGCTGTAACACTGTCTGTTCAATAGAGTTATTTTCTTCTGCCTCTAGCTTGCCCTTGAATTCTTTCCTGGGAAAAGCCAAGAACTCTCAGAGGCTAAGCTCCACTTTGGGGTTTGCCTTCCCTGCATCAAGAAGAGGGCTTGAAATGAGGCATGGCAGTTTGGAATAGTGGCTAGAATTGAAACTGCCTTTGCAAAAACGATTATAACAGTGAGAAAATTATGACAGTGAAAGATCTGACCTAACTGACTCCATCTTGCCTTTAACTTCAAGCTGCCCTTGGTCATTTCTGGGCATAGGCTGAAGTAACTTTGGGAGGAATTTAGTTTACAGTTTAACTTTGAAACAAAGATGATAACAGCCTCTCCCTGAAATAAAATCCTTCTTACCTGGAGGGAGGAAGACTGCTTTTGTAAAACCAACAAATTAGCCACAATATTAGAAATTATGGATTAGCAGCCATGCAACCAGAGGCTACAAGATTCTTAATCTTCCCAATTGCTCATACGGGTAATGCTACTTTTGTAAAACCTAAGATTGGTGTTTGAGATATTTTTCACACCCTGCATTCTGGTGGGTCAGCTGGCACCACCCAGACTGGTAAACAGGCTCATCTGGTCTTGTGGCTTCCACCCAGGAACCAGTTGAGCTCATCCCTGTCAATCAGCATTCCCTGCCTTGCCTTCTTTAAAAAATCTATCTTAAAAAAATAGCTCCCTGTTCCCTAGCCCCTCGCCTTCTCAAAACAAACAAAAAAACTATCTTAAAAAAAACCTAGCCTCTGAATTTTCAGATAGGCTGATTTGAGTAATAATAAAGTTCCAGTCTCCTGTTTAGCTGGCTATACATGTATTAAACTCTTTCACTATGGCAACTGCCCTTTCTTAATAAATCAACTCTATCTGGGCAGTGGGCAAAAGGAGCCCATTAGTTACAGAATGGGGGAGAAAGATGGTGGGGACGTGTAGAAGACTTCTTAGCAGCACAAAAGCTTTAGCATTTGTACTGGGATCTACATGGGGCAGTAGAGTTGAGGATAATAGAGAAGGAGGGATTAAAGTGCTATCGAAACCATCATTGCAAAATTGTAACTGAGACAGTGAAAGAGATCTCACCTAACCAACTCCATCTTGCTTCCAACCTCCAAGCTGTCCTTGTTCAATCCTGGGTGTAGGCTGAATGGGACTTTGGGAGGAACTTAGTTTATAGTTTGTAATTTAAAACAAAGATGATAACAGTCCTTTTCCAAAACAAACCTCCTTCTTACCTGGGGACTAGACTGCCTTTGTAGGACTAACAAGTTATCCCCAAGGTTAGAAATTATGGCTTAGGAATCATGCTCATGGAGGCCATAAGATTCTGACCCTGCCTAAATCGCTCCTAAGATCAGTGCTTGAGATATTTTGCAGACCCTGCACCTGATGGATCAGCTGGCACCACCTAGATTGATAAACTGGCTCATCTGGTCTTGTGGCCCCCACCCAGGAATTGACTCAGGGCAAGAGGACAGCTCCAATTCCTTATGATTTCATTTCTGACCCAACCAATCAGCACTCCTGACTCACCGGCCTCTCCAATCCACCAAATGATTCTTAAAAACTCTGAACCCTGAATGCTTGGGGAGACTGATTTGAATAATAGTATAATATAACTCCGGTCTCCTGCATAGCCAGCTCTGCGTGAATTACTCTTTCTCTGTTGTAGTTCCCCTGTCTTGATAAATCAGTTCTGTCTAGGCAGCGGCCAAGGTGAACCCGTTGGGGAGTTACACTATCATCAAAAAGACAGGAAGCTACAAGGAGAGAGTCAGATTGAGAGATTATGGCCTGGCCAATCCACTGGAGGTCTCCGTTAGCTATGAGAGATTTCCATATTGGAATTTGAAAGCTGTTAGAGTGCATTACAGGATGGTAAAATTAAGGCGGTGGAGAAATGCAAGCTTCTAGGTGTGTTCATGGGTGTCTGATCAGTAAAGTAAATGAGCAGCAAGCTTCTGGATTAAGAAGGGCAAGGAATTGTGAGGGTCAAGGTTTTGGATGGGTCTTGTACATCAGCACTTTCCAAATTTTAATGTGCATTTGGACCACAAGGGATTTTATTAAATTGCAGATTCCAATTCACTAGGTCTAGGCTGGGGCCTGAGATTCTGCATTTCAATACGCATCCCCAGTGATGCTGATTCTGCTGATCTGCCGCCCACACTTTGAGTGCAATATCTAAATGGATAGTGAAATGGCCCAGGATGCAGGCAGGTGATGGTGGGGAATTCTATGACTTTGGCCGTCCTCATCAATGGTGCTGTCATGGAAGGGAGAGGGAGTCAGAGCAGAGGTGTAGGGGAAGCCAGCTTTGCCTGGCATGTCCCACAGCAACATCCCTGCAATAAGGGAGAAGGCTGCTAATTGGCTAGCAACACTCAATATTAATTAACTCAATAGAATTGGTCCCCTGAAGCCTGTTTTGCATAATTAATGAATGCTCAGCTATAGGCTGCTGAAAACACTGAAGCCAAAGTGTTACAATTTTCTGATCAGCTAAGCAGAAACACCGCAATCCATACTGTTTGTGGACACAGCAAAAAGCTTAACTCTTCCTAATTACTGAGATTGGCTATAGAGCCCTTGGTTTTGCCATACCCTAATGGGGAGAAGCAGGGCTGGACTGAGACACATGGGCACCCCAGGCAGGCTGATAATTTGATGTCTCTTCAACGAAATACTCTTTAAATATTTGTTCAACTTTTAAGAAAAGAAGCTGAGTACTTCCTTCTGGAGGAGCAGAATAGGAAAGTGCTGGGCCGGGTGCAGTTTCTCCTTTGTTGTCCCAGGCAATTAAGCTCTGGCTCAAACTCTCATAACAAACTCAGCAAAACAAGCTCCTGCAGTTATAGGCCCACACTCCTTAGAAGGCAGGTTGCCACCATCTCTAAAGATCTCTGGAAGATGCCTCTGGGAGGCCTTGCCTTCCATCCCAAGTTGTTCACTAAAGGACTTTCCCTGAGACATCTCTCTGTTTTGCTTCTTTCTAAATTTTAATTTTGGTAAAATACACATGACTTAAATTTACTGTTTTTACTACTTTTAACTGTACAATTCATTAGTGTCAGGTACATTCACATTATTGTGCAACCAATCTCTAGGACTCTTTTCATCTTGTAAAACTGTAACTCTACCTACCAAAAAAAAAAAAATGCCCATTCTTGGCTCCCTCAGCCCCTGGCAATCACTATTCTAACTTCTGTACTATAAATTTGACTACACTAAGTACTTTATATAAGTGGAATTATATAGTATTTGTCTTCTTGTGGCTGGCTTATTTCACTTAGCATAATGTCCTCAACATTCATCTATGTTGTAGTGTGTGTCAGAATTTCTTTTCTTTTTTTTTTTTAGGTTAAAACTTTATTTTTTATTTTATTTATTTATTTATTTTATTTTTTATTAT
>NW_016807378.1:5078452-5097473 GCF_001698545.2 Rhinopithecus bieti | reverse complement strand
GTTGAATATTGGCCCCCACTCTCTTCTGGCTTGTAGAGTTTCTGCCGAGAGATCTGCTGTTAGTCTGATGGGCTTCCCTTTGTGGGTAACCCGACCTTTCTCTCTGGCTGCCCTTAATATTTTTTCCTTCATTTCAACTTTAGTGAGTCTGACAATTATGTGTCTTGGAGTTGCTCTTCTCGAGTATCTTTGTGGCGTTCTCTGTATTTCCTGAATTTGAATGTTGGCCTGCCTTACTAGGTTGGGGAAGTTCTCCTGGATGATATCCTGCACAGTGTTTTCCAACTTGGTTCCATTTTCCCCTCCCTTTCAGGCACACCAATCAGATGTAGATTTGGTCTTTTCACATAATCCCATATTTCTTGGAGGCTTTGTTCATTTCTTTTCCTCTTTTTTCTCTAGACTTCTCTTCTTGCTTCATTTCATTCATTTGATCTTCAATCATTGATACTTTTTCTTCCAGTTGATCAAGTCGGTTATTGAAGCTTGTGCATTTGTCACGTAATTCTCATGTCATAATTTTTAACTCTATTAGTTTGTTTATGGCCTTCTCTGCATTGATGATTCTAGTTACCCATTTCCATTTTTTTTTTTTTTCAAGATTTTTAGTTTCTTTGTGCTGGTTATGTAATTCCTCCTCTAGCTCTGAGAGTTTTGATTGACTGAGGCTTTGTTTACCTACTTAAGCCTCAGCAATGGCGGGCGCCCCTCCCCCAGCCTCGCTGCTGCCTTGCAGTTAGATCTCAGACTGCTGTGCTAGCAATGAGGGAGGCTCCGTGGGGTGGGACCCTCCGGGCCAGGTGTGGGATATAATCTCCTGGTGTGCCGTTTGCTAAGACCCTTGGTAAAGTGCAGTATTAGGGTGGGAGTTACCCGATTTTCCAGGTGTTGTGTGTCTCAGTTTCGCTTGGCTAGGAAAAGGGATTCCCTTCCCCCTTGCACTTCCCAGGTGAGGCGATGCCTCCCCCTGCTTCAGCTCTCGCTGTCCGGCACTCTCCAGTGAGTGAGATGAACCCAGTACCTCAGTTGAAAATGCAGAAATCACCTGTCTTCTGTGTTGCTCGTGCTGGGAGCTGGAGGCTGGAGCTGCTCCTATTTGGCCATCTTGCTCCTTCTTTTCTTTTCAAAGCTGAATAATGTTTCATGTTTTGCTTATCCATTCATCAACTGATGGACAATAAGATGATTTCTACCTTTTGGCTATTGGGAATAATGCTGCTGAGAACATGGGTGTACAAATATTTCTTGAGGCTCTGCTTTCAATTCTTTTGGGTATGTACCCAGAAGTGGAATTTTTGGATCAGATGGTAGGTAATTCTGTGTTTAATGTTTCAAGGAGCTGCCATACTATTTTCCACAGTGGCTGCACTATTTTACATTCCCACCAACAGCGTGCAAGGATCCCAATTTCTCCACATCCTTGCCAATACTTTTATTTTCTGTTTTATGTTGCTGCCAATCCTAATGGGCTGAGGTGCTATCTCATTGTGTTTTTGATTTGCATTTCTCTAATAATTAGTGATGCCAAGCATCTTTTAATGTAAATATTGGCCATTTGTGTATCTTCTTTGGGGAAATGTCTGTTCAAGACCTTTGCCCATTCTAAAATCAGGTTGTTTTTCTGTTATTGAGTTGTAGGATATCTTTATATATTTGGATAATAACATCTAATTAGATATATGATTTGCAAATATTTTCTCCTATTCTATGGGTTGCCTTTTCACTGGATCCTTTGATACACAGCTTTTAATTTGGGGCTCATCTAACTGACCTATATTTTCCTTTGTTGTCTGTGCTTTTGTTATATCCAAAAAATCACTGCCAAGTCCAATGTCATGAAGATTCCCCTCTATGTTTTTTTTTTTAAAGAGTTTTATAGTTTTAGCTCTTATGTTTAGGTCTCTGCTCCATTTAGAGTTAATTTTTGTATATGGTGTAAGGTAAGGGTCCAACTGCATTCTTCTGCATGTGGATATCCAGTTTTCCCTGCATTATTTGTTAAAAATAAGCTCTCTTAACAAATAGGGTTTTTTTTTTTTTTTTTTTGTATATTGGTACATTTTTTGAGAAGTTTAGCTTCACTTTTAGATTGGCACCATGGAGAATTTTGTCCAGCTGTTGGGGATGGTCTGTAATGGGTGAATTTCCTTAGCATTCAACCAGGGCAGAAGTTAGTGTGGAGAGCTGGTTCTCCAATACATACTTAAGCCATTGGTTGAATGGTTTGAAGAAAATTTTTTGTTACCTAGAAGCATAGATACTGAGTCCAACTGCCTAGCTCCAGATTCCACATCTACTACGTATGGATAGTTACCTGGTCATGCACAAATTACTTACCTTCCCTGAGCCTCATATTCTCTATCTGTATAATAAGGATAATAATAGTGGCCCTTTCTAATACTCAGTGACATTAAGAATTAAGTGAGTTAGTAATGAACACTTAAACAGTTTCTGACACCTAATAAACATGTCATAAATGTTAACTATCATAATTTTTTATTCTGTAGCTGTATTTGTTGTCTATACTACATAGCAAATTACCACAACCTAACAGCTTAAAACAACTCACATTTTGGCATCTAAAAATCAATTAATGTAATGACCATATCAAGAAAAATGGAAAAAACCGTATGATCATTTTAAAGGATTGCAGAAAAAAGTATCAAACGAAATCTAACACCTCTTCATGACAAAAACACTCAACAAACCAGGAATAGCAGGAAACCTCCTCAACCTGATGAATCTATGAAAGTCCTACAAAAAAAGCTAACACCAGACTTACTGGTAAAAGACAAAATCCTTTCCCCCTAAGATTAGGGGTAAGACAAGGATATCTGCTTTTACCACTTGTATTCACCACTGTACTTTAGGTTCTCAACAGGGCAAATAGGCAAGAAAATGAAATAAAAGTCATTGAGATTGGAAAGGAAGAATAAAACTATCTTTATTTGTTGATGACATGATCCTGTCTATAGAAAATCCTAAGGCACCCACTAAAAAATGATTAGAACTAATAATCAAGTTCAGCAAGGTGGCAGGATCCAACATCAATATACAAAAATTAATTGTATTTCTATACACTTGCAATCTGAAAATAAAATGAAGAAAAACAATTTCATATAGAACAGCATCAAAATAATTAAACATTTAGAAATAAATTTAACAAAAAAGTATAAAATGTATACTCTGAAAACTACCAAAAATTGTTGAAAGAAATTAAAGAAGATCTAAATAAATGGGAAAATATTTCACATTTGTGGGTCATAAGACATAATGTTATTAAGATGTCATCCCTCCCCAAATTGATGTACAGAATCAACATAATTCTACTCAACATCCCAGATGATTCTTTACAAAAATTGACAAGTAGATTTTGAAATTTATGTGAAAATTCAAGAAGTTTCAATAACAAGACAAAACAAAACAAACTTGAAAAAGAACAAAGCTGGATGACTCCCACTTCCCAATTTCAAATGTACTACAAAGCTATAGACAATGTGGAACTGGCATAAGGATAGACATGTAGATCAACATAATAAAATTGAGAAGACAGAAATAAACTTTCATGAAATTTATGGTCAATTGATTTTCAGTAAGGTTGCCAAAGCAATTCACAGGGAAAAAATACACTCTTTTCAGAAAATGATGCTGGGACAACAGGAAAGCCAGATGCAAAAGAATGAAGTTGGAGTGCTGCCTTGTATCATATGCAAAAATTAACTCAAAATGAATCAGAGACCTAAATGTAAAAGTTAAAATTATTAAACTCTTAGGAGAAAACATAGGAGTAAGTCTTCATGACCTTAAATTAGGCAATAGATTCTTAGATATGACGCCAAAAGCACAGGCAACAAAAGAAAAAATAGATAAAAGGAACTTTATTAAAATTAAAAACTTTTCTGTTTCAAAGGACACCACCAACAAAAAGACAACCTGGAGAATGGGGAAAAATATTTGCAAATAATATATCTGATAAAACGCTTGTATTGAGAATACCTGAAGACCTCTTAAAACTCAGTAGTAAAATGACAATACAATTTAAACATGGGCGAAGAATATGAATAGACATTTCTCCAAAGCACATAATGGTTGCACAACTAAATATACCAAAAATCATTGAGTTGTACACTGTAAATGCGTGAATTATATATTGATAAAGCTCACTGACACACACACATTTATTATCTCATAATTTCTGTGGGTCAAGCGTCCATGTTCTGTGGGTCAAGGGTTGCAATCAAGGTGTCAGCCAAGGCTGGGTTTTCATGAGCTTTGATTGGAGAAGGATCCACTTCCAAGCTCCCTCATGTTGGCAGAATTCATTTCCTTGTGGCTGTCGGATTAATGGTAACTTTCTTCTTCAAAGCTAGCAATGGAGAGAGAGAGGCTCTAACAAGATGGGTATTATATGATCATGTAAACATAATCATGTACATACTTCATCATCTCTACTGCATTCTGTTGATTAGAAACAAGTCATACTTGCTGACCATATTTGAGGGGAAAAATTATTAAAAAGTGTTAACTGTAGGAAGTGGGAATCATGTGGACCCTCTTAAAGTTTGTCTAACACAGTAACATTCTTAGGGCCAATTTTTATAATTAAGCAAACTAAATTAGTTTCTAGTACCATTTCTGATCCTAGTTTGTAGAGGAGCTTCTTGACTGCTATTTTGGGATTATTTTCAAATTTCTAACATATAATTATTACTATTAATTGTTACAATTTATGGAGTATTTGCTTACGGGCTGACATTACTATGTACTTTTTATATATTATTCTATTTCATACTTGGAAAAACCTATCAGGAAATACAGGCTCATTGAGGCTATTTCTTCCAAAGTCACATAGGTAGTAAGTGATAGAGCTGGAATTCAACCCAGATATTATGAATCCAAAGCCTACCATGCCTTTAAATACTATCATATAGTAATTAGATTAGTATGTTTTTGTGTGTATGTGTGTTGTATATGTTTTAAGCCTTAGCAATGTGTTATTATAATTTTTATTGGAGTACGTCTAAATAGAAATATCATTTATTGTTTAACTAAAAAGTGTTAGACATTTATTGGGCACTGGTGGTACAAGGCAAACTAAACAGACTGTTTATTAACTCCTGTGGTCTTAGACAAACTTGACCTACTTTGCTTAACGTTTTTTGTGACTGTGTTATTTGGTACATCAATACATAAAATTCTTATAGTTTTCTGTTGGGTAGACTCCTCTATAATTATGAATTCACTCTTTTTGTCTCTAATAATGCTATTTGCTTGACATCTATTTAAATATAGCTATACCAGCGTTCCTTTGATTAGTGTTTTGTGGTATATCTTTTCCATCACTTTACTTTCCTCCATTCTGGGACTTATGTTTTGGGGTCTCTATTGTAAGTAAAGATTTTGTTTTAAACCTACTCATAAAATATTTCTTTTAATTGGAATTTTAGTCCATTTACAATTAATATAATTACTGATATATTTTGGTCTAAAACTTTCACCTTTGTATTTGCCTCATTTGTTGATATAATCTGCCTCTGTGTCCCCACCCAAATCTCATCTTGAATTGTAATCTGAATTATAAGCCCCATGTGTTGGGGGGGGCCTCTAGAGAGGTAATTGAATCATGGGGGCAGTTACCCCCATGCTACTGCTTTTGTGATAGTGACTGAGTTCTCATGAGATCTGGTGGTTTTAAAAGGGGCTTTTGCCTCTTTGCTTGGCACTTCTCCTTCCTGCCATCATGTGAAGAATGATGTGTTTGCTTCTCCTTCTGCCATGATTCTAACTTTCCTGAGGCCTCCCCAACCATGCAGAAGTGTAAGTCAATTAAACCTCTTTCCTTTATAAATTACCCAGTCTTGGACATTTCTTTATAGCAGTGTGAGAACAGACTAATATACTTGTTCTATGTTCCTCTTTCTCTTTTATTTCCTTCTTTGAAATTTTTTTTTATTTTGTCTTTTATTCACTCATTTATTATACATTTTTAAAGTGGTTACCCTGGAGATAAAGAAGAAAAATTCTTTTCTTTTTTTGTCACTTTCTGGCTGATGTAACACTTTAAACCCTCGTTCTTTCTTACGTACTATTATATAATTCTCTATATATTTAAAGCATTATAGGATATTATTATTGTCCCATTAATTCAATTTTGATTTAGATTTATCCATGTATTTTCCCTTTTCATTTGCTCTTTACTTATTTTTTGTCTTTTTATGCTTCCTTCTGTGTGTAGTTGTCCCAGTATCCGGGGGGAATTGGTTCTAGGACCCTCTGTGGATACCAAAATTCATAGATGCTCAAGCCTCTGAGATAAGATGGTGTCACATTTGCATATAACTTGACTGCTATTTTGGGATTATCCTCCTGTGTACTTTATATTATCTCTAGATTACTTATAATATGTAAGACATTGTAAATGTAATGCAAATACTTGTTACTCTGCACTGTTTAGGAAGTACTAACAAGAAAAAAAGGTCTGTACATGTTCAGTATAGGTGCAGTTTTGTTTTGGATATTTTCAGCCTGTGGTTGGTCGACTCTATGAATGCAGAACCCATGGATATGAAGAGTCAACTGTATTTTCTTTTAGTTCACCAATTCCCTCTCATCTATCTATAATATGCTGCTAAATATATCCATTAAATTCTTCATTTCAATTATTGGAATTTTTAATTCTAGCATTTCCATTTAATTCTTTTGATAGTTTTTTTGCTAAAATTTTCTATTTTGATATTTAACCTTTAAATGTATCAAAATGATTATTTTAAAATCTGTGTGGGATAACTCTAATGTCAGGATTTTTTTTAAGATTTATTTTTATTGTATATATTTAAGGTGTACAAAATGATATTTTGATATACATGTTGACATGATTTGGCCCTCTGTCCCCACCTAAATCTAATTTGAATTGTATTCCCATAATTCCCATGTGTTGTGGGAGGGACCCGGGGGAAGATAATTGAATCATGGGGCAGTTTCCCCATACTGTTCTTGTGGTGAATAAGTCTCATGAGATCTGATGGTTTTATTAGGTGTTTCTGGTTTGTGCCTTCCTCATTCCCTCTTTGCCTGCTGCCATCCATGTAAGACAGGACTTGCTCCTCTTTGCCTTCTGCCAGAATTATGAGGCTTCCCCAGCCACTTGGAACTGTAAGTCCAATTAAACCTCTTTCTTTTGTAAAGTGCCCAGTTTCAGGTATGTCTTTGTGAGCATTATCTATTTCTTGTTGACATTTTCTCCAAAGATTCAGTCTTTTGGGGTACCAACCAAAATCCTTTGGGATTCACTGAATCCCTTCTTCTTTGAAGACCGTGAACTTTACTTTTTGTCACTCTAGCTCTGTGGTTTCTGAAAACGTCGCTCAGTTTCTCAGCCTCTCTACTATTGCTTTTACATTTAGAATTGGCATTTAACTCTAGGGAAGCCCCAAATGCTAAGCTAAACTCTTGTATTTTTCCATTTTATTCTTACCATTCCCTAAAATTTTTATAATCATAGTACTTTTACTATGTCTCCAAACAGATTTTTAAAATATTTTGTTTAGATTGTTTTATTGTTTTTAGAGAAAGATTTGAACTCAAACTACCTAGTCTGCCATTGCCAGAAGTAGGGGCACCACTTAGTTTTTTTTAGATGTTCTTCTGGGCTTGACTTACTGTGCAAAATAATACCATAGCCTCAGAATTTAAAATAAGACTTTTCTGCTTACTATGGAAGAAAGGAGGGAAGTGCTTACCAACCAGAAGTTTGGTGACCACCACCATATCCTAGATCTTTAGTCCCTGAAAATCATAGCCTTTTTTTTTTTTTAATGCACAAGTATAGTGCAAGATCTCCTTTGAGAACTGGCTTATGGTTAGCAAGAGAGGAGTTGATGTTTTGGTACTTAGGTAGGAAAAAGCTCATGATACTCAGGGAAAGTGAGGGAAACCTAACAGTCCTGCATTAGGGAATTTCAAAAGTTTTGTAAGAGATACTGACAACATACATTTTTGAGATATCTATCATTTTGTTGAGATTTTAACTTTCTTGACAAAATTTTATATTTTGTACATCTTTCTTCGTTATATCATGTTATATTACAGAGAGAGATGCAGGACTTAATTCTTCCTCACTTGGTACTGGCTAGTACTGTTTCAGCTGGGGAAGGAGACTTGGAAAATAGTATCTTTTCCAATATTTAGTAGAAAGAAGGGAAGGCATTTATCTCTTTGCTCTAGCCTGCTTTCCAAAAGGACTGGAGAACTTCTGAAAAAGTTCTCTGACCTCTTGGAAACACCCTATCCAAACAATGGCTTTGGCTAAAATTTATGCTTTTCTTGGGGCCTGCTGATTATTCCCTAAATAGTGTGCTAATGATGAAAACCTTCCAAAGTGGCTGTCATCTTGAGTGACACAATCATAGCCTGTATACAAACCCTTGATAAGAAAATGGAAAAGAAAAAAAAATCATCAAGATAAAAAAATTGCCTGAAGATAATGAAGGTGAGCAACGAATAGTGAAGGGCACAGAACTGCTTTGTTTTCCAGGGATGGGAAAAAGAGGCAGAGAGGGAAAAGTTCCATGTTGATCCCAGGGGACAATTCCTTACCTTCATTGTTCACCTTATAGTCAAGTGAGGAATGGCTTGCATGACAAGATACTGCATGGAAAACGCCTGGGCTTTAGAGGATAAGGAAGACTGGGTACTGGTTCTACCACTTAATCAATACTTGATCTGTGAATATTATTCACATCTTTGAGGCTCATCTGTAAGATGGGGATAATTCTTCCTTCACTGGCTTGTTACGAGTATGAATGTAGAAACACTGTGAAAGTGTAATATTTAGCAGCATCAGATAGAAAAAAGAAAAGCCTGGTTTGGTTACTTTATGGTTATGGTTAAATGTGGATTTTGGCAGCAGGCAAACTTGAGTTTGAATCCCACTTTCTACTTCCTCATCTTTCAGAATTAAATGAAGTGATGCATGTGAAATGCTTGGTGTAGTTTCTGACATACAGCAAATAAGGGTTTATGTGCCCAATAAGGGTTACCGGCTATTATTGCTGTGGTGATGATGATGATGATGATGCTAATGATGATGATGTAGGGGATCTGCTTATTTGTTTTCACCCATTTGGTGATCAGAACATTGTTTATTATAGTCAGATTTGGCTTTCCAAGTCCAAACATATGTCTTTAATTAAATAGCATTTTAATGTAAGATCTAAATAGATTGACAAAAGGATTTCGGGTGAATTTCTGAATTCATGCTCTAGAATGAGAATTAGATACAGTTCATTCTACCTTAACCTCAGCATAAACATATGCAGCCAATTATAAATGACCTAGAAAGTGTTCTGAGGAAAACATCTACTGGTTCCTCACCAAGGAACAGATGAACATCCTTATCAGATAAGTTATGGGGATATGTTTGTTTTGGCTTGGCATGTATTTCTCTTACTCCATTCTAGAGAGTCCTGTTTGTGCCATCCGATGCTCTTGTTTTACAGTATTTGAGCTGAGATCCTACCTTCCTGTATATCAAGAACCTTAACATCATAGTCAGCTCTTGATTATCTGAGCCGAATAGACTGGTTTGACGAGCAAGATAGTGCAGTGACCTGGTAAGTGCTTACCTTCCTAGAAGTACTAGGAAGCTAAGTGGATTGCTATTTACCCTCCCTGCCTTGGGACTAGGAGAAGGGCGACAAAATCTGTAGCTGAGCTTAAGAGATGATAGAGAAGCTGAGAAGGAGAAAATACTCCACTTTAAAGGAGGCTGTAGGCCTATATGCAGAGTTAAGTTGGCAACAGAAAAAGCATTGAGTTTATGTTTTAATTATTTTTCTACTTTCCTTGACATTATATTGCCTTTCTTTTTTCCAGCTTCTTGATTTAAATGCCTAATCTATTAGAGATAATATATATATTGGGAATGAAAGAGATGAAAGGGAATGACTTTTCTTCTGAATAATGCTTTGGCTGGACCCTACAGGATTGAATATGTAATTATTTTCTTTTTTTTATTACGTTCCAAATATTTGATACATCAGTTAGGATGCCTTCTGTAGCAAATAACAGAAAACTGACAATTACCTTGAGGGGTTATTTTTTCCTAAGAAGTTTGAGGTAGGAGGGTTTCAGGGCTGGTTTATTCAGCAGTTCAGTGATACCATCAAGGACCCACATTATTCTAATCATTCTGTTCTGCTACCTTTAGTATATGGGGATTGTTCTTAAGTAAGTTTCTTTCATGTTGGTAAGGTGCAGCTTTGAGTGTCACATGCCCATGACAATTTTCAGACACAGAAAGGGGGCAGTTTCTTTTTAGCATTGAAGTAAATCTTAGCAAGAAGACATTCATCTGACTTTCCTTCAAAGTTCATTTGTCAGGATGTTTCATGTGACTATTTCTAATCGCTAGTGGTAGGAGTGAGACCGCTATGCTTTGATTCAGACCAAACAAGATTCTATCCCCTAGAAGCAGGAGTGGAACCTGCCTCACCTGAAACAGATGGCTTCTTGGAGAAGAGGGACTATTTTAAAAAATCAGGTAAATTTGAAATAAGATAGGAAGAAAGAAAAAATGGTTATTGAAAATGCAACCAGCATGGGCTGCTACTTCCTGCAATTGTGGTTTTAGTTTCCTCTTAAACTTAGGAGTTATGTAGGGTCTTAGAGAAAGTTTTAAAGTTTAAAAATAGTCGAGGATTTTGGTTTGTGTCTACTTAATTTTGGATTGTGGTTAATAATGTGGTTTGATGCTTTTACTTTTAGAATTTTGAGTTGATTTTGTTTAAGGTATAGAGAATGTTTGCATTTTATGACTACATGAGGAGAAAAGAGTAGCTTCTGTTCTTGGGTTGATATTGTTAATTACATCATTCAGATTTTATATGTTTCTATCTTTTAATAACTTGATATTTTTCTAAATGTTCTATTTTAGAATAATTTTACATTTACAGAAAAGTTTGCAAAAATAGTACAGTTTCCCCACACCTACGTAGTACAGATGGTTCCCCTTTGCCTATCTTTCCTGAATGTTAATCAGCATAACTGCAGTATATGTGTAAAAAACTAAGACCTTAACATGGGTATAATTCTGTTATCTAAATCTCAGAGTTTGTTCAGATTTTACTAATTTTCCCCGCTAATGTTTAACTTGAACTTTAACAACTGAGAAAGCTGTATTAAAATGCCTCATTGCTATTGGATTTTGGCCTCCTTTTACTTTGCATTTCTGATAATTTTTTTGGCTTTGTATGTTTTAATTCTGTGTAATTTACCACATACAGCTTCAAGATAATTTTATGTCAATGTGGATCTTATCCTTCATCAGTACAATGTGATCTTTTAAATCCCATTTAATGACCTTTTTTTGAACTCAGCATTTTCTGAGGAAGACAAACCCTGACTTTTTTGTTTTTGTTTTTAAATTTTCCTAGTATTCCTTTCCTATTCTTTTACTTGCAGCTTTATGAGTAATTTTGTTTGGGTGTGCATAAGTCAAGGTCCTGGCAGGAAACAGATGCCATGCTCAAATTAGGTAACTTGATGAGAATTTAATAAAGGGACTGTTTAGAGAGGTGTGAGCAACGGTGTGGAGAAACCACAGGGACAGCGTATCACCCTTGGACTTGACCATTGGGCAACATTACCACCCCTTCTTTGCCTGACAGAGCCTGAAGAGAAGGTGCTGCCTAATGGCAGCTGTGGCCCTTGGAGGCGCGAGGCAGCCCACTGTGGTGATTCTGCACAAGGGAGCCAGGGAGATAATGCCCCAGCCTCATTCCCCTCCCTCCCGCCCTCCCTCAGACCTCAGGCTGGTGCGTCCTCTGACCAAGCCCACCTGGAAGCTGGAGGCAAGGCCATGTGTGAATATATTGGTATTGGTTGGCCTCCTGGTTCACAAAGCAGTGGGGTGTAACACAGTAGATCTGGAAAGCAAATGAAAGCAATCTAGTAAAAGTTGTGCTGTTTTTCTATAGATCATTTACAGCTAGATTTAGTTCATGTTAAATCTAATCTGAGAATTCTTTTTATGCATTAGGTTAACTTTTCATGTTAACATTTACTGTTGTACTAGATGTGTTTAGTTTTTATCTGTCATCTAATTTCTATTTTCTGCTTTTTTTTAATTCTTTCTTCCTATTTTCTAGTATTCTATTGTTGCATATTTGTTTGCTTTTTTATCTTTTCTGCTTCATTAATTTGGACGGTATTCAGCTTTACTACTTGGTAAGTCTGCATATATATACTTAACATAGTTAAACATAATAGCCATGTTCCTTATAATGATGTTTCAGTCAGTGGTAGGCTGCATATACAGTGGTGGTTCCATAACATTACAATGGAACTGAAAAACTCCTGTCACCTAGTGACACTATAGCTGTTGTAACACTGTACCTCAATTACTTCATTTAAAAAATAAATGTACTATAGCCTAAGTACACAGTGTTGATAAAGTCTACAGTAGTGTACAGTAATGTCCTAGGCCTTCACATTCACTCACCACTCACTGATTCACTCAGAGCACCTTCCTGTCCTGCAAGCCCTATTCTTGGTAAGTGCCCTATACAGGTGGTACCATTTTAAAAAATCTTTTATACTGTATTTTTACTATACCTTTCCTATGTTTAAATACACAAACACTTACTATTACATTCCAATGGTCTGTATAGTAACATGCTGTACAGGTTTGTAGCCTGGGAGCACTAGGCTACCATATAGCCTAGGTGTGTAGTAGGCTGTATCATCTGTGTTTAGGGAAAGTACACTCTGTGATGCTCACACAATGATGACATCCCCTAACAGCACATTTCTCAGAACATATCCCTGTTAAGTGACACATGACTGTGCTCTTAGTCTTAGATTATCAACTTTATAGATAAAACAATATCTGCAGACAGCCCCATCTCCCATGAAAGATAAAAAAATTAGTACACTTTCTTCCTCACGCATCCCCACTTGTTAAGATTTTGTTGGTATAACCTGGGATTTTTGTTTTAGCTTATAATATAAACCTTTTCTAACATGGTTTTATGCCAAGAATTATAAATTTCACCTTGTGTTTTGTAATTGTGATAGCTTTAGTGACAACACTTAAAGGCTTACAAGGATTCATTGCTCTGGGTAACTGCTCTGGGTAACTGTCAAGTCATTGAGGCCAGATTCTGTCTTGTGCTGTGTTCTTCCATTTTGGAGTGAGCTAGTCATCTTTACATAAGATCTTAGAGGTTCCTGGCTTTTGGCTGAAAGGCTTGTTATTTTTTCCTCCCGCCCAACTAAGCCTCTTGCCTTATCCTTAGGGGCATCTTCTCTTGTTTCCCTCCCATGCTGTGCTCAGGAAGTTACTTGCGCTGGGGAAAGGTAGTTTTCTGTGGGACATTCCACATTTTTCCTCTGCCCTGTTTTAGCCGTGGTTCCTCTTACTCCCATTTGTGTGGTAGGGTGGGTATCAGTAAGATTTTAAAGAATGTTTTCCTTTTAGTGTTCATGGTCCTGTTTTGCACTATCTTTGTCAACTCCTAGAGTCAAATAATTTTAATTTCAGTTATGAGATAATAGTTCTTTGTTTGTGGTGTGAGACTGAGATCCTTACAGTTTCAATGTTGATGGTATATTTGCTATTTACTTCACTTACATAGGTTTGTTCACTTATGTAGGTTTTGGATAACGAAGTTTTATAAACTTGCCCATATACTGTGATCTTTTCCTGAAATTTTTTTAATGGGTATTTTCCCCAGCTTTATTCAGGTCCAACAGACAAATAAAAATTATATATTTGAGGTGTACAATGTGATGTTCTGATACACATATGCAACATATACTTGTGAAATGATTGCCACAATCAAACTAATTAATGTATCTATCGCCTTGGTAATCTTTTATGCTTTTTTTATAAAACACATTCACATTTAAATTTTGAACTCATCTGATACATATTTTTCTGCGTGGTATAAACCTGACTTCATTTTGGCCCAGTGTTAGTGTTTTGTACCAATATAGTTTATTGAATAATCAGTTTACTCACTCACTTGGAAAACGACCTCTGCTGTGAGCTAAATTCCCATATGTACTTGAATTTGTTTTTGGCTTTCCATTTGATCTCACTGATCTTACTGATTTCTGTCATTGCTCTACCTCCTCCCCACCACTCTAAACCCATTCACTGTGTTTCAGGTGTGACTGCCTGAGCCATTAACTGCTCTTGAATCCGGCATTGCCTGTCCTCTTCCTTCCCCTTAGAGCATGTTTTCTGTCCTCCTTTCCTGTCTGGCCCATCGGTGCCTCTCATTCAGAGATACTCTGAGTTTTCAGAGGCTCCTGTCAACCTCTCACTCAGTTTGGATTTCTAAGGGACCAGGGAAGGCTTCCAGGACCTGAGAAGTCTGTTCCCATCCTCAGTCCTGGCATAGAGGATGAAAGAGCTTTGCAGGCTGTGAGCTTTCAAACATCTCCCACCCACAGATCCCTCTACTCCTCCCTACGCGGTAAAATAATTACTCCTTCCTCAGAGCTCCAGCATGACCACAGGGAGGCCCACACTCTCAGACTGCCTCATCTTATCACCAGCAAGGTCTTGTCTAAGAATTGCTCTGTAGAGCTATTTAAAATTTGTTAGTGGGCTTATCTTCCCCAATCCCATGCATATATGGATGACTCCACAAGCTTCCCAGAAAAGTGCATAATTGAAGACACACTTTACTATGTGTGACTGTACAGAGCTACACGAGGACCCTCAATCTTTTAGGAATTTCAACTTTTCAAGAATTTTAGATGTATTGGAACAGAGGCATTGGCAGAAATATCATTTTTTCTGTTTTATTTAAAAAGGATAATTTTAGGGAAAATTGATATTTATGATATAGTTACATTTTTAGCACTATAAATCTGAAGCCATTCTGATAGCTGCAGAACATAAAAATGTATTATGGATAACTTGGTTTGCTCATAAAACGGTCATGTTTGACATATTAAATGTCAAAGTATGGTTTATGAAGACAGCAATTATACTTTTACTAATTGAATTGACATTCAAACACATTCCAGTTTATAAAAGAAAGAATGACAACACAGTAGTGTTTAAGGAACAGAGCGCCTCAGAGTACTTCTAAAAACAGCACGTTTCTTTGTTTCTTTGTTTTGTGTTTGTATTTCAATACCTTTTGGGGTATAAGTGGTTTTTATTACATGGATGAATTATAGAGTGGTGAATTCTGAGATTTTAGTGCACCCATCACCTGAGTAGTGTACATTGTACCTAATGCATACTTTTTTTTTTTTTATCCCTAGCCACCCTCCCACTCTTCCCCTTCTGAGTCTCTAAAGTCCATTGTATCACTTCTTATGCCTTTGTGTACTCATAGCTTAGCTCCCACTTATAAGTGAAAACACATGGTTTTTGGTTTTCCACTCCTGTGTTACTTCACATAGAATAATGGCCTCCAGCTCCATCCTAGTTGCTATAAAAGACATTATGTTGTTTGTTTGTTTATTTATTTATTTATTGAGACGGAGTCTTGCTCTGTCATCAGGCTGGAGTGCAGTGGCATGATCTTGGCTCTCTGCAACCTCCACCTCCCAGGTTCAAGTGATTCTCCTGCCTCAGCCTCCTGAGTAACTGGGACTAAAGGCACCCGCCACCACGCCCAGCTGATTTTTATAGTTTTAGTAGAAACAGGGTTTCACTATGTTAGCCAGGATGGTCTCAATTTCTTGACCTTGTGGTCTGCCTGCCTTGGCCTCCCAAAGTGCTGGGATTACAGGCATAAGCCACCGTGCCCAGCCTATTTTATTCTTTTTAATGTCTGGGAAGCATTCCATAGTGTAAATATACCCCATTTTCTTTATTCATTAGTCATTGGGCACCTCGGTTGGTTCCACATCTTTGCCATTGTGAATTGTGCTGCTATAAACAAATGTGTACAAGTGTCTTTTTCATAAAAATGACTTATTTTCCTTTGGGTAGATACCCAGTAGTGGAATTGCTGGATTGAATGGTAGATCTACTTTTAGCTCTTTAAGGAATCTCCATACTGTTTTCCATAGAGGTTGTATTAATTTACATCCCCACCAGCAGTGTGCAAGTGTTCCTTTTTCCCCACATCCATGCCAACATCTATTATTTTTTGACTTTTTTTTTTATTATTATACTTTAAGTTCTAGGGTACATGTGCATAACGTGCAGGTTTGTTACATATGTATACTTGTGCCATGTTGGTGTGCTGCACCCATCAACTCGTCAGCACCCATCAATTCGTCATTTATATCAGGTATAACTCCCAGTGCAATCCCTCCCCGCTCCCCGCTCCCCATGATAGGCCCCAGTGTGTGAGTGTTCCCTTCCCGAGTCCAAGTGATCTCATGTTCAGTTCCCACCTATGAGTGAGAACAATGCGCGTGTTTGGTTTTCTGTTCTTGTGTAGTTTGCTAAGAAATGATGGTTTCCCGCGATCCATGTCCCTACAAGGACGCAAATCATCCTTTTTTATGGCTGCATAGTATTCCTGGTGTATATGTTGCCACATTTTCTTAATCCAGTCTGTCACAGATGGACTTGGGTTGATTCCACAAGTCTTTGTATTGGAATAGGGCCACAATAAACCATACGTGTGCAGTGTCTTTATTAGCAGCATGATTTATATCTTTTGGGTATCTACCCAGTAGTGGGATGGCTGGGTCATATGGTTACCTCTAGTTCTAGATCCCTTGAGGAATTGCCCATACTTGTTATACTGTTTTCCATAATGGTTGAACTAGTTTTGCAGGAGTAAGGTGGTATCTCACTATAATTTTAATTTGCCTTTTCCTGATGATTAGGAGGTTAAACATTTTTTCATGTTTTTTGTCCATTTGTATATCTTCTTTTGAGAAATGGCTATTCATGTCCTTTGTCTACTTTTTAATGGAATTATGTGTTTATTTTTCTTTGTGATTTGAGTTCCTTGTAGATTCTGGATACTAGTCCTCTGTTGGATGCATAGTTTGCAAATATTTTCTCCCAGTCTGTGGTTTGTCTGTTTACTCTGTTGATTATTTCTTTTGCTGTGCAGAAATCTTTTAGTTTAATTAGGTCCCATTTATTTATTTTGTTTTTGTTGCATTTACTTTTGGGGTCATAGTCATAAATTATTTGCCTAGGCTGATGTCTAAAAGAGTTGTTCCAATGTTGTCTTGTAGAATTTTTATGGTTTCAGGTCTTATATTTACATCTTTGATCCATCTTGAGTTGATTTTTGTATATGGTGAGAGATAGGGATCCAGTTTCATTCTTTACCTGTGGCTTGCCAGCTTTCCCAGTATCATTTATTAAATAGGGTATCCATTCCCCAGTTTACGATTTTTAATGCTCTGTGAAAGATCAGTTGGCTGTATGTATTTGTCTTTATTTCTCAGTTCTCTATTCTGTTCCATTGGTCTATGTGCCTACTTTTAGGATTTTTTAGGTGTACAGTCATATCATCTGCAAACAGTGATAGTTTGATTTCCTCTTTTTCAATTCAGATGCCCTTACTTCTTTCTCTTGCCTAATTGCTCTGGCTAGGACTTCCAGAACTCTGTTGAGTAAGAGTAGTGAAAGTGGACACCCTTGTCTTGTTCCTGTTCTCAGGAGGAATGATTTCATCTTTAACTGATTTAGTATGATGTTGGCTGTGAGTTTGTCACATATGGCTTTTTAAATTTTGAGGTAAGTCCTTCCAGTGCATAGTTTGTTGAGAGTTTTTATCATGAAAAGGTGCTGGATTTTGCCGAATGCTTCTTCTGTATCTATCGAGATGATCATATAGTTTTTGTTTTTAATTCTGTTTGTGAGATGTATCACATTTATTGATTTGTGTATATTAAACCATCTCTGCATCCCGGGGATAAAACCCATTTGATCATGCTGAATTATCTTTTTGATGTGTTGTTGGATTCAGTTTAAGGGAGACCACCCCTCATATTGTCTTATGCCCAATTTTTGCCTCTAAAGAAAGAAGAATTAAAAACTAAAAGGCAGAAATGAAATCCACAGGCAGACAGCTCGGTGCCGCACCTTGGGCCTGGTAGTTAAAGATCAACTCCTGACCTAATCGGTTATGTTATCTATAGGTTACAGACATTGTATAGAAATGCACTGTGAAAATCCCTATCTTGTTTTTTTTCCGATCTAATTACGGGTGCATGCAGCCGCCAGTCACGTACCCGCTGCTTGCTCAATCAATCACGACCCTCTCACACGCACCCCCTTAGAGTTGTGAGCCCTTAAAAGGGACAGAAATTGCTCTCTCGAGGAGCTTGGCTCTTGAGACAGGAGTGTTGCCGATGCCCCAGGCTGAATAAACCCCTTCCTTCTTTAATTCGGTGTTTGAGGAGTTTTGCACGTGGCTCATCCTGCTACAAGTTAGTTAATATTTTGTTGAGGATTTTTGCATTTATCAGGAAAATTGGTTTGTAGTTTTCTTTTTTTGTTGTGTCCTTTCCTAATTTTGGTATCAGGGTGATACTAGCTTCATAGAATGTTTTAGGGAGAATTCTTTCTTGCTCAATAGAAATTTCTGGAATAGTTTCAGTAGAATTGGTACTAATTCTTCTTTGAATGTCTGGTAGAATTCACCTATGAATCCAACTGTCCTGGGCTTTTTAGGTTGGCAATTTTAAAATTACTGATTCAATCTCGTTGCTTGTAATTGGTCTATTTAAGGTTTCTATTTCTTCCAGATTTAATCTAGGAGGGTTGTATGTTCCCAGGAATTTGTCCATTTCCTCTAGGTTTTTTAGTTTGTGCCCATAAAGATGTTCATCATAGTCTCGAATGATCTTTTGTATTTCTGTGGTATCAGTTGCAATGTCTCCAGTTTCATTTTTTTTTTTTTGGTAGTCTTTTTTTTTTTTTATTATTATACTTTAAGTTCTAGGGTACATGTGCATAACGTGCAGGTTTGTTACATATGTATACTTATGCCATGTTGGTGTGCTGCACCCATCAACTCGTCAGCACCCATCAATTCATCATTTATATCATGTATAACTCCCCAATGCAATCCCTCCC
>NW_016807378.1:5005142-5073207 GCF_001698545.2 Rhinopithecus bieti | reverse complement strand
GCAGTATTGGGGTGGGAGTTACCCGATTTTCCAGGTGTTGTGTGTCTCAGTTCCCCTGGCTAGGAAAACGGATCCCCTTCCCCCTTGCGCTTCCAGGTGAGGCGATGCCTCGCCCTGCTTCAGCTCTCGCTGGTCAGGCTGCAGCAGCTGACCAGCACCGATTGTCCGGCACTCCCTAGTGAGATGACACCAGTACCTCAGTTGAAAATGCAGAAATCACCGGTCTTCTGTGTCGCTTGCGCTGGGAGTTGGAGACTGGAGCTGTTCCTATTCGGCCATCTTGCTCTGCCTCCCTCCAGTTTCATTTCTAATTGAGCTTATTTGGATCTTCTGTCTTCTTTTCTTGGTCAGTCTAGCTAGTGGTCTATTGATTTTATTTATTTTTTCAAAGAACCGGCTTTTTCTTTCATTAATCTTTGATTTTTTTTTTTTTTGTTTAAATTTCATTTAGTTCTGCTCTAATTTTTGTTATTTCTTTTCTTCTTCTAGTTTCAGGTTTGGTTTGTTCTTGTTTCTCCAGTTCCTTGAGGTGTGACAACATGGTGTCAATTTGTACTCCTTCAGACTTTTTGATATAGGCATTTAGCACTATAAACTTTCTTCTTAGCACTGCTTTTGCTGTATCTCAGAGGTTTTAATAACTTATAATTATCATTCATTTAAAATTATTTTGTAATTTTCATCTTGATTTTATTGTTAATCTAGATATCGTTCAGGAGCAGATTATTTGATTTTCATGTATTTGTATAGTTTTAAAGGTTCCTTTTGAATTTGGTTTCCAGTTTTATTCCATTGTGATCTGAAAAGATACTCAATATAATTTTGATTATTTTAAAATTTATTGAGACTTGTTTTATGGCCTATCATAGGTTCTATCTTGGAGAATGTTTCATGTGCTGATAAGAAGAATATATATTCTACAGATCTTAGGTAGAGTGTTCTGTAAATATTCATTAAGCCCATTTGTTCTAATGTGTCATTTCAGTCCATTGTTTCTTTGTTGACTTTCTGTCTCAAAGATATGTTTAGTGCAGTCAGTGGTGTATTGAGGTCTCCCATATTATTGTTTTGCTATGTATCTCATTTCTTAGGTCTAGTAGTAGTTGTTTTATCAATCTAAGAGCTCCAGTGCTTGGTGCATATATATTTAGGGTTGTAATATCTTCTTGTTAAATTGATTCCTTTATCATTATATAGTGACCATCTTTGTCTTTTTTTTACTGTTGTTGCTTTGAAGTCTGTTTTGTCTGATAGAAGAATAGCTACTCCTGCTTGCTTTTGGTTTCCATTTACATGGAATACTTTTTCCCACCCTTTTACCTTGAGTTTATGTGAATCCTTCTGTGTTAAGTGAGTCTTTTGAAGATAGCAGATATTTGGATTGCAATTTTTTATTCACTCTGTCATTCTGTATCTTTTAAGTGGAGTGTTTAGGTCATTTACACTCAACATGAATATTGAGATATGAGGTATGGTTCTCTTCATCATATTAATTATTACCTAGTTTTGTTTTTCATTGAGTTATTGTATTATAGGCCCTGTGAGTTTTAAGCTTTCAAGAGGTTCTATTTTGGTGCATATCAGGCGTTTGTCTCAAGATTTAGAACTCCTTTCAGCATTTCTTAGAGTGCTAGTTTGGTAGTGACAAATTCCTTCAACATTTGTTTGTCTGAAAATGACTTTATTTCTCCTTCATTTTTGAAACTTAGATTTGCAGGATATAAAATTCTTGGCTGACAGTTTTTTTCTGTTTATGGAGGTTAAAAATAGGACCCCAATCCCTTCTGGCTTATAAGATTTTGCTGAGAAGTCTGCTGCTCTAACTTCAAAGAGCAGTACAATAAAAGCATCAGATAACCTACAAAAACTGCTCTTGGAATTCTTCCCTTCACGTTGACTTTAGATAGCCTGATGACGCTATGCCTTAGTGAAAGTCTTTTTGCAATGAATTTCCCAGTTCTTTGAGCTTCTTAGATTTGAATATCTAGATCTCTAGCCAGGCTAGGGAAGTTTTCCTCAATTATTTCCTGAAACAAATTTTCCAGACCTATTATTTTCTCTTCTCCCTCAGGAACATCAATTATTCTTAGGTTTGGCATTTTTACATAATCCCATATTTCTTGGAGATTTTGTTCATTTCTTTAGATTGTTTTATCTTTATTTTTGTCTGATAGGGTTAATTCAAAACCCCATCATCGAGCTCTGAAATTCTTTCTTCTACTTATTCTAGTCTATCATTAAAACTTTCCACCGCATTTTGTAATTCCCTCAGTCTGTCTTTCATTTCCAGAAGTTCTGATTGGTTTTTCTTGATGATATCTATCTCTCTAGAAAATGTTTCATTTATATCCTGAGCTGCTTCTTAATTTCTTTATGATGTTTTTCACCTTTCTCTGATATCTCCTCGAGTAGCTTAACAATTGACCTTCTGAGTTCCTTATAGGTTATTTTAAAGATTTCATCTTGGCCTGGGTCCATTGCTGGAGAGCTAGTGTGATTTTTTTGGGGGGGGTACTATAGCATTCTGTTTTGTCATATCACCAGAGTTAGTTTTCTGGTTCCTTCTCATTTGAGTGGATTATTTCTTCTAATTATTCTTGAATTTATGTTTGACTTGACAGTATTTCTTTTACTTGTTGTTAAATTTCTTTTTTCATCTTAAGGATAAGACTTTCATGCTTATAGTTAGTTATAACCTAATTCAGTTCTTAGTGCTTTCATGGGTGAAGACTCTGTAAGAGTTTCCTGGTTACAGAGAGTCTTTGTATGATAGCTTTCTTATATGCTGGTTGTAGTAGCAATGTGCTTGGTGTGTGAACAAGTACACTATCTCCTATGGGGTTGAAATGGTACAGGTCTCTTAAAGCTTATTTTATTCTCCTGAGGCATACACTTTTTTAATTATTTATCTTCCCCCAGTAAAAATAGCACATTTCTTTCTGCTCCTTTGTGAATTTCACAGTTACTGAATCAGGTGGAACTCAATCAAGACTTTCAACTTTCAGAACTTTAGGCCCTCTTTCCCCATGTGTCCTGACTAGGCACTGTGTAGTGGCAAATACCAAGTACTAGAGTCAGACTGCTGGGGTCTGAATCCAGTTAATCTCTTTGTACTTCAGTTTCCTCATCCATAAGACATATAATAAAACATTTATTCATAGTACTGTAGTAAGGATTAAATTTATATATATATATAAAGTCTTCAGAGGAATTCTTAGCATACATGGACTTTATAAACATTGGCTATTATGACTTCACAATGATTCCTTAGGTTCTGTCCTCTACAAGGAATAAATGAATGCAACTACCAGAAAGTTTATTTTCCTAGACTTTCATATTTGGAGTAAAGGACAGGAATACATTAATCTGTAGTTTTGGGACTACAAATTTGTGGCACTGGGAAAGCAAATTCAGTTCATAGATGCATTTTGTTTGACCTGAAAATGTTTACAGTTTTTTTTAATTTGAGGGCCTTTGGGTGAAACATGCATTCCCCAGTTAGCCACAGTCCCTCACCATTTCCTATCACTTTAATTTCTATTTACCTGCCTGACTCCTGTAGATGCTTTATTTAAGCCAGCAAGAAGAGATCTACTGTAAAAGCAAAAGAAATACTAAAAGTCCTTTAGTCTTTCTGCAATTGCAGAAACAACTTATAAACAGGCATAATTTCACAGGGAGTCCAGATATTGAAGTTATCTGGTAAACTTTTAAAATAACTATGATTATCATGCCCAAGAAGGTAATAGAAAAGGTTGAGAATGTTGGTAGATATCTGAAAGCTCTAAAAAGAAACCAAATGGGGATTCTAGAAGTCAAAATACAATAACTAAAATATTTTAGTGGTTGAGTTTAGTAGTTGACTAGATACAGCTGAAGAGAGAACTAGTAAGTTGAGTATAGCTTAGAGAAAAATATTAGGAATGAGGCAGGAGAGACAAAAGGCAAGAAAATACATTAACAAGGGTAAGAAACATGGAGAGCACAATGAGATAGTCTAAACACATCACTGAAGTCTCAGAAGGAGAGAAGAAAAAGTAAAACAGAAACAAGAAGACATAATAGTTGAGAACTTTTCAAAACTGATGAAAGATCTCAAGCTACAAGAATACCTAAAACTCCAAATATAATAGACAAAAGAAATACACAAAAAGAGAAGCACATCATAGCAATCACCTGAAGCTCTTAAGCGAATTGAAAAAATTATGAAAGCAGAGGAAACAATGCAGATTATTCTCAGCAATGCAACAACTAGACTGTTGATTTCTCAAGAGAAACAATGGAAATTAGAAGGTAATGTAATTTCCATTTAAAATGCTGAAAAAAAATAACTGTCAATCTAGAATTCTGTACCCAGTAGAAATATTCCTCAGAAATGAGGATATTATAAAGACATTTTCAGAGAAACAAAACTGAGACAATTAGTTACTAATAGAACCTTAAAATGAATTAGAGGGAATTCTAAAGGACATTAATCAGACAAAGGAAAATAATCGCAGACAGAAGATTGAAGACCCAAGGAGGAATGAAGAACAATGAAAAGGGTAAATAACATAGCTAAGTCTACATTGATATTGACTATATAAAGTGACAAAAATAAAGTCTTGTTGTGTTTGAAAGATAAATAAAAGTTAAATGGTGAGAAAATTGCATTAAAGCACTCTAAGTTCCTTGTACTGATCAGGAAGAGAGTAAAAAAATTAACAATTAACATTTAAACTTTGATGATTCAATAATGTGAACTATGACAAAAGCCTGTGTGTCTAAAAAGTAGTGACAGATGACAGAGTCCAAATCTCTCTAGACATCCTCTGAAAAAGGCACCGCTTTTTTTTCCTACAGTGTGTCTCGGTTAGGACAGCTCAACATCATTGAGATGTCAGTTCTTCCTAATTTAATTTATAAACCTATTGTAATCAAAATAAAATACCAAGAAACTTTTTTGTTCTGGAGCTAAAGTGCCTGGAAAAATTAAGATACAAGAATAACTAGCAATAATACTGAAAAGCAAGAGCTCTGAGATGGAATAAGCCTTATCAACATACTATTAACATACTACATTAACTAACATACATACAACATACTATTAACATACAACAACTTATTAAACATACTACAAATCCTCTGTAACTAAAATGGTGTGGTACTGGCACATGAATAAACAAAAAGACTATTGGAATGGAACAGAAAGTCAAGAAACCATGTATGTAATACAGGTGGTATCTGAAATCACTGGGGCAAATAATTACTTTTTAATAAGTAGTATGAAAAAACAGATAGCCATTTGTAAAATATAAATTTATATCCTTCCCTTATACCATACACAAGAATAAATGCAAGATGAATCAGGTATCAACATATACAAAATTAAACTATACAAGTACTTGAAGAAAACATGGGTGAATTCCTATATATCCTGAGTGGAGGGGAAGGTTTCCAAATTGTAACTTAAAATCCAGATGCAAACAAAAAAGATTGATAAGTTTGACTACAGAAATCAATTTTTTTTTTTTTTGATACAGAGTCTCACTCTGTCTTCCAGGCTGGGGTGCAGTTGCACAATTTCGGCTCACTGCAAGCTCTGCCTCCCGGGTTCATGCCATTCTCCTGCCTCAGTCTCCCGAGTAGCTGGGACTACAGGCACCCACCACCATGCCCGGCTAATTTTTTGTATTTTAGTAGAGACAGGGTTTCACCATGTTAGCCAGGATGGTCTCGATCTCCTGACCTCGTGATCCGCCCGCCTCGGCCTCCCAAAGTGCTGGGATTACAGGCGTGAGCCACTGCACCCAGCAGAAAACAATTTTTAAAAACATTTTTTAATGGCAAAGAATACCATAAGTAACTCAAAATGTAAATGACACATTGGGAGAAAATACTTGCAATATATATTACAGATGCAGGTTGATATCCCTAATATATAAAGAATTGTTTTTGATTGAGAAGGAAAAGTGACAAAAAATGGTAGTAAAGTGACAAAAGACATGAGCAAACAATTTACGAAAAATATTAAAATAGCTCTTAAATATCTGAAATACAAAACCTCACTCAAGATAAGATAAATGAAAGTTTAAACTAAACTAAGACATTATGTTTTACCCTTCAGATTGGGAAAAATTCAAAAGCTTGATAAATGTGTAGTAGATGAGGTTGCAGGGAAATATGGAGTCTCATGTATTGACTGTGGGAATGAAAAAATGGTGTAATTTCTGTAAAGGAGAATTTGAGAATATCTGATACAACTACATATTCACTAAGCCTTAGACTTAGTAACCCCATTTCTAAGAATTTACTCTGAAAATACACTGCCAGCAATGTGCATAAAGTTTTTCACTACTGCATTTTGTGTGAATGCAAAATACTGGAAATTGCTTAGATGCTTACATATAGGAGGTTGGTTGAAAAAATATAATATAGCACCTACATACAGTGGAGTATCTTGCATCTGTTAAAAAAAAAATGAAGATTATTTCCATGAACTGATGTGGAGCAATTTTCAGAATATATCCTTAAGGGGCCAAAAGCATACTGCAAAAGTGTATGTATAGAATGCCATCTTTGGTGTAACAAATAAAGGGAAACAATAAAACATATGATTTGCTTACTTCTGCCAAAAGAAATGAAGGGGGAAAACAGTAAAAGAAGTTACTTACAAATATAAGAGGAATGGGATTGAAGGGGCAGGGTAAATATTGCTACTCTTTCTATGGGCCTTTTTGCATAATTTTGACTTTTGGAATCATGCTAATGTCCTACATAACCCAAAAAGCAAAATAAAATAATCAGGAACAGAGAAATTGACTAAAACTAAATGCAAACAGACATAGAAATTCAGCTGTATTTCAAATTAATCATATAACCACATTGTAGGGGGAAAAACACTGGTCCAAATAACTTTTGAACACAGCTCTTTGACTATACTATGTATCTTCAGTTTAGAGAAAATAACTACAAATTTTGAACTATTTTTCAGAAAGCTTCCTTTTGGTGGTGCAAGTAAAGCTATTTTGAAACTAATTTGAATGCATTGTAGGACTGAGTGATTGAGTAAATGGCTTGGTGTTTTTGGGAGCTAGGATTCTAAATGTGGAAGAGAGAGGTCTCAATATTAAATAAGGAAATGTGAGGAAGAACTCTGTGGAGCTGGATGGGAACTGTAAATGCCAGTATGAATGCAGGATTTCTTATTTATAAGATATTCCTTAGCTCTACAATGAAAAGACATAGAAATAGTGACATTCCAGTAGCAATGAGTGTATCCAGTGCCAGAGTCATTAAAGGGAAATCGTTAAAAAGAAACCAGGAATCATTGGAGAAATGGCTCATTTCTCAGGGAAGGTACAAGATAGATCTGGAATTTTTTTTTTTTTTTTTAGTGCCAGAAAACAAGAAAGCACTCAAAAACAAATAAAATGAGGAAAGTATGTTACAAAGATAAAGAAACCACCTTGAAAGGTCACTGACTGGATCAAATCTGGGACAATTTGAGCATCAAAACAATAGGGACATATCATTATGTTTTATACTTATATATAATTATATATTATAACCTGTTTAGGGATGAGTTTAGGTAATAGATAGGTGATAGACAGGTAGATAATAGACAGACAGATGGATGAGAAGGGGGTGTGCTCAGTTGATACATGCTGCAAATACATCTTCCAGTAGAATGCCAATGGTAAATATGGAGGAAGCAGTAGAAGTGGAAAAATCACTACTTTATAACCATCACAATAAAGACTGGATCAGGCATAAATCATCAATATATGTGAAATTGAAGGAGAAAATTTGATGAGGAGTAGGATGTTTTGATGATCTCAAAGTATCTCCTCATAGATCTAGATACAATGTCTAGATAGGACATTCTAGAACCCAAAATTGCAGTATTTGAAATTTAGATCTCAATGTACAGGCTTAACTGCAGATTGGACATAGCAGGTCATTAGATAGTATTCAAACCTTGACATAGAGAAAAATATTAAAACATAGAAAGTTTGAAAGTAAAAGAATGGACAAACTTTTATTATCTAAACATTAATGATAAAAAAGTTTATATAGTTGTATTTTTGCCAGACAAAGCAGAATTCATGGCAAAAAACATGACTAGAAATAAACAGGGACATTTCAGAATTGTAAAATATTCAACTGAAAAATAAACTTAAAATGTTTATGCACTTAATAATACACCTTCAAAATGTATAAAGATTGACACAACCATGAAGAGAAGTAAGCAAATCCACACTTGTATTGGAAGATTTTTTTAGCACATTGGTCTTGATATTCGACAGGCAAAAAAGGGATTAATAGAGACATTTAAATGCATAATTAGTAAACAACCTCATAAATATTTTTTAAATACTCCACGCAACAAATTAAGAGTATGCATTTTTTAATTTTCAAGTATACATGAAATATTTATATTCTAATTGACTTTATGCTGGGTCATAAAACAAATCTCAACAAATTTCAGAGAACTGAAATCATACAGAGAATGTTCCCTGAAAATTTACAATTAAACCTGAAATCAATAACAAAGACATAATTATGAATTTTCATATGTTTAAAACTTAGAAATATATTTCAGCATAACCCATGAGTCAAAGAAGTCACATAGGACAGTAGAATATTTAAGCTGAATAATAATAAAAATATCAAAATATGTGTGCATGGCATGTGTGTGTGTGCAGTAAAGAAGAAAGACTAAAAAAATCATTGACTCAGGCACATTTCTCGAAAAGCTGGAAAACTAACAGCACATTAATAGCAAATAAAGTAGAAGCAAATTAATGATAAATGTAAGCAGAAATTAATGAAACAAAAGTACAATGGAAAGTATCAACAAACCCAAAGTTAGTCCTTTGAGAAGACAAACATCCTTGATATACCTCTATTAGGATTAAGAAGAAAAGGTGGGGATTGGGTGGTTGGAGTGGCACCGCTCTAGCCAGTAAATGACCTGCGACATAACTATTTGCAAAACTAGTGGGGAAGGCCATTCAAGATAAAGACAAGTTATATCACGGGAAAGCAATTGAAAATGCAAAAATGAGGCATCTGAATGAAGGACTTATTGTACTGAATTCAGCACTTATGAATCTTATCTGCAGACATGTACAGACTACATCCTAAGATTGACTTCTGCTTTAATAGAAATACATGAACCAGTGCCTTACTGGAAGTGATCTGTGTGTTTTAAGAACTGGTATATATCGGTAAATCAGGGATTTCTTCTTGGTTTGGATCCATTGCTGGATATGAAAGATGGCAAGTCCGGATAGAAGTAAAGGGAAGACATTAAAAGCAAAAAATAAAAATAAATAAATAAAACAATGCCCCCAGGTTGTCGGAAGCAAGTGGAGATTCTGAATAAGTCAAGGCATGTTGAAGCACTGAAAACAGAAGCAGCCGGGAGTAATGCTCGAAGTGGTAATCAGAATTTCAGTCCTAGTGTCATAACTAGCAAATGTAGATATTCTGAAAATGGTGCTTCCTCAATGGACTCTAATAAAAATTTGATACCAAAGAAAAGTAAAGTATTCTCTTGGAATTGCAGAAAACCAGTAGAAGAAATTGTTCATTCTGAAACAAAATTGGAACAGGTTGTTTGTCTGTACCAAAAGCCAAGTAAAACAACAGATTCCCCAAGCACAGTCTTTATACAAGAGGCAAAAGATTCACTGAACACTTCTAAAAGCCATTCTGAAAACCATTTTGAGTATTAGACGAATGTAACAGGATCCCTTTTTGAGCACAAAGGGGCTTGTAGTCTGAAGTCCAGTTTCTGTCCACTGAGTTTATTGAGTGGTGGTGTTCAGATGCCAAAGTCTACAGCAACCAGTACTGTGGATAATAAGAAACTGACCAAATGGTTTTCCATTTAGAAACAAACTCCAATTCAGAATCACATTTGCCTTTTATTAAAGTGACAACATTTTAAGTTCGGAAGGCTCACATTTTGTGCCTGTTGAGAAAACACCTAACTTGGTGAATTCAGTCACTTGTAACCAACTGTGTTGATGACATTTTGAAAACTGAAGAATCTAGTAGAACCTGTCCTTCCAGCATTTCAAATTGTGAAAGTGCAGATTCAACTTGGCAGTCATCACTTGACACTGATAACAACAGCCATTATCAAAAGAAGAGGATGTTTTCAGAAAACAAAGAAAAGATTAAACGCATGAAAACTTCAGAGCAAATTAATGAAAATATTTGTGTAGGTTTGGAAAGGCAAACAGCATTCCTGGAACAGGTCAGATATTTGATTATCTATAGTATAAATTATGAACTATTTGATAACAAACTGAAAGAATTGAACGAATGCACTGGGAAGATAGAGTGCAGGAATAAACATGAAGGAATAGCTGATGAACTCTTCACAAAAATAGCAAAACTCCAAAGACATATTAAAACAGTATTATTCTCTCAAAGGAATTGTTTGGAACCAAACATGTTATCCAGTAATGGAGCCTATAAAGTTGCAAATTCAGACTGTGAATTTGGATAAGAATCTGGAGTCAGGGCCCGGCACAGTGGCTCATGCCTGTAATCCCAGCACTTTGGGAGGCCAAGGCGGGAGGATCTCTTGAGGTCAGGAGTTCGAGACCAGCGTAGACAATATGGTCAAACCTCGTCCCTACTAAAAATACGAAAATTAGCCAGGCATGGTGGCCGGTGCCTGTAATTCCAGCTACTCTGGAGGCTGAGGTGGGGGAATCACTTGATCCTGGGAGGCGGAGGTTGCAGTGAGCTGAGATCACGCCTCTGTACTCCAGCCTGGGTGACAGAGTGAGACTCTGTCTCAGAAAAAAAAAAAAAAAAAAAGAATCTGAATCTGGAGTCAGTTAATAGTCCAGTTTAAAGAAAGTCTTCTGAGAATTATGAGCCTTCTAACCCTTCAGAAAAAGGAAGTAAAAAATTAATTTGTCACCAGATCAAAATGAGTGTTTCTGAAAGTAACAATGATGATCTTATGTTGATTTCTGTGAAAAGTCCTAATTTGACAGCTCCAGTTAAATCCGACAGATATCAGAAAAATTACATCAGGAAATTCCATCAATTCTCTCATTGCTGAAGTTATGACTGTACAGAGGAAACTCGATTCTACAATTGATTTGACAAAAGAAGGCCTATCCAACTGCAATACAGAAAGTCCAGTATCCACCATGGAGTACCTTTGAAAACTATTTTAAACTCAAAAGAAACAACCTCATTGGCACAAAATGCAGCCCAGGTTCCTGAGTCCTTTGAGCACCTGCCACCACTCTCAGAACCACCACCACTAATACCTGAATTAGTAGATAAAATCTCAGACCCACTTTCTCACCAGAAGCCTGAGCTCAAAGTGAAATGGGTTTTGAGACCCAGTGCTCTCCTGTAGAAAGTTACCACCTCTTCCTGTGTTATGAGAACCCTAATAATAAGTTAATTTGGAAGAAGATTGGAGAAATTAAAGCTTTACTACTCCCAATGGCCTGTACTTTAACTCAGTTTTTAGCTTCCAACAAATATTATTTTATTGTCCAATCAAAAGATATTTTGGATGGTATGGACCATTCTGTGATATAAAATCTATCCCTGAGTTTTCTGAAAATCTTACCTAAAAAAGAGGTCTTCAATAATTATATATTATACTACCTGTTTTCCATATTTGTGTTGTTTACAATATCACTGTAATACCATTTCCCATTGTAAAAGGTCAGCTCAGATTGTGAGCCCTTTCTATAGAAACAGTCCTCTTCTATATGCTGTAAGTGGCCAGTAATTTGATGAACTTCTGATGTGTATTAAATATATCCTTCCAGTGGATAAGTTCTAAAACATACACTCTCATTGACCCATGTTGCTGAGGTGTGTTGTGAACAATACCTTTGGTGATTGGGGAACTGCTGCTTTCATCAGAAGACCTAGAATACAAGTAGCCACTGTTTCCTCCATTGACAATCAGCATTTAGTGAGCTGCTGTGGTCAGCATAGCTACAGGAAAAATTGGTTCTTTTTTTTTTTTTTTTTTTTTTTTTTTTGAGACGGAGTCTCAGTCGCTCAGGCTGGAGTGCAGTGGCACGATCTCGGCTCACCGCAAAATCAGCTCTTGACTGAGGCCGGGTCATCCTTGGGGTGCACCTCCACCAAGATTTTATGAAAAGATGACATTTTGAGCTAGATGATAAAATAAATATAAAAATTTAAAGATTTCATGAAAAAAAGAAGAAAAGGGAGAAGACACATATATATCCAATGTTAGGGATGAAAAATCAACTTTGCTAGAGATTCTGCTAATACTCAAAATAATAAGATGATATTAATGGGATATTATTAAGAAAACGACCTAGATTTAGATTAGATGAACAATATCATAGAGAAATGCAACTTAAGATCTTCATAACTTTGGGATACGAAGAGATTTTTTAAGGCAGGATATTTAAAAAGTTCTATGATGGAAAATAGATGAAGTTTACCACCTTGAAACCAAGAACCTCTCTCTTCATCAAATGACTTGGTGAAAAGTAAGCCAACAGCGGGAGAAAAGATTTGCTACTCATATAGTCAACAAAGAGCTCCTACACCGAATACAAAAAGAATTTCTAAAAATCAATAAGGAAAAGTCAAACAGCCAAATAGAAAACATTGGCAGAAAACTTGAATAAGCACTTCACAAATGACGAGATCTAAATGACACATGGAAAGGTGTTGGGCCCCATTACTAATTGGGGAATGTAAATTAAAACCATGAGTTACCGGCCGGGCGCTGTGGCTCAAGCCTGTAATCTCAGCACTTTGGGAGGCCGAGACAGGCGGATCATGAGGTCAGGAGATCGAGACCATCCTGGCTAACACGGTGAGCCAGGCTAAACAACCTCATTGGCACAAAATGCAGCCCAGGTTCCTGAGTCCCCGTCTTTACTAAAAAAAAAAACTACAAAAAACTAGCCGGGAGAGGTGGTGGCGCCTGTAGTCCCAGCTACCCGGGAAGCTGAGGCAGGAGAATGGCGTGAACCCGGGAGGCGGAGCTTGCAGTTGAGCTGAGATCCGGCCACAGCACTCCAGCCTGGGTGACACAGTGAGACTCCGTCTCAAAAACAAACAAACAAACAAACAAACAAACAAACAAAACCCATGAGTTACCGATGCACTCACCAGAATGGATAAGCTATGGAAGTCTGTAATACCAAGTCCTGTGCAGCTCTGGAGTACAGGTGCAACGGTTGGCACTCTTCCCATTGAAGGAAACCAGAATGTGTCACTCCAAAACCTACCTCTTTGAAATAAATATTTTTGAACTGAAGGCAATTAAAAAGTAGCAAAGGGAGAAAGAGCTCTTTCTATTCTCTCCTCTGCCCCTACTGCCTAAAGACAGGATATAAATTATCCTTTACTGGAGATGACTGCTGTCAGCTCAGAGATGGCACCAGAGGAATCTACAAATAACCCTTACTCCATTAGTTTCTTCTCATATTCTACTCATAGCTACCTCTGGAAGCTTAAAACTTTGCTTTGTCTTGTCACTTCTCTAAAATTTATTATTCTTTGTTGAAGCTGTTAAATAAGCCAGAGTTTCAAGTCACTGCTTTGAGGTACCTTTCATTGAAGTTTCTCTTATGTGATGCATGCTGTTTGCATTTATACACTTGTCTGTTTTCTCTCTTGTTAATCTGTCTTTAGTAACAGGAGTCTGTCCCAACAATACATTTATAAGGGCTGAAGAAAAATTATGTTGTTTCCTTGGCGTCATGCATTGCTGGTGGATATGCAAGTTCACATGATTTCTATGGAAAAGAGTTGTCAGAATCTTCTAAAGTTGAACATATACATACCCTATGATCCCAAATTTCTTGGAATTTCCAAAATTTCTTAGATTTATACCCACAGAAATTCATGTACATATGTATTATAAGATTTGTATAAAAATATTCATAGCTGCGTATTGACCATGGCGCCAAACTGGAAGCGATGTGCATGTGTATCAGTTGTAAAGTTGAATGATCTAGGGCCATGTGCTAATTATGTCTGATGAAAAAGCCAGATTCAAAAAAGTAAATACTGTATGACTTGATTTATATTAAGTGCAAAACTAGGCAAAAGTTAATGCTTAGGAATGTATGTTTAGGTAGTAAAGCTATAAAGAAAAGTATAGAAGTAATTGCCATAAAAATCAGGATAATGTTCCCCTTGTTGAGGAGAAAACATGAGGTGACTTCTGGGTGTTGATCATCATCTAAATCAGGAGTTGGTAAATTACAGTCTGGTACCTATTTTCATAAATAAAGTTTTATTGGAACAATGCAGGTACTTTTGTTTAATATAGTCTGTGGCTGCTTTCACAATGCAACAACAGATACAGATGCTGTGACCTGAATGTTTGTGCCTTTCCTGCCAAATTCATATGATGAAACCTAATCACCAATGTGATGATACTAGGAGGCCTTTGGGAAGTGATGAGATTATGAGGGTGGAGCTCTCATAAATGGAATTAGTATCTTTATAAAAGGGGCCCCAGAGAGCTAACCTGCCCCTTCTACCATGTGAGGACACAGTGAGAGGGAACCTTATAGGCCAGAAACCGGGAAACAGGCCCTTACCAGACGTGGAATCTGAGTCAGCTGGCACTTTGATCTTGGACTTCCCAGCCTCCAGAACTGTGAGAAGTATATTTTTATTGTTTATAGGCCACACAGTTTATGGCATTTTGTTACAGCTGCCTGAATGGACCAACACAGCAGAGTTAGGTAGTTGCTGAAGGGACCAAATCAGCTACATAAAATATTTACTCTTGCTCTCTAGAGAAAAAGTTTGCTGACCCCTGAGCTAGACTTCCACCTGGGTATTGATCTCATAGGTGCTTCTTTGTGACAAATCACTGCCCTCTACATTCTATTTCTGCTGTACGTTTTTCTTTTGTATATCTTTCTGTGTATATGCTGTATTTCACAAGATGATATTCAAGCTCCATATTTGAGCTTCAGCAGAGAACAACAGAACTGGGTGGAGACGTGGGCACTGGGAGGTGGGTGATTCACCTTCTTAGAACCTCCTTACATACAATTTGCACTTACTGGTCAGCCAGTGTATACTTCACAGGTTTCCAGAGTTGTTCAAGAACCATCAAAACATGAATGTCCCTTTTTTTTACAAATGAAGAAACTGAGGCTCAGAGAGATTTAACTGTCTTGCAGAGTTCTCAGAACTTGGGTGAGGAGATGGGATTTGAATGCATTCTGTCCAACTATGAAGTGCATAACACCATGAGGTTGCCTGCTAGCTATTGTTAGAAACAAAACAAATAAGAAGGAAAAACTCAGCCTGATCCTCAGGCATTTTAAGGGCCCGTAGCCAGCTCCTAAATTTAGCCAGTATTTTTTTTCTCCAGAATACATTTAAAAAATGCTTAACTGGATCATGTTTTTAGTCTCCTTAATAAACTGTTTTACCAAAAGGCTTGCAGAATGGGAACTACGCCCAGGAAACTTCTAGTCCTAGTAACCTGCCTGTGGTTGCACAGGAGGACCAATCTTCAAACCCAAGTCTATTTCCAAAGCTTGCGGAGACCTGCAGGTGACTGATAGCTTTAATCACACCCCACTCCAAGCCTCTCTGCAAGCCTTGAAAATGAAAGGATGGGATTGGCCCAACCAATCATTCCCGACAGAGCTTTGTACTCTGCTTTCTTTCCAATACTCTCAGAGCCACAAAGGAAACAATCGCCTTTCCCAGGAACAGTACAGGCTGAGATGCCTTCTCTGGATTTGCTGTGCTTCGGCAAAGCCCTTATTGCCTCCTGCTCCACAGTTCACCAAGTGTAAATTATGGGGAAGATTAACCTGCCTATTATTACAATTGTTCACTCAACTCTTAACACCAAGAGCCATTACAGGGAAATTAGACTTCGGGGAATGCTATTTACAGCTGCTGGCCTGGTACCCAGGGGACTGCTACTAAATTCATTTATATGTTTTTCCCATGGAAATTCTCAGTGGATTTAGGTTACTCTTTCAATTTCCTAATCCTTCAGTGACCTTACATTGTCCAGCTCACCATAACCCCTTCCAGTGACATTTTTTTTCCCATCATACTTGAGATTATTTCTCTAAGAGGCAGAGTTATGACCCACTCTTGCTAATCCTCAACGTATCAGGGGAGCTGTGGGCTAATGTGTTTATAATGGCATCAGAAAGACCTAGGTTCAAATTCCGGTCCCAGGAAAGAAGAGGCAAAATAACCCTAGACAAGTTATTTAATCTCTCAAAACTTCAGGTTCTGCTTACATGAAATGCACAGTTGTTAAGATTCAATGAGGTAATACATACAAAACATGCAACATGATATCGGGCTCATAGGAAGTGATGGTGGCCAACATGATAGTTGTTTAATTCTGGGTATCTATTATTGCTGTTGTTTAGTGAAATCCTGACTTTATTTATAGACTGAGCAGACTGGGAGGGACCAGGAGCGATGGGAAGGGTTTATGGAGCCTGATGGAAACGGGACTTGCCAGGATGGACTGACAACATTCAGTGAATAGATGGCTTGGGAGTAGGATATCTGCCCTTCCCATACACTCCCACCCATCGCCCACATTCCCTGGCTTGGGACCTCTGCTGCTCTACCTACCAGACCTCATGTGATCCTGCAGCCCAGGGCTGGGCATGGGCCCTTGACTCTTCGTAAATTCCTGGCTGTAATTCTGTGTTCTTTCTGGCACTGACTTCATAGCAGCAGAATTTTAATAGACATCAAACATCTGGTTCTGTTTGGCTTCAGTTTTCAGTTAGAATATAGTAAGTCATCCTTTCCTCACCACTCCAGAGCTTGCATATTTCTGAAGACACATTGTTTCCCTTCTTCGCTAGTGGGAGGGATGGGCCTCTGCCCTGCTGTAGTTTTGGTATTTAACATTTTTAGGGTCACTTAATCTAGATGTCACTGGACTTTCAGTCCTGTTTTCTCACTTGCGCCTATGACAATGACTCTGAGGTTGCTGGGAGCCAGGATCACCCCTACTTTACTGGTGAGGGAATGGGTAGTCTTAGACCAAGTTATATCTGAGTCTAGATGCCACATCTCTTGGGTCTGTGCCAGCATGCTGTGCTGTAAAAACCATCACTGTCTCCTTCCTAAAGATGAGGCTTGCAGCTGCAGATGGGTATCAACTCATGGGAAGCCACTCCCTTCAAAGACCTGGATGACTTTATTCTGGATGTTTCTGGCAAGGCCCCAGGTCCAAAGAATGAAGAGGGCCCTGATGGACCCTCTGCACTTACAGACTTAGTGTCTGAACCTACATGTCTCACCATCTTGTCCCTTCCTCTCTGTTCCAACCTGCCTGGCATCAGCCCTCACCTGTTCCCCCCATTCCCTCCTCTGCCTGTTCTTTCCCTTGGCTGTAGTCAATAGCTCCTTCCACCTTCCAACTTTTGGCTTCATCTCCTGGCCACTGACACCCATGGTGTCTCTGCCTTTAACCTGGCCCCAGCATGCCTTTGTGCTGCCCTCCGAGGAAACTTTCATCTTTTTTTTTTTTTTTTTTGAGATGGAGTCTTACATTGTCACCCAGGCTGGAGTGCAGTGGCACGATCTCGGCTCATTGCAACCTCTGCCTCCAGGTTCAAGCGATTCTCCTGCCTCAGCCTACTGAGTAGCTGGGATTACAGGTGCCCACCACCATGCCCAGCTAATTTTTTTTCATATTTTTAGTAGAGAGGGGGTTTCACCATGTTGGTCAGGCTGGTCTCGAACTCCTGACCTCAGGCGATCTGCCCACCTTGGCCTCCCAAAGTACTGGGATTACAGGCTTTAGCCACCACACCTGGCCAGAAACCTTCATCTTGAATTTGTCTTCTGGACCCTGATGGCAGCTCAGGAAGTCCTTGCAGGCCCCGAGTGCTCCATAATATAATCCCAGAAGCACAGTCTGATCTGGTGCTTGTATATCTGATGCCATTCAGGTCCCATATGCAGACCTGAGGCAGGCTGGACATGTAGAACGGTTGAATAACTGGGCAAAATTTCTAGTTATCTCTGTTGCTCCCCTTCAGAAGGAAGATGATATTCCACACTGCTGGGGTAATGCCTCATCATCCCCTGAAGTGGCCTCGGCTGCCCTGCCCAGCCTGTGCCTGGCACAGGCTGCCCCTCACCTGGCAGGAGTCTATGGGCTTTGCAGCCAGGGCCTGCATTTTTATATCATCCTAAGTCAGCAATATCTCTGCCACCATTCACCTTGGCTCAGTCTGCTCAAAGTCTCTCCTGCTTTCACATATCAGTCTGCTCACTGTGGGCTTGCCCCTGGTTTCGGACCCTAGTTTACCTGCATTCCTGGACTTGATCCCACCAGTTCAGCTCCTTGCTTACTGCAGGTCTATTCTCTCTTTAGCTGTGGCACAGTGGGATTGACCACCTGTGCTGGTTAATTTTATGTGTGAATTTCGCTGGACCTTGGTGTCCAGCTAATTGGTCAAACATTATTCTGAATGTTTCCATGACTGTGTATTTTTGAATGAGATGAACATTTAAATCCATGGACTCTGAGTAAAGCAGATTGCCCTTCATTATGTGGGTGGGTTTCATCTAGCCCATTGAAGACTTTAATAGAACAAAGACCGACTGCTGCCAGCAGAGGGATTGTGGCAACTGACAGCTTTGGACTTGACCTGCAACATGGGCTCTTCCCTGGGTCTACAGCCTGCCAGCCCACCCTGTGGATCGTGGACTTGCATGACTCCATAATTGTGTAGGCAGTTCCCTTCACTATCTCTCTGTGTAGATACACATCCTATGGGTTCTGTTTCTCTGGAGAACACTGATTAATGCAGCTTCTAACACAGGGATGGTTAAGAGAATGGATTCCAGAGCCTTAAAAAAAAAAAAAAAAACTTACAAATTTTATGATCAACTTAAAAGTATGTTTTTCACACTTTTTCATTGTGGGAAGTAACATAACATAAAGCTACATTTTAACCTTTTTTTTTTTTTTTTTTGAGTCAGAGTCCGCTCTGTCCACCCATCCCCAGGCTGGAGAGCACTGACACGGATTTGGCTCACTGCAACCTCTGCCTCCCAGGTTTAAGCGATTCTCCTGCCTCAGCCCCCCAAGTAGCTGGGACTGCAGGTGCCCACCACCGTGCCTAGCTAATTTTTTGTATTTTTAGTAGAGACAGCGTTTTGCCGTGTTAGCCAGGATGGTCTCAATCTCCTGACCTTGTGATCCGCCTGCCTCGGCCTCCCAAAGTGCTGGGATTACAGGCATGAGCCACCGTGCCTGGCCTATTTTAACCATTTTTAGGTGTATAGTTCAATGGCACTAATTTAAGGACATTCACATTGTTCTGCAATCCACCTCCACACTCTCATCTTTGCAAACTGAACTCTGAACCTGTTAAACAATAACTCCCCATTTCCTTCTCCCCTCCAACTCCTAGACTTTCTGCTTTCTGTCTGTATGAATTTAACTACACTAGGTCCCTCATATAAGTGGAATCACCCAGTATTTTACCTTTGTTACTGGCTTTTTCCCCTGTGCAAAATGTCTTTCAGGTTTATCCATGTTGTAGCATGTGTCAGAACAGAACAACTATTAAGCTGGGTTCCTTCAGCAATTTTCTAAACTGCTTGAGTCATCTCATCTCATCTCATCTCATCTCATCTCATCTCATCTCATCTCATCTCATCTCATCTCATCTGTAAAATGGGAGTTGTAAGAGTATAAGCCTTATGGGGTTCAATGAGTTAGTATGCAGAAAGTTCTTGAGCAGTAGCTGGCTCATTGTGAGTGCTCAAACAATGCAGCCTGACATTATTAGGTTCCTCTCTGATCTGGTGCCAAGGGTCCTTTTTCAAGATCTGCTGCCCTGCTCAGAATGGTGCTCTTTGGCCATCCCACATCTAGCATGTGGTTTTCTCAGTGAATATTTGTGACATGAATGTACACATGGAACTTATTCTCTCCCCAGCTCTGGCCCTGGAGGGTCAGATGAGGGACAGAATTTCTAAGCTGTGACAGGGAGTGAAATAGAGCTCTCTTAAGTACCACAGTTACTTAAACTTCAATGGTTTCCAATATGGTACCTAAACCCCAGTAGCAGTAAGCTAATGATTTCATGTCAGGATGAAATAGGAAGCAACACTGGTCTACAACTTGGAGTTGATGGCCAAGTTCAGAGTTTAAGACCTTGCTTTGTTATTTGTTGGGAGCACAACCTTGAAATACTAATCTCCCCCTGAAAAACCTTAGTTTCCTCATCTGTCAACGTGGATTACAAGCTCTATTTTCCAGGGCTGCCATGAGAGCTTCACATGAGATTTTGATGGAACTCACTTTGTACATGATTCTGCACCACGAGGGCCACCCTCTTCCTTAAGTCCCTGCCTTGCTCGGGTGGATCTCAGCTACCAGGAAGCAGCACACCATTTGCAGTTTGGATTCAATTTCCTCTTGACTCTTCTTTTCATTACAAACATGATAAAAGTGAGAGAGACAGATGGCAAGACTTGATTCACTTTTACAAAATGTTTTTATGGTGTGAATATAAAACTGAAAACGAGGGGAACGAGAAGGTTGCAATACCAGGGGAGTTGGGGAGGTGGTGAGCCCAGTGGGGAGGTTTTGGCTAATTGCTCATGTTTTGAGTGGTGCTCCCTGCCACCGGTCCACCACTCTGGACACCCTAGGACATCACTGTCAGTGAGGAGAGACAGACAGCAGATAGACTTTCTCCTTAAAGCACCTTCCTGAAGGGACACTCAGAGTCAAGACACTGGTCACTTAGTGGCCGATGGCTCTGGGTCGGACCAAATGATGCTGCCTTTCCTAGCACAGTGAGGCAATGTTATCTAGCTGAAGCCAGGGCAGCACAGAGTCTGCCTGAATTCCTCTCAACATTTGATTAGGCCAGGCTTTCTCAGCATGGCACCATCGATATCTTGAGCTGGATAGTTCTTTGTTGTGGGTGCTGTCCTTTACATTTTTGTATGTTTAGCAGCATCCTTGGCCTCTACTCACTAGATGCCCGTAGCACCCTCCCCATCCCAGTTGTGAAAAACAAATCCCCCCAGGGGCTGGCAAAACTGCCCCCTATTGAGAACTACTGGGTTATGCCCATCAGTTGGGGTGCCTAGGTCTGCCCTTCTCGTGGGGCTGGATAAGCTAGACGGAATAGGCAGAGAGTTACCTGGCAGCCCTTTCCTGGGGATCTTTTGCTTACTCTCCACCCTGAATCAAGGAGCTCCACTGGTCTCTGGCTTCTGGTTGGCATTGGCCAGTAAGGAACACAAGGAGGAGATCCAAGGAAGTACAGAGGGTGAGGTCAAGGTATTCGTTCACCCACTTCCCCTCTGCAGGTTTGAGGGGATGGCTGCCTCCCTTGCAAAAGGTCACCTCTCCCTTTTAGTGGACTGCTCCAGGTTCTGGGACCTGCTTCTCTCTTAGCTGCATCAGGCCTGGGGGTGCTAACAGCTTCTCTCCCACTGCTGCTAGCCCCAGGGTGCTGCATGCTTTGGTCAGTTACCTCCACCCTGTCTTCACCTTTCTGAATTTCTCTAATGACTACATTTGAATGTGCTGTTTGCTTGCTGTTGAAACATAACTGATTTTTACAAACAAATATTTATTTTTCTTGCATTGGTTCATTTGACCATTCATTTGTTCAACACATTGATTTTCATGTCTACCTGTCCTGGGCCAGGCATGATGTCAGGTACTGGGGGCACAGAAATGGATCAGACGTCATTCCTGCCTGAAGGGAGCTTACAGTCTTCCTGTGGAATAAGACAGGAGGATGGTGATAGTCCGAGACCTGGTGCTCAGGTGCTCTATGAGAGGTCTGGCAAAGCGCTGGGGAGGACACAGGAAGAGTATGGCCTAGGAAGCCTGGTGACCCAGGGGAGAAGGTACTGGATCTCCTGCAGTGATGACACATCATCAGGTGGTTCTACGAGGATGTCCCCAGATCACAGCAGCACATCCTAGGCAGAGGCACAAAGTCTGCAGGCTCCTCTCTCCAGGCCCTAGGGACTCTCTCTGGGGAGGAGTAAGCTATGCATGTTCAAGCCAAGAGCCTTCTTGCCAGGGCTCCAGAGCTCACTCACCCTGAGGCCCTCCACTCTTTGGCTATTTGAAATCCGTGACTGATGCTGTGAAGAAAAAGAACATTCCAGTGCAGAGAAGTCTTTCTCTGCAGCGGCTGCCAAACAGGCTCCTTGCCGAGGTACCTCCCTGCTGCCTGCCAGCCAGCCATATTTCAAAGGTCACAATTTCCTCCCTGTGGTTTTCTACAGAGCTAAAGTCTCCAAGACCCTGAAATAAATTAAAATATTGATTGATTCTTAATATTCTCTCAAATCTCTCAAAATCTCCAGGTCTTATATAAATCAATGTGCCGGTTCCAGGGACTTATTCAGTAATCTGCAAAGTATCCTGGTAATTACTTTCGGGCTGACCCCGTGGCAGAGGGAGGCCACCTTTCCATCATTTTTAGGGCCCTGGGTACAGTAACTGATCAGAGGACTCTCTTTTCTTATTTCAATTACTGAACCTCTTCAACACAGTGCCTTGGACAGCACAAGGCAGCCCACCTGCTGGAATGAGTCTGTGGGGCAGACCTGGGTTAGGAACTCGCCTCCCTGCTGCCCTGCCTCATTCTGCTTCTCCCCTCTACCCCTTCCACCTCATCCCCTGCCTTTTACTCCAGTGTCCTTAGCTTCTTGGCAAGGATAGTTCAGAAATTAATTTAAAACACTCCATTTCTGCAGATTAAGTAGAGAGCTTGTCTTATTGGGGAAAAGCTGTCTGAAAGCCTCAAGCACATGGGCCCTTCTGATGCTGCCCAAGGCAGCTGCCTGGATTTCAGGAGTGAGGGTGGGATGGGAAGAAGGAGCGGGGAGATGGGCCATATGCCTCTCATAACAGTGCTCATTTACACTACAGTAAGTAATAAAGTGACTTCAGCTCATTAGGGGCCAGTGCAGTTCTCAAAGAAGGGAGTGTGTTCCTAAGGAAGCTGGAGATGATGCCTTGTATACGGTCCTCCCCATCTGACCCCAACCACATCTGAGCCTCGCATTCTGCTGCAGCATCCCCTAACATCCTCCTGTCCTGAATGCCAGACAGGTGTATGGCCAGCCACCCCGGAACACGTTTTGCTTTTTCACCATTCTTAGCCTTTGAATATATTAATCTCTTTATCTGGGATGCTTTGCTCCTCTTTCCCCCATCTGAAAAACTCCTGGTCATCCTTCAGAGCCTAGTTCAAGACCGGATGCAGTGGCTCACACCTGTAATCTTAGCACTTTGGGAAGCTGAGGCAGACAGATCATTTGAGGTCAGGAGTTCGAGACCAGCCTGACCAACATGGTGAAACCTGATCTCTACTAAAAATACAAAAAATTAGCCGGTGTGGTGGTACATGCCTGTAATCTCAGCTACTCGAGAGGCTGAGACAGGAGAATCACTTGAAACTAGGAGGCAGAGGTTGCAGTTAAAAAAAAAAAAAAACCTAGTTCAAATGTGAACTCTTGTGGGGAACTCCCACACTTCTTGTGTTTTCCTCTGCAGTTGAGGATTCAGACAAACCTCAAAGGTGTTTGCAGACATGTCTGCAGATGTCTGGCTTCCCATCACCTTAGAGTAAAGCTCTCATGGTGACCTACAAGAGCCCATGTCATCTACCTTTCATAATCTCTCTGGGCTCCAGTAACATTGACTGCCTTACTGTTCTTCAAAAGCCGGCAACCAATGCCCCCCACCCCACTCAGGTTCCTTGCATTTGCAGTTCCCTCTGCCTGGAATGCTGTTCCCCACAGCAGAGGTGGAAGAAGCTGTTCTCACGGAGGGGACATGGAGGTCACATTTTAGATCTCCAGGTGAGCATGTTGCAGCAGGGTCAGGGTGTGGGGTCTTCTGCTCACTTCTGCTTGGTGTAGGGTGAGCTTCAGGACACCAGTGGGGACACCCTGTGGAGCAGAAACAGAGAGATCCACAGACCTTGAGACTTGTGGGGAAAGGGAAACCTGGGGCTCAAGAACTCACCTCGTGTGCAGACAACACCCAAGACCTCCCCTGGGAGCCCAGAAGCATTCAGAGGGCACTGTGGAGTGGTTGTGATCCTGTGTGAGCAGAAGGAAGTTATGACACAGTGAGGTCTGAGGTAGTCCTGTCACTGGGACTCTATCCCGCCAACAGGCTAGAGGAGGCAAAGAGTTTCCTGTTGTATTGACAGCATCGTCTTGGGTTACAAATAGATTTCACACTGAGACATACGCCTACCTGTTCAAAGTGGCTGAAGGGCTTCAGGCTAACATCATGGAAAACACTCTCCAACCAACCATCTCAAGCCTTTCTGGATTAAGACTGATATATTCAAGTTTATTTTCCTCAAACTGCTGAGTAGAAAATGAGAGAATTTTTTGGTGGGTCTTTGCATAGGCCCAAGCAGGTGGGGCTTCCAACCCTGTACCACAGGGTGATCACACATATACACATGCACACACACACACATACACATGCACCTGCGCCATGGCAGGCAGGAGCTGCAGGAGTGAGGCTGGTACTTCAGTCAATGGTGCCTTTCCTTTGGGGAACCATCTGTCCTTTTCCTTCTGCCAACTGCAGCCAATTCTCTGGTTCTTCTTTGTCGTCCCACAGCTCCAAATTCTCAAGAGATGGGGTACAGATAGTGGTCATAATCTTATCCTCCCCACAACATGGAAACTTAGGGTTCAAGACAATATGTCTACTTTTTTGTTTTTACTTGAGAACATCTGGGAGCTAGGCCAGCCTACAGGCCTAGTGGGCTGTAGCTAGAGCAGGGAGCTTCTCACCAGGATAGTAGGAAGTGTTAGGATGAGATGAGGCTGAGACCTAAGGCCCAAGAGGAGGGGCTCAGGTGACTAATATGAGAAGGCCAGGAGAAATGTTAAAACTGGGAGCAGACATGGAAATCAGAGAACCAGGGAGACAAGAGCAGGCATAGTGGCCACAGAGAAATTGAGGAAGCTCTAGGACAATCTCTTGGAATAGGTACAGTATTTGTTGCTGACTTTCACAGGCCTGCAAAAATGTGATAAATGGGTGGCCAGTCTGGGTTTGAGGTGTTGGGGTGGGATGAACAGTTAGCCTAGATGGTTGACTTCTATATGGGAATCAACTCCTTCTCCTTTCTTAGTCTTGCCTTTACATAATCGTGTTAGGACAATCTTCATTCTTCTTGTTTTCTCTAAGGTAGTGAGGGATAATAATTATCAGAAATTTTACTTTCTGAAGAGAATGGGGATCTGAATTTATCAATCTTTATTCACTTTTCACTTTTTTTTTTTTTTTCAGAGGCAACCACTTCACTCTTATTCTACATCTCTTTTGAGGAGATTCCTTCTAGAACTTTCCTTTCACTCACTCCGGGGGATGTTGCAGTCCTAAACAGGGACTTAGAAAAGTGGAGTTCCAGCCCCTTCCCCATTAATTACTGACTGCGTGACCCTGAGTATGTCACTTACCCTCTCTGGGCAATTTGGCTACATCATCTTCAAGGGCTTCCCAGCTGTGCTACTCTGGGATTCTCTAAGTCTGTCTTCTTTATGGATTAATCTCTAAGCCACAATGACACCTCCATCCAGAAATGCCATTCCAAATGTTCACTGGTGAGCAGGTGTCTGCCCACAGACCCTGCTCCCCAGATGCTACAGGCAATTTGGGAACTATATTTTTAAAATCACCACAGATGGGAAGACTAAATTGAAATGAGACTTGTTTGAAAACGCTGCTTTTAGCATTTTAGCCCCATCCTTCATCCTTCATTACATTCAACTTTTCAGATGGCTGCCCCCAACAGCCCATGATCTTTTTGGTTGCTCAACAAAGTCTCCTGGAAAAGAGCTTCTGATCACTGCTAGCTCTGTGGCCTCTCCTTCTTGCCATCTCATAATTCTTGTTCTAGTCCATTTCAGGGCTATTGAAGTCCCATATGATCAATGTCATGGCCTCATTAACTGACTCTGTTATCTGCATAAACATGGGCAGATTTGCTTTTTCATCATGCCCTAGAGGTCTATAACAGCGTCGATGATCTTTCCTACTGTCTTAATTCATTTTGTGCTGCTATAACAGAATAACAGAAACAAGGTAACTTATAAAGAACAGAGATTTATTTCTTACAATTCTGGAGGCTGGAAAGTCCAAGGTTGAGAGGCCTGCATCTGGCAAGGGCCTTCTTGCTGTGTCATCACATGGTGGAAGGTGGAAGAGCAAGAGAATGCATATGTCCATGAGAGAGAGAGAGAGAGAGAGAAAGAGAGAGAGAGAGAAGTGGGGGTGGACTCATTTTTTAATCAGGAACCTACTCCTGCAATAACTAACTCTTGCAATAATGACATTAATTCATTCATGAGGGCAGAACTCTCATGACCCAATCACCTCTTAAAGGTTTCATTGCTCAACATTGTTGCACTGGAGATTAAGCTTCCAACAGGTGAACTCTGGGGGACACATTCAAACCACAGTACCTACCATATCAGGCAGTAACCTTAATCTAAGTTCTAGGCTGAGCGTGTTCATTTGCATATATCATCTTTTTATCCACACAGTAATGCTCTTCCTGCATCTATATTGCTACTTTCCTTTCCCACACAAAATTTGGGAACTATATTTTAAAAATCACCACAGACGGGAAGATTGTTTCCTGAAAACAGTCTTTTTTTCAGATAATATCTCCAGAATTGGGATGATTTTTAACCTTAAGCCTGCCCCTGACTTGTTGAATGACATGCCATCTGGGTGTAGTGCTTGTCCTGGGGGCTAGTATTGTCCTGGGAGTAGCCTGTCAGTGGGCAGAGCCTCAGGCGGGCTGGATGGTGAGCTGTAAGACAGGTTGGGAGGCAGGTGAGGGCTGGGGTGCAGTCATGGGATGAGATGCAGGTGTGAGCAGCTCAAGAGCCAGGGCAGATGGGGTCGAGGCAGAAAGGGCTAGCTGGGAACTGGGAACCAGGAGGTGAATGGAGAAAGTCAGAGTCAAGGGTGTTGGTAGCCAGGTTGAATCCAGAAGGTAAAGACCTGGAGCCAAGGCCAGCTAAACCCAATGCTGTATTGGGAACCCAGGCAACTTGATAGCCTGGGACCAAGGAGAGAATTCTGGGGATCTTGTTTGTGACTGTGGAGACAAATTGTCTGAATTTAAATCCCGGCTCTGCTCCTTATAGCTGAGTGTCTGGGAGAAAATTATTTAACTTCTCCATGCCTTGGTCTCCTCATCCATAAATTGGATGACTATAATAGTGCCTTTCTTATAGGATTGTTTAAGGGAGTTAAGACATGTAAGGTTTTTAGAAGTGGTACTTGGCCCATACTGGCATCAGATTCAGCTATTTTCTTTTAAAAATTGACCATTAGGTCACTTTGCACGTGGAGGATTCTGCCTCAAGGGGATGTTGCAGGCTCTGAGCAGCTTCGGATGCTGCTGTACGGGAGTGTATTCCAACTCAGGGAAGGCCTGGCCTTGGTTAGCATGGTGCTGTGGTCCCAGTTCATGCTGCTGCTGTATGTTTGTTAGTGGGATAATTGAGCCACTGTCCATTTTTATTTTTAAGTTCTGATGGAAACGTGGAAATAAAAACACAGTATATTTCTGCAAGAACCAGAGTGTGGGCTTTTGTGTTATCAGTCCTGAGTTCAAATCCCCTCTCTTCTATTCATTCATCATATGACATTTGGTAAGTTTTCACCTTTTGGAGTCTTGGTTTTCTTATCTACACAATGGAGGTACCAACCTGTATCTCACAGAATGAATTGGGGGTTCAAGGTAAAGTATGTAAAGCATCTGGCTTAATACTTCCTTTCTTCTGAAAGAGCTCCCATGTTGGCTGGGGCTATAGTTTCACCTGATGGTTCTACTGGAGAAGGATCCACTTCCAAGCTCACTCACGTGGCTGTTGGCATGTTCCTCACGGGATGGTAGGCTGAGGGTTCTTGGCTGGCTGGGTCCATTCTCCATTCTTTGCCATGTGGGTCCCTCCACAGGGCAGCTTACAGCATAGCAGCTTGGCTTCCCTCCGAGTGAGCAAGATGGAAATCAGAGTCTTTTGTAACCTAATATTGGAAGTGATGTCCCATCATTATTCATCAGCATCCCTCACTCAAGGTAGAGGGTGTTTTACAAGAATGTGAACACCAGGACGGGGCACCACTGGGGCCATTCTGGAGGGTGCCCACGCACATGTCCCAATACTTCTCTCCAAAGGCACCATTAGCCATAACCTCTGAGGCATTTTTCACTTCATCCCGCCCCTCCCTCAACCAGAGCTAAACTCCAAAGGCACTGAGTCTTTCAATCTTTGAGCAAGAAACTTATCTTAATAAGGGTTCTCAATATTCTATTTCTCATGTGAAGATTCTCTTTTTTCCTCCTAGAGCCCTCTAAAGTTTTGATTTCTTTAAACAGAGAAAGGGGAGCTTTTTTCTCTACCCATTCCCAAGAAAATGTAGTAGCCAAAATCTGTTTTAAATGTGTGACCTACTACATGATAATCGACCTCTTCTTTCATCTTGTGTTCAAGAAACTTCTAATTTCAGTAATGTTAAAGAGTCATGTCCTCTGACCTGACCCCAGTGGGAGGGTGGTCCTACCATCCACTGCAAAGCTGAAACACATCTGACTAGGGTTTGCAGATTTCTTCTGCCAGGACTCACACTGGGATTCAGTAGCCGTCAGGCTGAGAAGAAAAGGGTAAGAGATGCTGAGATGGAACAGCTGATAGCAAAGTGGGGATCAGCCTTAAGGAGAAGCAGAGAGGTGGGATGCAGTTAGACATAGGATGCCTGTAAACAATTAGACTTGGGGCTCAGCGAGGAATCCTAGAGCTAACGATGTGTGTCATAATCCTAAATAAAAGCCAGTCGTCAGAGTTCAAAAGAAGCCAGAGGCAGTGGTAAAATAGCAGCTGGAATAATCCTGGAGACTTAATAAAGTACTGAGAGGTAGGTGCTAGGATTAACGGGCAGCATGGGGCTCAGAGAGGTATAGCAATTTGCTTAAAGTCATACAGCCCAAAAGTGGCAGAGGTGAGAATTGAAGGCAGGTCCGTCTGACTCCAAATCTCACTGTCTCTGCAGTGTACCATACTGTTGCCTAGATGTCGTCATCTTTTTTTTTTATTTTTGAGACAGAGTCTCACTCTGTCACCCAGGCTGGAGTGCAGTAACACGATCATGAACCACTGTAGCCTCGACCTCCCAGGCTCAGGGGATCCTCCCACCTCAGCCTCCTGAGTAGCTGGGACTGCAGGTGGATACCACCATGCCCAACTAATTTTTGTATTTTTTGTATTTTTTGTAGAGACAAGGTCTTGCCATGTTGTCTAGGCTGGTCTCAATCTCCTATACTGAGGGGATCCTCCTGCCTCCTCCTTGCAGAGTGCTGGGATTACAGGCGGGAGCCACTGTGCCAGGCCTGCCTAGGCTTCTGACTATTGGTTGACCTCCCCAGCCTTCACCACAGATCCCGACTCCTTTCTGACCTCCTTGATGGGTTCCAGGCTAGCTGATGCCCAGGACAAGGAAGTGGCAAGGACTGGTGAACAATGGGTGGAAGAGCAGCAGAAGGCGAGCTTCATAGAAAACTATTTGCACGACCTCAGAGGTCTCCTCTGCCCAGGCTGGGGTCTCGCTCAGTCCTCAGAGATACTGGGAGAGCCCAGAACCTTAGCGTGGTGGAGCCTGGCTGAGCCTGGTTGGGTCCTAATCAGTTTCCTACTGGTTGACGCCACGGCCGCAGATGCCGACTAAGATGTCTGTAGGCAGGACCCAGCTAGGTGAGTCCGCCTTGCTGGCTGTGCGCTGCCTTCTCACTGGGGCCTGGAGTCTCCCTCAGCTTCCTCCCTGGGCCTTTCTCACCTGAATTCTCCCCTCCGGATGGTTGGCTGTAGTGGCAGCACTGTGCCTGCAGACGGCGTGAGGTACGCTGTCCAGGTTTCCCTGGGGTCCCCACCCGTCCAAGATGAGACAGTCCTCAGGTTGCTGACAGCTCTCAGCTGAGTCTGTCTTTAGGGATTGCCCTCAGATGCCGAGAGCCACCTCACCCGTCACATCCCCTTCCAAGGGGCTGCGCATCCAATGTCGAGTCAGTGCAGGGGATTAGAAGGCCGGGGTCCTTGCCCTACCTCAGTGTATCTCTGCAGGGCCATCCCAGCTCCCAAGCTTCCCTGCAGGATTGCGGAGGTCTTCGCTGCTTCTGCATCACCGTTCAGCTGCTCCTTCTGTCCCATCCTACACCCCTGACTACTCCCATGGGCGTGGAGCCTGAGAGCAATTCCTGATAAACCCTGCACACACCTTTTCCGTTTCAGAGGTGCTTCCAGAAGAGGGACCTGCAACAACTCCTATCTGCTGTCTTGGGTCAACAACGTGGGATCCTTCCTGCTACAAGTCCTGTCCTGAGGCCCAGCTTAGCCAGGCCTGTGTGCACCACATTCCCTAACCCCCTCCCCCCGGCTGGGTCCATGGCTCTGACCCTGAGAGAGGGAATCAGGCAAGTCCAACCCCTCCAGTGTCCAGGGGTGAAAGATCCAAGGCAAGGCACTTGGTCACCGTCACATAGCAAGGCCATGGCCGGGAGTTCTCCTCTTCTGCATCCCGACATTTCTACTATGCTCTATGGCTTTTCTCTTTGACAAATACAATCCAGTCCAACAACCTTTCCTGACCTCGTGCCCCTGCCCCTAGTGTTTTTATTTTAGGGTTCTCAGGTTTCCCATCACCAGGGATATCTTTTGTGTTATTTCAGACGTCATGCTCTGGAAAATCCTATCTGCCATATACCCTCCATTTGCAGATAATAATAAATTTGTTTTCACAGTTTTATCAGCAAAACCATATGTAACTGCCAATCAGAGCTTCTGATCCATAAGAGATAATCAGAGTTGGTATAAATATTGAATTGATATAAAGTGAAGCTTGTTGCTTCATTTAGTTTGGCAGTGGTAGTGGAGTGGTTATTGAGAAAAACATGCGCAGTTTCCACGAGGAACTTCAAAATTTTGAAAATAGCGCATAGACATCTGTGACTGTTTCAACTGCAGAGATAAAACAGGGCCTTGACCCCCCTACTCTACAGCATGAAACTCCCGGAGCCCCTTGCTGGAAGGTGCATAAAGGCAACTTTCCTCCACCAGGCACTGAAACCACCATCCCTGGGCTCTTGGTGCCATGGAAGCCGTGCGTGCTGGACTGAATGCTGACTCGTCCACCATCCCTGGGCTCTCGGTGCCATGGAAACCTTGGATGAGGGTCTGGATGCCTTCTCGTTTAAGGGGAAACTGGGCAGGGGTCTCTCCCTGCCCCCAGCACTAGCACCCCTCCATTCTTTCGATTTTTGAAGTTAATACACTGGGGCAGAGAGAAAGTGGGCACCACTTAAACTGTGATTAGCCATTTATCCCTTAGTTGCCACCTAAGCCCTTCGTACGGTTTCCTGACAGCTCCTTAAAGCCAGATGATTTGGGGTACCAGCAAAGTCTCTCAGTGGTAGTTAGGGCTCCAAGGTAGATTGAGAATGGCTCGTGGTTTCTCCAGGTCCTGTGTTTGTAGGCATGACATGTCCAGGTGTAGGGGTGGGTGCCTATGGCAGCTCTGCTCAGCACACCATCCCCGGCCCAGAAGCACTGACATCACACATCACAGAGCTGCCCTCAGCTGCCGAGCAGGGCCTGGGTGTGAGGTGGAGATCCTGGGCTCTCCCAAACATGCGCCATAGAGCACCAGCTTCAGGTCTCATGGCAGCCTAATCTTTACCCAGCTTGCCTCCAAGATCCTGTTGGCAGGAGTGTGCACCAAACAAGGGGCAGAGAAATGATCTACATAGAGATGGAGGAGACAGAGCTGCCCAGGGAGACCTGCCTTGTCTCAGATGCAGCCTGGTGTGCTGAGGTCTCTTCCTACCCAACCTTCTGTAGACTTCCTACTGTCCTCCCCCAAGTCACTCACACTCTGGAATCTTCCTAGTGGACCTTAGCATCATGAGGAGGCCAGACCTTGCAGGAGGGGGACCATGTGCCACAGAGCTGATCTGTCGTTCCTTAGAGAGATGTGAGATGAAATTGTCCATGACTCTGCCCCAGGGATCCTGTATGGGGCGGGGGGGCGCTGCACATGCCTATGCCAGAAACCAGATTATCATTTTTTTTTTCTGACAAAAAGTTAGTTCATGGAAGATAAATTCTGCCTTCTGGCATATTATGTATATAATAATATATGACATTATATACACATATTTTTATATGTATGCATTTCAGTTACTTAATTTTTAATAGGAATCATGAGATATGTATGATCTTTTCAAATAAGGCTTAAATTAAAATTCTTTAAAAGTTTTAATTTAATGAAAGGGACTAGGAAACTTGAACAAGGATTCAGGTTAAGAAAGCTGATGGAGCTGTTTTGAGACAAGTCATTGAGTGTACAAAAGATAAATTGAGTTAAAAATACTCTTGCCTTTAAAGAATACCACAGAAAAGCACCAGGTTATTTCTAGGTAATCTGGTCTGGGATGCCCAATTGTTTAAACAAAAGGTAGCCTATCATAAGAGAAAAACACAAATAAATAAAAATAATAATTATAAATAAAACAAAACCCTCTAGGAAAATGGCTGATTCAAACAATTGTCAAAGCATCTTCAGACTGAGCTTATCATGTGCATTTTTTTCAGCAATTGAAAATGAGGTCAGGCTCCAGTGAGCCCAGAGACCTCATGTTAGGGAGGCACCACCACCTATCAAACCCTGAGTGCTATACCTTCATGCCTCTAATTGTTTGGGTTTCTTCCAGTCCCAAAGGCAGTAACTCAAATATTTCTGACTTTTTAAGCCCTCCTGATTTCCAGAAGCTCAAGCACTGCATCTCTTTTCATGCCCAGAACCTGAAACTGCCTTTAACAGATTCTCTTTATTTTCTTTAAACTACTAAAAATATTATTCCTGGTCAAGCAGCAATCCTGTGCCCTCCTTCAAGCCAATGTGCAGGGGCAAGGGCACCACAGGAGATGCTGGAGGAGTGGTTGCTTTTGACCTATGGAAGATGACTACCTGTAGCTGTGGGATTAGGATCCAGTAGGGCCGTGATCACAGGGCTCAAAGAAAGGGACCCCAGGCCTTGAGCTCATAGCTTCTCACAATTTTAACTCATTACCACTGCAGCATCAAGGTTAGTATAAGGAGGTCAGTAAGGGGCCATTCTTCTCTTAAAACCTCAAGATTGTTTGCTAAACTTCTGCATGTTAAACCCTACTGGTTGTGGGTGGTATCCTCAGGTGACTCCCACAGATAGCTTAAACCCATTCTTCTTTGTAAAGTTTTGTGCTTTGTGTGTGTGTGTTTGTGGGTTATGACGGTTGCTAACTGGCTGCCACCTTGCTGCCCTGGACATGGCTGATTGGATCAGGCCCTTTGTATTGGACAAGAGGGAAGCCAATCCCCACTGAGGTGTATTGATGTGAAACCTATTAGCCTGACTATTCAGTAAGAATGATCTGTATTGCATAGCAATGAACCTAGTCAATCAAATCCTCACTTTTGGAAAGAGAAAATGCAAGGTATACACAATGGAGCAGGGTTTGCTTGAATTCAAGTTGCTTCCTGAATGAATATGAACTATAGTTCTGATTCCCTGTGAGAAGCCCCGGACAGTTAGGATGATGGCATCCCATGTTCCAGCTGTAATAGCTTCCTATTGCTGCTGAAACACATGGCCACAGACTTAGTGGCTGAAAACAACACTAATGCATTATCTTACTGTTTTAGAGGTCAGAAGTCTAAAATGAAGGTGTCTGTGGGGCTGCTGTCATTCTGGAGGCTTTGGGGGACAATCTAGTTCCCTGCCTTTTTCAGCTTCTAGAAGACACCTGTGTTCCTTAGCCTGTGACCCTTTCCTCACGTCACTCCAACCTCTTGCTTCCATCACCACCTTCTTGTTTCTGTGGTCATATCTATTATTGTCTTTGACCCTGCGTCCTTCTTGAAAGGATCCTGTGGTTACATTGAGTCCATCAGGATAACAGGAAACTCTCCCCATTTCAAGATCCTAATCACATCAGCAAAGTCCCTTTTGCCATATAAGGTAACATATTCATAGTGATAGTGACAGGAGGCAGCCAAATGCCTAGGCTGATAGAGGCAGGTCCCTGATGAAACCCCACTTTCAAGCCAAAAACAGCCTGAAGGCTAGAAGACTGAGCTGCTGGTCTCAGATGAAACCTGTGACCCCCAGTAAGAACTTCTGTTCCTGTTTGCCTGCCCTGTCCTGAGAGATTCTTTCTGAATAATGCCTTTTAACCAATCGAATGTTGCCTTTTCCAAGACTACCTATGGCTTGCCCCTTCCCCATTCTGAGCCCATAAGAAGCCCCCGACTCAGCCATATTAAGGAGACTTTCCCGCCTTTGGGTAGGGAGACCACCCTATGTTCCCTTTCCACTGAAAGCTGTTTCATCACTCAATAAATCTCCCTGTCTTGCTCGCTCTTCAATTGTCAGCGCATCCTCATTCTTCTTGGATACAGGACAAGAACTCAGGAACTGGTGTGCAAGCCAGACTCTACCTGTGTGGGCTGAGTGGGTGAGCCATCTCCTGCAGCAGATAGTGTGGCTGAGTGAGGCCTAGGTGGGGCATTGCCAGCTGGAGGTCCTGGCTTGCAAAGTGACCAAGAGGAAAATCCTGCATCAATGGCTTCTGAATTAGGATGTGGAAGACTTTGGCAGGGGGTGGAGGCGTCATTACTCAGGCTGACCATATGTGTTTTGCTATAAATTCTTGCAGTAAGCCTGCATTTCTGATGGTCAGCATCTATCCAATTCTATGCTATTTGTGTTTCAATATATGTCCTGCACGCATCCCCTGTAAGGGACAGTCCACGTATTACATGAACAGACCCTCCTTGACAATAGTTGGTAAATGGTCAATCTAATTTCTGGTTAATGATCTATTGAGTAATGACCTATTGACTTGCCATTTGCCAGTGACCCACTGACTTGCCAATCATCAATCAGGTTCTGAAGAATTTGGATGTAGTGACACAGGCCTGTAGCCAATTGATGGTAGGCTCTTTTGACTAGGAGTGATCTAGAGTCAGGATTAGGTCAGCCATCCCATTAGAGAGCTGTGTACAATATTTGTAAGCAGAGGAAGCTGATTGATCAAGAGAAGCATGAAGTAGAAATATAATTAGAGAGCCCCTATGGCCTTTGAGAGACTGAGATGACTAGGTGCAAACCCTGCAGGGACTGGCTATGCTTCCTACCCTGCCCCTTTTCATATAAGGTCTTTCTGTGTCATTGTGATAACCTTCATCTCTGTTCTTTACCAGTCAGAGAGCAATTTGATTCTTTGCAAAGCAAACAGCTTCAAATAGAATATTCTTTTATTCCTTCACACCAAGGTGGTGACTTATAAGACCCTTTAAAGCACAGATCCTGTGTTCAGCAGAAGTCTTCCAAAATGTCAGATGACCAATGAAGAGAAGGTAGGATAGTTCCCCTGGGGTCCCCTTATATCCAGGGGATTCAATTCCTATGCCCTGGTGGCTCTCATTTCCCACAGCTAGAACTACTGAAACTTTAAGGGCAGACCTGGCTTCTCCAACATTGATCAAGACAAGGGGTTACTTGACAATTTTCTCAGGGTTGAGTCACTGAGGAAAAACAACACCACCACCACCCAAAAAACTACTCTCACATTCCTACCCTCACCATGTTATCTCAGTCCAAAAGTCCAGACTTCTGCCTCACTCTCCCTGTGCTCAACTCTAGGTCCTCACCCTCAATCAGAACCATCTTCCTGGAGTGCCTTCTGCTCTCTGGACTCCCATTGCCACAGCCCACCAGGTTCTGGCATCTGTTCCAGCCATGCCTGGGCTTACCATGGCCTCTGGACATTGTGACTTGCACCTCTCAACCTCCTGGCAGGCTCCTCATCATCATGCCCCTGTTCTGCCAGGATGGGGGCTTTCTCTTATTCCCCACCAGTAGGTATGAATGTGAACCCCACTGCCTCACTCTCTTTGTACTCCCTACCTGCCTGAGGATGACCCTTCAGAAAACACCTGTGAATAGACTAACAAATTGATTTTTCTTTAGCAGCATGTGTTTGTGCAGTGAAGTATTAATGGGGTCTCTGCTGCCTCCAGTGCCTTAGTTGTCAGGGAAAAATTGAAGAAGACCTGAAACTGCTGAGGATTCAGCTGGTGACTTAATTTTCCCTAATTTTTCTACCTCTGGGGAAATAGGCAAATTAATGAGAAGCTACACCTCTCAACTTGGCTGCAACATGTGAGCGGTTGTCCAGGGAATGCAGGTTTATGAGCTCAGCCACTGTGTCTTGTGGTACAGGGTCACTGAGGGTCCTGGGGCAGTTGTTCCCATTCTCCGTGATGCTGGGCCCCAGGATCCAGGGCACATGGAGGGGAAACACAGCTCCTTCATTCCTGGGGTGAGAGAGTCTGCCCCTTAGACCACTCTACCAGCTTTAGTGTTTTTATTTCTCTCTCAGTTGTGGCTGCTTCTACCATGGAACTGATGTTGCTTCTCCATAACTCCTGGGGGTGCCAGACAAGACCTGGGTGTATGCAGAGAAGATCCCAAGGGACAACATGTTGGATTCCTGAGCCCAGCACATAGCATCAAGAGCTCTGCAGTTGGCCCTGCAGCATGATAGCTCTCAGTCCCAGCTCCAGTCCTGTTGGTGAGGAGACCCGAGCAAGTTACTCATTCTTTCTGGCCCTCAGCTGATTCCTCTCGGCCCTGTGAGCTCTCAGGGTGCTTGCAGACCTAATAATCTGTATTTTATTTGTTTTCCAAAGCATTGTGTAGCCTTCTGCATTAAAGAGGCTTGCAACTTCTATAGATTTTGCCGCCAGACTTTCTGGTGATGAAAGTGTTTTGGAGAGAAGCCACATCTTTTCCTTCTGTTCTGAGGATGTTAACAAAGCAAGTCTTACACGTCATTACAAAGAGGCTTCCTTCCAGTTTCCTTCAGGGTCCTGCCTCCTTGGATTTGGAAAGAGCTTTATTCTCCCTTTGTCTCTCCTCCTGTCTTCTGGTATTCCTTCTGTCTCCCTCTTGGCAGCAGTGCCACACGCATTAGAGGATGGGTGTTTCCTGCTTGTCTATCAGCTTGGTCATGTGGCCCACATGTGGTATTACAGGACATTCGAATCATTAGAAAGTCATCATAAAGTTCCTGGACTCTTGATCTGGGAGGGAACAGGTTTCAGCCCTAGGCAGGCTGCCGACTCCAACAGCTTCTCCTACCAGGTAACTGCTTCTGATTTCTCCAAGCAAAAATATAGAGCTGCCCCCAGGCATCCCCAACCCATTAATATATTATTTAAGTGCTTCCCAAACTGGAGTTCAGAAAAAAACTGTTCTTGTCTGGAGGATGTTAACTGATATGCCAAAACATAAAATCTTCCACTTAAATCTTTTCTTATTTAACCATGAAACAAAGTTAGTCATACATTTCTACTCCAGAATTTCTCAGAACCTTTAAAATATTAGTGTGTCCTGGGAGTCTTCTGAAATGGGGATTAGTCTGTGGCACTTGCTAAGTTTATTTGGCCTTGGGACACTTTGTTGCTAGAGCTCTGATTAACATCTCCCTCAAATAGTGTTTAGTGGAACACATTTAGGAAAACATTTTTCTATTACAAGATTTATCACACTGTATTGCAATGATTTATTCACATGTCTGCCTTCCTCACCAGGCTGCTATTTCCTAAAGGGCAAGAAATGTATCTTCCTCCTCTCTTTATCTCTAGCGCCTAGCACAGTGCTTTGTAGAGTTGGTCTCCTATGAAGCTTTTGCCAGGGTCACCAACAGCCCCATCTCTGTTCTCATCTTATGCAAATTCCCAGCAGTGATGCACTCAGTTTGGCACTCCTTTCTCTTTCAAACCCTTTTCTCTTGGCTCCAGTGATACCACACTCTCCTAGTATTCTTCCACAACACTTAGGAATCCTTTGCCGTCCTTCTATTGATTCCTTCTCCCTGACCTGTTATGGAAATATTGAGTGCCCAGGGCTCTATTTTTGGAAAGTTCTGATGCTATAGCTACACTCTTTCCCCAGGTGACCTCGAGCAGATCCATGGCATAAAACACTTTCTGTAGGCTGGTGATTATCATGCTTATGTTTCTAGACATGGCCTTTGAGTCAGACTCATGTCTACTGCCTATTTGATATATTCTTCTAGATGTTAATGTTTAACAAATCCAAAACAAAGCTTTTGATTTACGCAGCAAACCTGTTCATCCTCCAGTCCTTCCAACATTAGTAAATAGCCTTATCATCCACCCAGGGGCTTGCTTGTATCTCAACTCTAAAACACATTTGTCTTATTCTGTTTAGTATTACTATAAAGGAACACCTGAGGCTGGGTAATTTATGAAGAAAAAGGGTTTCTTTGGCTCATGGCTCTGCAGGCTGTACAGGAAGCATAGTGCCAGCATCTGCTTCTGGTGAGAGCTTAAGGCTGCTTCCAGTCGTGATGGAAAGTGAAGTGGAGCCAGCCTGTGCAGAGATCACATGGCAAAAGAGGAAGCAAGAGAGAGAGTCAGTGCCAGGCTCTTTTTAACAAGCCAGGAACTAATAGAGAATTCATTCATTAATGCTAGGGCAGCACCAACCTATTCATGAGGGGTCTGCCCCCAGGACTCATACACCACCCATTAGCCCCCACCTCTAACATTGGGGTTTCAATTTCAACATGAGGTTTAGGGGACAAACATCTAAGCTATAACGTCCTCCCAATTCTTTACCTTCCCCTTCAATGCACTGGCACATTCCACTAGTACTATTTCTGTGATCACTGAGATTATTGTATGCCAGATACTCACCCTCCTCCCCATCTCTCTGCAGACCATACTTTCCCACCCAACTGATTGTGAACCTGTTTAGGTGACTTGCTTTGGCCATTGGGATGTTAGCAGATGTGTTCCGAACTGAACGTGTTTGGGAAGTGTGGTTTGGCACTTGCATCCTGTGTCAGTTATCAACATATTACCTCTCAGCTCCAATTCACCTTTTGTTGCTCCATCTGTGGAAATGGCTAAAGGCCCTTTATGTCTTTTTCCTTTGCCAGCTGGGATAGATTTCAACTTTGTTGTTGAGGGCCCTGGATGTGCTCCATCCCCTCTGCACCCCTGCCCACCAGCCTGGGATGTCCAGCTCCCCAGAGGGTGGTTCTACTTGCCTGAGGGCCATGGAACAGCTTTGGGTTAGGAACCCGGAGAAGTTCTCTGCTGTTGTATTTCTCTTGGACTATTCTGATAGCCTGTGAACTGGTCTCCTTTCTTCCATTCTTGCTATCCTGCAATAAATCCTGATCCTAACTGGTTAGTGATGTTTCGGTCATCATATATAAAGTTTTCATATATATCATGTTCTGATTCAGACTAATTTAGCCATTCTAGCATATTGATTCATCTATTTGATTTTGGGTCCTTAACACAATATTTTCATTATGATATCTTTATAAAATACTTTTCATATCTGGTCTTCCTTGCTGCTCTTCAATGCACTTTTTCAGTGATTCTTTCCTGTTCATACTTCCAGATGAATTTTAGAATCATTTTGTCATGTTCCCCAGAAAACTCTAATATTATAAGTTCGTTTGGGAAAATTAATATCTTTATATAATTGAGTTTTTGCATATAAGATATTGACACATTTATATTTAGTTAACTTCTTTTATGTCCTCAACAAAATGTTCTGATTTTCATTATCTAGGCCTTGCACTTTCTTTGTCTTTCTCTTTTATTTTCTCTTACAGGCATTTAAGTCTTCGCTGTTATTGTGCATGGGATTCTTTTCTCTTATATTCTTTATATAATTACTGTTAGTATACTAAAAAGTTATTGATTTTTGCATGTTTATTCTGTAATCAATCATCTTATTGAATTCTTATTAATTCTATGTGTTTTCAGTAGATTCTCTTGAGCTTCTTGGATACAAAACCATATTGACTATAAATAATGATAGTTTTTCTCTTCCTTTCCAATAACTATACATCTTACTTATGTTTTGTATCTCATTATGCCAACCAGAACTTCTATAATGATGTTAAATAATAATAATGTTCTGGAAAATTTGTACATTCCTATGCAAACAAAATGAACATTGACACTTTTCTCATTCTATGTAAAAAAATTAACTTAAAATGAATCATAGACTAAATGTGGGCGCTAAAACTATAGAGCTTTTACAAGAAAGTGTAAGATAAAAAAATCTTTGTGTCCTTGGGTTAGGTAACATGTTTTTTAGATATGACACAAAAAGCAAAAATCATGAAAGAATGATAAATTGAATGAAACTGAAACATTGATAAATTGAATTTTATCAAAATGGAAACTTTGGCTTTTTGAAAGACACTCTGAAGAAAATGAAAAGACAAGCCACAGACTGGAAGAAACTATTTTCAAAACACAAATTTGACAAAGAACTTATATTCAGGATATATAAGGAATCCTTACAACTCAGTAAAAGGAAGACAAATAGCCAAATAAATAAATAAGTGAACAGTTTAAACATATACTTTACCAAAAAAAGATGTATTGGTGGGAGGTAGACACATGAGAAGATGCTCAAAATCATCAATTATTAGAAAAATAAAAATTAAAGTCAAACCAAGATATCACTGTACATCTACTAGATGGTTAAAATTTAAAAACTGATAATAGCAAGTGCTGGTGAGGATTCAGAACAACTGTAACTCACAGAAAGTGTTGGTGGGAATGCAGAACAGCACAGCCACTTTGGAAAACAATTTGACAGTTTTTTATAAAGTTAAACACTTATTTAATATGACCCAGCATTCCTACTTTTAGATATTTACCTAAGAAAAACATTTGTGTTTATACAAAAATCTATACAGAAATGTTTATAGTAGATTTATTGATAATAATCCCAAACTGAAAACAATACAAATATTCATCAATCATGGAATAAACAAATTTTGGAACATTAATACAATGAAATATCATTCATGCAACAACATGGATGAATCTCAAAACACAGTTTGGTGAGTGAAAGAAGCAGGACTCAGAAGGCTGCCATCTGATTTTATTTATATGGCATTCTGGAGGAGGCCAAATTATATAGAGAGAAATCAGATCAGTGGTTTCCAGAGCTGGGGTGGAAGAGGACATTAACTATAAAGGAGCTTGCAAGAAATTTTTGGGGTGATGGATGCTCTACATATTGAATATCGTATTCAAATGATGCATTTATTTGCTGAAATTATCAAATTGTTCAGTTTAAGTGAATAAATTTTATTGTGTGCAAATTGGACCTCAGTAAACCTGACTTTCAAAAAAGAGATATGCAGTCAACAAAAATTATTGTTTTGTTCTTTGTTTTAATAGGAATGACATTATGTATTTTTTCTGGCCACAGGTTTTAAAAAATAAGACATTCTTTATTATGTTAAAGAAATAACCTTCTGTGTCTTTAAGATTTCTTAGTTGCCAGCAACAGAAACTGATGGCTGATTTAAGCAAAAAATAAATTTATTGGCAGGATTCTGGATGGTTCAGAGAATCACCAGGAAGTCAGGAACAAAGGGTTCCTGGGCAGCTGGCACCACAGTGCAGGTCATGACATGGAACACAAGAGGAATGGCTGCCGCCATCTTTGACCATGGGATGCCACATCTCGAAACACCAACTCTGCTGGTCCCGAGGGCCCGGATACAGCTACTTATGCTTCTATCACTGTGTCCCTGGAAACAGATGTTGCTGCTATTACTGGAACTGCCAAGAAAGACTATCTGCTGCTTGGCTTTTTTGCTCCCCAATCTGAGCTTATGCTAAATGCCTCACTGTTGCCGCAGGAGGGGGCCAATACCCAGGACAGTGAGCACCTGGCCTTTCTTCCACTTCTACAGTGAAAGATGGCTCTGCCTCCCACCCAAACTCAGAAAGCGGGGAATTTCCCAAACATTGGAAAACCTTCAGATGCAGAATGCCCTCCCACTAAAAACATTCCCATCACTGTCCACTTGTATCATTTAGTTCTAGTATTTTAAAGAAAGTTCGCTTTAGGAATGGATTTTGAAACTTCATAAATGATTTTCCTTCTCCTCTTGAGATAATCATATGGTTTCTCTTATTTGACCCATTGATATGTTCTATAAACAGATTTACTAATATTAAAACAGCTTTGCATTCTTCGGTAAACCCTATTTGGCTATGGTAAATTATTCTTTTAATATACTGTTGAATTCAATTTCCTGGCATTTTGTCTAGAATTTGCACATTTATATTTATGAGTGAGGTTGGTCTAGTTTTATTTCACGCTGTCTCTTTGCCAGCCTCAGTGACATTATGGGCTCTTCCTCCCAGGGATTTTGTGCCCCCTGGTTGGGATTTGAGCCCTGAACTATTTTTCATAAACCATAGGCTTTACAACAGTCCACATGGCTCATCGAGTGTGAGGAAATTATAGGAATGGACACAGATATGGTGAGAAATTCTAGATGCCCGAGGCGTCACTTAAATCACTCTGGACATTTACTGAGGGCCTACCATGTGCCAGCTGCTGAAATATTCAACCTGAAGCTTAAATAAGCTTCTCTGTGGGTAGAATTCAGATGAACCATGAGAGTCATTTGAAAATAGAGACTGTGAGAGGAGACAGGAAAGGCCATCTCATCTACCTGTGTCTTAAGGTCGGGGGCGGTTGTGGGGGCGGGAACCTGAAGTCCAGAGAAGGGAAGAGACCTGCACCCGGAATATGATCCAGGTGTCCCTGACTCTGTCCCTTGCTCTTTCATACACAGGACAGCCAAAAACAAACAAACAAACAAACAAACAAACAGAAAAGGTCCAGACTCTGGTGGAAAACATGTTTCAGGCCCCTCAGCAAGAGTGGACAAGACAAACATCTTTACAAGGTCTGTATTTGTATGCTGTATGGTTAGATGCCAGGCCCCTTTCAAGATCCTCTGGACTCAGCAAATTCTACAGACTTCTGCCAGCCTACACATCCTGCATTAGTCCTATTCAAAGATAAGAGACCATCAAATATAGCCTGAAACTTAAGCCAAGGCTTCTGGAGCGTGGCTGCAGACTACATGTATTAACTGTGTGATCTCAGATTGTAAAGCCTCAGTTTCTCATCTATAAAATGGGATAATAGGAGTGTTTAAAGTTAAACTAGTTCTGGGATCAGAGAAGCACCCATTTGTTTCTGTAAAGAACCTGCTCTGTGCCATGCCTGTGCCTGATAGTGAGACTACAGAGATAACAGTGGTTCAAATGATATGTTTTATTGTAGTGTATCTGTATCTGTTCCAAATACATGACTTTTTGTTCATAGGAATGGCATCTTTAAAAAGTCCTATCTTTTATTTTTCTCTTGAGGCTATATTTAATAGAACAAAAGGTCTTTGGATAATTACTAAGAAATCGCCTCACCACCCTCTCCAGGCTCTGTGATTTTCAGGTGGGGGTTTCTGGTGATTTCCCAGCTGGGCTCCTCTCTCCAGTGCAGCCCGTAGTCCTGGGGGGATCTCCTGCGACTGGAGTCCAGTGCAGCAGTCTCAGGCTGGTCAATGTGAATCCCCATTTCCACATTAGGGAGGCATCCCCTCACCTGTGGGTGTTCCCCTAGGCCATGCCTGGAGGCAGAGCTGAGCTCTCTGGCCTGTGTGGCTATCGTCTTGTTTTGCAGTTCAGTGTCTGCAAAACTTTCCCTTGCACCCAAGCCCCCAACTCCAGCATCTCCATGGTCTCCATCTTGTTACTCTCCAGAACACATAACAGACCAGGGACAAATCCTGTTCCATGCAGAAGTCTGCAGACAGCTCTGACTTTGTAACAGCCTGGCCAGGGGAAGAGTGGACCCAGGGTAAAGAGGAGGCCCTGATGCACAGCAGGAGATGTGATCTAGAATGAGTGGGCAGAGTGTTGCTTTCACCTTGACTGTCACTAACTCACTGAGTGGCTTTGACTGAGTCTGTTTTCCTCTCTGGGTCTTGGTTCCTCATTTTGTACAATGAAAACCCTTCCTACAGCATCAATTTTCCTGGGCCGTTTGGCTTTAAAATAAGGTAGGTGAAGACAGAGGTCTTTGGGAAGGTTAAAGCTGTCATGATCATCGCACTCTTACTGGTTGAGGTTTTGTTGAATTAACATCCAATATGAGAAGATGCCTTAGTCCACAATCATTTGGTTACTGAGAATAGAGACCATCTAAACTCCCCTTAAGTGAAGAGACAGAGGGGAATGTCCAGACACCCAATTGTAGAGGAATTACAAATGGCTTCACAGAGACTGAAGGTCATCAGGTAACTTCTTTTTCTTTGTTTGGTGCCATGTGCCCACCTCTGCTCTAGTCTTCTCTTGGTAGACCAGTTCCTTCCCTAGGGCCTGTAGTTAACCTCCCCTATTGTGAGGTTCTGCCTGGTATGGGCACCAGTCTGGCCCTGGCTTCTCCTAACCTATAGCTACAATACTCAGCACCATAGAACTGTCTCTGTGAATGAAGAACCAGCTTGGGTGAGGGGTCCACCCTCAGTCCGATCACGTGTGTATGCTGAGTAGGATCCCATGGTACTGAGAACTGAGATCAGTGTGGTGGGTCCTGGGGAGAAGTTTCTCTGAGGGGTAGCCTAGTATAGTACTCTGCTGGAGCTAAGTCATCTGTTTCAACGTTTCATTTTACAAAGAAGTAAAATGAATAATGGAGTTGAAATGACCAGTAAAGGTCACACAGAGAATTAATGGCAATGCTGTGACTTGAATTCAGTCTTCCCAATCTATAACAGAGGCATTGCTGCAGCTCTTCTGTGGTTCAGATGCAGAGGAGTGTTGATGCTTGGTGGATGTGCTCTGTAATGGAGACGTGGAAATCAAAACAACATAACTCTGTAGCCAGGCTGGACGTGCCAGGTGTGTCTTCATGAGGCCGGGAGTTACTGTAGGTGGGCAAGGGCTGCCTGCCACGAGTGGAACACTGATACAATTCTGGGGTCCCACTCTGAAGTCTGCAGGCTGGGTGAGGAGGCACCAGATGGATTTGCACAGCAATCTGGGGGACATTCTGGGGGTTGATTTAATGCCTCTCCCAGGGCTCACTAGAACTGGGCGGACCATTCCTACAGTGTTCGTCAGCCACGAGGAGGCCTCCCCAGGACACATCTTGGATGTCTTCTGTTGCCTCCCAACTTTCCACCTCCATCTATGGTGACAGAAAGCATGTGCCATACCCTGTACCCACACCCTCCCAACTGCACCAGAAAAGGGAATGTTTATTTTGAGAAATGGGGCAGGCTCTGGGGATGTACCGAGCAAACAGGCAGTGTTTCTGCCCTGAAGGGGCTTCTGACCTAGAGCAGAGGGCAGACAGAACCACACTATGCTATGTGCTGTGAAAGGAAGGGGCAGGAAGCTATGGGAACACCTGGGGGGTCCCTGACCTGGCCAAGGCCTGCCAGGATGACCTCCCTGAGGAAGTGCTTGGGCTGAGAACTGAAGGATGAGTTATGACCATAACTAATATTTTTGAGCACACACTAAGTGCTCTGTGAATGTTGAGTCATTTATTTGTCTAGCTAAATGTTCTATTATTGCCTCCATTTCACAGATGAGGAGACTGAGATACAGTTAGCTTTTGCCAATTGTCTAAGACTACACAGTTAAAAAAAAAAAAAAAGAGGAGGGTACTAGACAGCTGGAGATTCGAAGCCTGTCAGTCTGACTGCAGAGTCTGCACGAGTAGCCACTAAACCACAGCAGCTGTTAAGTAGGCAAGGGTGTGAAAATGACAGAAGGGAGGCTCAGAGAAGGCATTGAGAGAAGGCCAGACTGGTGGAAACCAGCCAGTGAATTGCAGCCAGGGGCAATACGAGGCCTGGGGCCTTGCAGGACCTTGAAGAACCTTGTAGGGGCTTGTGGACCACATTAAAATTTGAGTTTTTATTCTGACTGAAATAGGTAGGAAGACAGAGAAGGAATTTAAGGACAGGAAATACAAAATGAAAATTGTATTTTAAAAAGACTATTCTGTTGTATTTGTGGAATGGTGAACAGATTGGAAGGGGGTAGGAGAAGATGCCAGCAGACAAATTTAGAGGCCACTACAGGGACCCAGAGGAGGGGCCATGGCAGTCTGAGGGCGGGGAGGCAGCAGTGGAGAAGGAGGGAAGTGGGAGGGAGAACTGGGGAGTTCTTTAAGAGGGAGGATTCACAGTCTTTTGTAATATGGGGGCTGCAGGAGAGGGAGGTGCTGAGAAGAGTCCTTGGATTCTGGGTTGTACATCTAGATGGAGACTGTTGCCATTCACTGCCATAGAAGGCACTGAAAGGATGGACTTATTTTCTGTACTTGTTCACACTTTTATGTATGTATGACTCTCAAATTCTAAGGATAATTTTACTTTGAGGATGTTTAAGAATAGTAATGTGTAAGAGGTGATTTCGTGGCTCTGGGAAATGAGAATATGGCAACCTGGTATTTTCTGTCACTTATGGATCTGCACTGTTACTAAAAACATGACTTAGAGGGTAGAGCCGGACACACCTCACCCCCAAGTGGGCCAAAGGGAATGAGATTCTTAGGCAGCCTTTCTGAAGGCGTGGCCTCAGCCCTGGCTTTCCAAGCTCACTTGGCAGGAAATTCAGAAAATTTATACTACTTGCTAGAATTCCACATTCCCCAAATCCAGGTTCTCTGAGGGAGGCCTAAGTATGGAGGAACATCCATGTAATCATATGTAGCAGGCATGAAGCAGGCGAACAGAAAAGTACCAGGGAAGCTGTGGAAAATTTCTACTCCAGCCATTGTAGATGGGAAAAAATTTGGAAACAGAGTACCAGGAAAAAGCCACCAAATAAATGAACTTCAAGTAACAGAGAGAATCATTCATCTCCTACCCGCCTAAAAACCCCTCTTCCAACAAAGAATTTCCACACTCATCACAGGCAGGTTCCACACTCATCACAGGCAGGTTGAAGCAGGTTGTACTGGATACTGTCATATACGTCCAGATCCCCTCTTTGGGAATGAGGCACTCATTCCTCCAGCAGCTGGGAGTAGTGGCTGCTGACAGCTCACAGCTGAGGCCCCTTTGGAAATTGCCCTCTACCTCCCAAAGTCATGCACTCTTCCCCGAGGCAGCCTTACCTTCCTTCCAGACAACGCTGAAAGCCATCCCAGCTCCATACAGAATCAGTTCCTGTTGCAACTGCCTCTCAGCTCACCTTCTCCCTCCATCCCACCCCCCTTCCTTCACTCCCAAGAACACACCCTAGTAAATCCCCTGCATGTACAGCTCCATCTCATAGCTGTTTTCTGGGACATTTGACCTAAGACACTGTGCTGGCTTTATAACGTGTCAATTTGCTTGCTGACATGCAAGGATTCCCTTTGCATGTGTTTCTGGTTGAGGTGGGTGAACTAGGAGATCCTCTAAAGATTTTTGGGGGCAAAAGGGAGGCAAAAAAGGCAGTAGCCATCATGTAGCACATGAACACTGTTGTTAACCTGCTGACTCACGTCCTTGGTGTGAAGCAATAGCTGGGCCAGGTGTGAGTATTTAGCTCAGGGTTGAGGGTCTGGTCTATGCAGGATTTCCTCTTTACCAAGGTCAGAGGCAACAAGCATAGCAGGTTCCAGCCTGTCCTTGTGAGGTCCCAGCTTGTGCCTGTGGGATTCCAGCCTGTTCATAATCCTCACTTCCTGATGCCTGCCTTGTGGTCTTTAAGCACCACCATCAGACACAGAGACGGTCTTACCTGGACTATTTAACCAGCTCCCACAATGCATAGGTCAATGACCTGTAAAAGCTGTTAATCTCTCTCTCTATCGCTACCCCCACCACCTTGCCCCTCTCTTTCTCTATCTCTCCTACTAGTTCAGCTTCTCTGGTCCAACTCTGACTGACACATTCTAAACAAGGAAAGGGTAAAATTCCTGCACAAACTAGTGCAGTGGCTAATGGGGTCAGGTTTAGTGAGAACAACAGGAGCTTAGCTGACAAAGTCTGCTCTTTGAAGAAACAAATATGAGCAGTAAGTATGTCCACCCTGGTGCCAGGATGTGGAAGACCAGGTTATCCCGACCCAGAAACAAAGGTGAAACAAATGGGAGGGCATCACACGACAGAGCTGGGCAATATTAGATGAGACCCTGCCCAGCCACTCCTGATTTAAGGCTGCACCAGTGTCTAATATAGAGGGGCTGGTGGTTAAATCCTTACCTCTCATCTGCCACAGCGTAACACTCAACTCTGGATGTGTGAGCATATATAAAATAATATAAAAGTTCATTCCATAGTTTGCCTCAGTTTTCAGTGCCTCCTTTTGTGTTCCATCTAAGGCCCTGAATTTAACTGCCCCTCCCAGCCCCCAGCTAACTGGGGCACTGCCCAGGTGCAGCTAATCAGAGGCGCCTCCTCCTGCACAGATTCAGGTATGAGCTGAGGCTTTTCCTCGGGGGTTTTGCCTTTTCCAAGAGCATCTGTTTTGTAGTCATGCTTGCCCCTCTTCTTTCAGGAAATAGTTACTGTACATTTTAGCTTTTGAGCGTGACTGAATGCTGCCCCTCAGGGTTTCCTGGGTTGGGAGTGATTTTCCCAACATGGAAGGATGAGGGATAATCTAGGCATAAGGAGGGGAAGCAGAAACAGAAGGTTTCCAGCTGAGTAATGAGAGGGGGGGAAAAAGAATAATAGCCTCAAAGGATAATGGGAGGAAGAAGGTTTATTAGCCACTATTTGAAAACACAATGGTCTCAGAGCAGAATTCTTAATAGATTCAATGGTTTTTACACATATTTTACCTGCAAAGCTGGAAGAAACATGTGAGAAAGGAATACGGAAACTGCTGAGGACAGCTTAACTTTCCATTCTGCTCTCCTTAGAAGATCCAGTCTCTTGCTCTTTAGCCCTTAGGGCTTTATCCAGGGATTCCTTGCCTCTTTCTTCTCAAACCATCCCTCCCTCAGAGGATCAAACTAAGTATAGTGGAGCCAGTTCTCTTGGGAAGGCTGTGCTGCTTGGAGGCTGCTCAGGAATGCTTCTGAAAGGGCTGAGAAATCCTTTCTTTTTCTGTCCAACTCCCCCAGCTATTAGCATATCTGCCCACTTTGGTAGGCTACAAAACTTCCCCGCCCCTGCAAAAGATATTCACTTCCTAATCCCTGGAACCCGTGATTATTACTTGATGTGGCTAAAAAGGGCCTTTGCAGATGTGATGGTGAATCTTGACGTGGAGAGATCACGTGGATTATCCAGGTGGGACCTAAGAGCAATCACATGATCCTTATTGGAAGAGGGCGGGGTAGATTTGACACTCACATAGAGAAGGCCACAGGAAGATGGCACAGAGAGAGACATAAAGACATAAACTTTGAAGATGGGAGTGATATGGCCACAAGCCAAGAAATGCCAGCAGCTGTTAGAAGCTGGAGGAAGAGACTCCAGGGGAGAGCAAGACCCTGCCAACACCTTAATTTCAGAGCCGTGATATTGATTTCAGACTGCTGGGCTCTGAAACTGTGAAAGAATACATTTCTCTTGTTTTAAGACACCAAGTTTGTGGCTTCTTTGTCACACAGCCACAAGGACCTAATATATAGAGCCTTTGTGTGCTTCTGTGGAATGTCTCCTACATTAACCCTGGGAGAGTGGGGACCTCCAGAGAAACGGTGTGGGGAGGACAGTGTGCAGAGATCTCAGTCCCTGAGCAGGTAGGTTTGCTGGTGGGAGGGAACTGAGTTTAGTCCTAGGAAAGGACCACTGAGTACAATGAGATAGGACAGCCCAAGTGCTGTTGATTTGAACACACATGTGTTTATATTCTGGTGTGACTTCTGATTTGTTACTTCATTTGAAGCATGCTATTTAAACTTTTGAGTTTCCTTCTCTGTAAAACAAGAAAATAATATATACCTTATCAGCTATAGGAAGAATTTAATGGGATGAGGCAAGTTAAAAATACTGTGCATAATTCTAGCACATTTAAATGCTAAGAAGGTGATTCCTACAAGAAAAGAAAAGGTATGCCAATTCAGATATGGTTCTAGCAAGTCTAGCTTCTGGGAGGACAAATCCCTGTGGCCTGACTGCCAAATTGTACCTCAGTTCACAAGTTTGCCAGAGCTGCAGTCAGGGTCAAGATGGTGTCTGTGTGCTTTAGAAATATGGTGTTCAGGATGTAGGAAGTGGAATCAGCCTGAGGGAGGGAAGGTGACAGGGTCCAGGTAGATTCTAGGCACCAGTCCTAGAGGGTCCCAGGGTAGCAGGCAGCAGGACTGGCTACATCATTTGCCAGGCTCAGTGCAACATGAAAATGTGGGGCCTCTTACTGAAAAATAAGAATTTCAAGACAGCAATAGCAGAGCATTAAACCAAGCATGGAGCCTTTTTGAGAACAGCCCCTTCTGAACACAGGGTCTTATGCAATGGCATAGATTGTAGGTTCATGAAACAAGCCCTGCAAGGTTTGAGACTACGGGGAATTCAGCATAAAGTCCAGCCCGAGAAAGGCAGAGTCCTGCTGAGTCCCAAGGCAGTGCTGCTCAGCCCCAATGTGCATAGGAATCACTAGCCCCTCTATGTTCATACTATTACTGATAACAATAACAACACCAGTGATAACATTACCTTAGTAGCCTGTATTGATTGAGCACAAACCATGTGCTAGAAACAAAGCTAAGTATTTTACACGGCATTATCTTTTTCTCCCTGGTTTGAAAAGAATTAATACCAACCTACGCCAGGTGATTTTCAGTGATCTTATTATATATTAACTTATTTAAAGGCATATAAACGTTTTACTATTATTTTTCATGCATCATCTTGCATATGCCTTCCATCATCTCTCTAGCTGGTACCAGCACATTATGCCCATTTGACAGATATGGAAACTGAAATTGAGACAGGTTCAGTAACTTGCCTGTTATCTGTCTGGGTCCAGAGTCCATGCTCTCAAGCTCTCAAGGAGTTCGTCCTCATTATAAATAAACTGAAATTCAAACTGATTGAATGTTGGTTAACACTAAACAATTTATAACATGCTTTCATGCATGGTAACTCACTACGGCCACCTGTGAAGCATTGCTAGTGTCCAGTTTATGGATGAAGAGACTGAGGCCTGGGGGTGTTAAGTGAGCTGTCCAAGTTCACAGCCAGTAAGTGGGAGAAGCCAAGCCCAGGGGCTGTGGGCTCTGGGAGCACACCATGCTGCCTCTTTTTCATTGGAGGGACAAGGGAATGAGGTGTGTGCAAGGATCTGCATCCAGCTCCCGAGTCTGATGAGTTTGGGCAGCGGCTCCAGGGAAAGGAGGAGTCTGGGAACAGAGCGGGGGGAGGGGGCCGAGGAGGGTGGGAGGCTCTCCCAGGAGTGGCCTTTCCAACAGCAGGCGCTGTACTCCTGCTGCCACTGAGGAGTCAGACATTCCTTCTTCTGAAGGACTCTCCCCTGTTTCTGGTGAGCACTCCCCTTCCCCAGGCCAGACAGGCAGCTGAGCAACAAGGGCTAAGACAGAATTCAGACTCTTGGGCTCAAAGCCTGACTCTCTCTCTCACTGGCTGATTTTCCTCAGTTTCAGTCAAGTGGAATTAATAATAGTGCCCTTCTAACAGGCTTGTTATAAGGATGAAATGAATTAATCCACATATATCTCGGAGAAGAGTGCTCACCTCAGAAGAAGCACTTAAGCAATGCTGTAAGTAGGTGTCCTCTTCCTGCAGAGAGCTCTCATCCTCGGGTGTTGGTTGGGACCATGGCAGGTTCCCCTGAGCTGAGAGGCCAGCTTCCTTGTCTGAGCAACTCTCAGCCTTCCCCTGCTTGGCTAGGCCCAGCCCTGGACCCCATCGTCTTCCTCATTTTCATTCTGCCAACATTTTGGCAGCAGCTCATCGTTGAGATTCTATGAGATTCTTTTTTATCCACATGGATTATATATAATCTTCAAAGAAAATGACACCAATTTTCTCTCCAAGTGTGATAGACTAGATCAGCTCCCATCGGGGTAAGGAGGTCTCAGTTCTGGTCCCAGCATTACTATTTGTTAGCTGTGTGATTTTGAGGATAGCATCAAAATTCTCTGGGCCATGGTTTTCTTGCTAAACAAGGAAGGAGTTGGGTTTATTTATTTATTTATTTATTTATTTGAGATGGAGTCTCACTCAGTCACCCAGGCTGAAGTGCAGTGGCACAATCTCGGCTCACTACAACCTCTGCCTCTGGGATTCAAGTAATTCTTCCACCTCAGCCTCCCGAGTAACTAGGACTACAGGCATGCATCACTGCACCCAGCTAATTTTTTGTATTTTTAGTAGAGCCGAGGTTTCACCATATTGGCCAGGCTGGTGTAGAACTCTTGACCTTGTGATCCGCCCGCCTTGGCCTCCCAAAGGGCTGGAATTACAGGCGTGAGCCACTGCACTTGGCCGAGTTTAATTTTTGAAAAGTGCCCTGAGCCATCACTCCATGCCAGATAATGTATGGTGGGGGGAGGGGGGGGCGTGCATTGGGGCGGGGACACCAGGCGATGTAAAAACAAAGGTTCCAAGCCCCCCCTCAGAGAGCTCCGCTCTGGGGCAGAGGAACACCATGGTGAAAGGACACATCATCTCCTAGCTATGTTTGACTCTGGCACTCTAGAATTATCCCTATTGTCACCCTTAACTCCTACCAATGCTATCATGCTAAACAGTGAACAAACATGTCTGTTACTAGTCCTTGCTCTTTCAGCAGGTATCCGTTCTGTCTAAAGAAAAACTTCGTTAGACAATCCAAGTTCTGAACCATTGGTTTAGCATGGTATGCATCCCCCTAAAAAGGTCCTCTTACTGATCGAAGACCAAGGTTATGGTAATGGCTTCCAAAGTTCAGATTCAGATATTAGATGTAGCCCTGAGTTTCTCGGGGTTGCTAGTACCAGAGACATTCTCCCAGCTCACCTATACCCTTTTCCGGGAGGCTTCTGCCTGATATTTCAAATCAGTAGGCCTGGAGGCTTCAGTCTCAGTAATTCAACAACTACAGCAGCTGGTTCTTTTCCCTTAAGATTTAATACTTGTCATTTATCTATGTCAAAACTGTAAAGGAGCGAGTTTCCAAAGACAGATTTATTATGTGTGCTGAGTGTCTCAGGTGCAGCAGTGCATATAGATGGGCCGAATTCCATATTTTCCCTGGGTTTTTGTTCTATAAAAATAGCCACTTTTACTTTGCATTCAGACAAGCGAGAAATATACAGTCTTGAGCTGTGAGTCACCACGGTGCACTTACAGACAGTAACATTATTGTGAGACTGGGCTCTAGCCATTGGGTCCAGGATCAGCTGCCTAGCTTGCGCATGAGTTGGCTTAGGCAAGGAGCAAGTTGTAACCAAAGCTAGCTACATAATTTGTGAGGCTCAGTGCAAAATGAAAATGTGGAGCCTCAAGGTTAAAAAGGAAGAAAAAAAGTGCTATTATAGATAAAGCTTTTTTCTTTCTTCTGCAGTCTCTCTCCCAGCATGTCATGGTGTTTTTCATGTTACTTAACGTCATTCTAAGAAAAATGAAAGTTTTCAATTATTAGCATGAATTTTACAGTTTATCTTTACATTGTGCAAGGCAAATATAAATGCAAATATAGAAGCACTTAATGTGTATGTGGAATCACTGAACTTACACAATTTGCATTTTGCAGCCCCTCCCTAAAAGGTGCCTTGAACTGTCCAGAAGAGAGAAACCGAAGCCCGGCACTGGAAGGGAGGAAAAGAGAGATGACAAGGTATGTTGCTGGCTGTAGCTGGCTGAGGGAGGGCTCCACGTGTGGGGACACTTGCAGGGGAGTGTGGAGCTTCGTAAGTGCCCCGGACCTCTGTCTCTTGATGGAAGAGGCATCCACACTCTTCCTGCTTGAGCCAAGGAACCCTGCCTGAGGCAGCCAGAGGCAACTGGGGCTGTGGGTCTGAAGAAATTAAGCCAGACATCTTTCCTTTCCATGGTCTCTCACCCCTCCAACCCATGGCAGTTGGCTTCCCTGGATTTTTGAACCTGTGTGCTGGGATGTGCTTGGTACCTGGATTGAGTAGGTGAGACTCGATCCCCTGGAGATGGGGCCTCCAGCTAGCCATCCAGCAGGTGTGTAGGGGTGCTGCCGAGCCTCCCTACCAAGACTTGGGTGTGCACTGGGCTCCTGACTCTCCTTGTGTCCTGTCTGAGGTGGAGAGCAGACACAATTGTGCAGTGGGGCCTGGGGCAGAGAGAGACCCCACAGCCCCCACTGAGAACCATCCTGGAAAGGTGGCAGGAGGTAGGACCACAGGTAAACTGAGGTCCTAAGCCCCTGTGAGTGCTCCATTGTCCCATCAGACCTCACAAAACACAAATTCAAAGATACAAGTCTTAAGAATTTCAAGATGGTGACCACAGAGCATTAAACCTCCTGAGGAGGAAGCCCCTGCCCCTGAGGCTGCCCTGACTGTAACCCTAGATCCACAGAATGGCTTGGGACTGACACTACCCTACTTAGTAATCCTTGAAGCTCTGACCCTTTCAGGACCATCACCCAGCAGGCCAGTGCGTTTCAAGGCCATGACAAAGAGGGGAATAAGGAACAAATGTTGGAGACAGAGGCAGACCCTATCATCTGTGTTACCTCAATAAAGTCATGCCACTTTCCTACATTTACCTTTTACCACAGGGTGAGAAGGATGGTGTCTACCTTTCTCCTTTGCCTCCCCAAGATATTAAACACAGAATGCTAAAGGAAATGTATGCGGGTGTCTCCAATCCTTAGAAAGCAGATGTCATATAATCACAGGGCTGAAGAGAAACTGAAAGCCAGCTGGGTCGATTTCTTACTCCAGACTTCAATTCCTCCTTCAACATTCCACTAAGAAATCGATTGGCCTCTGCTTGAATCTCTCTTGTGACAGAGAGCTCACTACCTTTCAAGGTATCTCGTTCAATGACTGGATAACTCCTATTGCTGTAAAGTGCCTAGAATAGTGTCTAGCACATATTAGGTACTCCATAAATATTTGTTTTTTTCTTTCATAATTGAGATTTTATTGTTTGCATTAAGGATCAGTACACAGACATTTCAATTTGTACACAATTCTTAACATACATACCAACAATCTAAAAAGTCATTATTGTAATTCCTTTTTAAAGTTGTTCCAGTGATTTTCCAGCTTAAAATTTGGAGGCAATTTTTCCTTAAGAGGCTATCAAATACCACTATCTTCACATTCAACTGTTACATAGTCCCACCAATTCAAAATTGTATAGCATATATACCACATACTCAAATTTTCAATCTTCCACAGCACATGAACAAAGTTATTAGGGAAACAGGACTGTGACCAAAGATGGTACAGAGTGCACACAATTCTGACAGGGAGAGCCATGTTCAAGGGCTAGCTTTCTTCAGGAAACAATTCTACTGAAAAACAACATGGCACTAGAAGTAATTTAAAATGTCCAAGACAGTAAATGCAGGACTGTGACTCTATGTTGCCATTCAGTATGCGTTATATTATAGTATATAAAAACTAACCCCCCATCTAACACCCAAGACAGTCAAAGCCTCTCATAATTCAATATCCCACACTATCTTCTGGTCGTATCAAAAAATAAACCAGCGAATGACTTTACCTCTTAAAAAGCATATGCTTAAAAAATGGGATGAGGTGGGATTCCCTCCTTAAAAACGTTTCTAGAGTTACTAAAAAACTTGCCTTTACGAAATAGTTGATAAAAATACTCTTCTGGATTGTACAAGCAGGGAGACAGGGGCCGCTAAGACAGGGTACATGCTATGTTAATCAGACCGGGCTTCTTTCTTTCTGGCGTCATCAGAGGCTGAGCTCTCTCCGATTTTAGTTTCCCCATTTTCTGCAGGTAGATGTTCTTTAGTTTCTTGGTTAGCCACTTGGCCTGTTTTCTCTTTGCTCCCCTTTTCTCTTTTGTTTGCACTTTTTTTGTCTGAAGATGTGTCCTTTCCTGCTGCCTTTTTGGCTTCGTTTCCACTTTTGCAGGAGCGGATTTAGCTGAAAACCGCGCGGATCCCCTCTTGGGCTCTTCCTTGGCTGCCCCTTCGGCGCAACTGCCCTTCCGTAGTTTCCATCTGAAGAGTTAGCTCTCCCTTCTGGTGCAGAACAGGAAAGCCTAATCTGTCTTCCATGAGATTCAAGAGGCTGCTCCTCCTGGGGCCTCTGTGGGTATCCTCCGTGTTGCTCCTAAGCTCTTATTCCTCAGGTAAAATGGTGCTGAGTCTACTCACTATCGGACTGTGGCGCCTAGTATCGGACACCACATCCCTGATGTGCCCTGACACCTCATTTCTCTCCCACATAAAACCTAGTGTGGCCCCGCATCTATTTGAAGAACTGCTCAAGAGGCTTTGTGGGAGGTCTGGCTCCTCCTCACCCCCTCCGGACTTAACATGCCTGCCCCCCACCACCCCGCATACTTCCCGTGAGGCAGCAATCAGCTGGCTCCTCACGGGGATCAGCTGTGGTGACTGAGGCTGGCTTGCTCTTGCAGCCCCAGGAACACAGAAGTTCATGCTGAAGAACCAAATGGTTCCTACAGTACAAGCAAGTGCCAGGCACTCCGCAGGAGGCATCGCTGGCACCTCCTAATTCATGAGCAGTCCAGCTCTGAAGCTGTGAGCTCTAAAGCCAGATACCTCCTCCAGGTGACTCTTTCTGATCTTCCTTTCCCAGCTGAATAGCGTGAACTTCAGTGTTTCTGGCCTCCAGTTCCTGAACTCTGCTTCTTCCAAGGCAGGTAAGGCAGTTTTGTTCCTCTGCTGGAAGAATAATTTCAGGCCTCCCTATGCCACGTGCTGGTCCTTTTGCCTGGAATGCTCTTCCTGTCTTCTCTGCTTTCTCCTTCAAGTTTTAGCTTAGGCGTTGCCTTCTCCGGGAAGCTCTTCCTGACCCCCATTTCTACCCGCAGTGAGTCACTTGCTCTCTGTTCCTCACTTCCACTATGTTTCTGCCTGTCTCCATCATTCTACTCATTAGCCCAGGTGGCAATTATTTGTTGTGGTGTTTGTTGCAGGCAAAGATGGTCTTGTTTGTTTTTTTTGGTTTTTGCGTTTTGCTACTAAATATGTTTTTGATAAATGAATAAATACAATAACACCATAATAATAGCAGCTAAAAATTATTTATTGAGCATTCAGTATGTGAATGCACATGCATTTTCTTAAGCATTCCAATAACCCTGTGCCATGGTTATTATCTCAGTTTTAAAGATGTAGAAGCAGGCCCAGATGAATTATGTAACTTGTTCAAGCCCATACTAGCAGTTTGTGAAGAGTCTGGGACTTAAACCTAGGTCTTTTAAAAAAATTATTATTCCAAAGTCTTATTTTAAACTTTGTAGTATGAATGTTGATCCCAAAGATTTTAAGCATTCCTGAATGTCATATCTTGCATCTAAGAAGATAGGTAGTTCTCGGAAAAAATCAACTGCTTAGAATGCCTTTTGCATAGAACTGCTGCTAATATTTCTTTTTGCCAATAATAGAACTTAGACTTATATTAGGCAGTGCAATGTAGCGGTTAAGAACTCAGACTTTGGAGTCTGCCAGACCTGAGCTCAAATCCTAGCCCTGATACTAGAATCCTGTGTAAATTACCATAACTTGCCCAAATCATAGTTTGCTTATATGGTATATAAAAAGGGGCTAAACTATGTTGGAGAAATGAAACTGTTGTTTACAGATGCCATGATTGTGTGCTTATAAAATCTAAAATAATCTACAAACTATGGTAGGCTGAAAAATGCACCTCCCACCCCACCTCCCACTCAGGATATCAGGTCCTAATTTCTGGAACCTATAGATGTTACCTTATTTGAAAAAAGCATCTTGGCAAATGTGCCGAACCCCCAATTCGCCTCAGTAGGGAAAGCACCAGGTTCACGAGGCCAAAGAAGAGACCCAGAGCCAGCAAACGAGATGTGGGGTTTTATTAGGGGCTCACACACAGGGGAGAGAGTCCAGTGATGGTGGGCTGGGCAGGAGACCTACCTTACCTACAGCAATGGTCCAGTGGCAGTGGGCAGGACAGCATAACCACATGGCCTAGTGGTGGTGACTGGGCAGGAGAACCACAACTTCCTTTCTAACTGTAATGAAGTTAGAAAAACTTACCAATGTTACAAAATAAAGTCCAGAAATAGACTCATATATCTAATTACCTGATTTGTGATTAAGGTAGTGCATAGGAAAGAAGGCATAGTTTGTTTATTAAATGTTGCTCCATCATGCACTTTATACAGCATTTTCACTTAACAGCCTCCATCTAATGACCTCCACCTGGAAACCTTCATTTAACCCAAAACTCAAGGCCTCAGTCCCCTGTACAGACCAGCCCGTGTCCCACGGGACTGGCCGGGGGCTCTGATGTTTGTGACAGAAAAGGAATGAATCTCCAAGCTGGCCACTACTAGATTCCCTAGCTTGGCACAAACATTCAGGTGCACCTGCCATACAGGGTCATTCTAAGAGTATGTTTAAATCATTGCTTTTAGGTGCATTTACCCTACAGCAGATGTAATTAGGTTAGAGATCTTGTGGTGGGGAGATGATCTTGGACTATTTGGGTGGGGCATAAAGGCCGTTGCATGTGTCCTTATATGAGGGAGGCTGAAGTTGGTCATACACACAGACAGAAGAGAAGGCCATGTGCAGATAGAGGCAGAGATTGGAATGATGTGGCCACAAGGAATGCCAGAGCCACCAGAAACTGGAAGAGGCAAGAAACAGATTCTCCTCTAGAGCATCTGAAAGGAGTATGGCCCTGCTGACACCTTGATTGTAGCCAAGATTTTGGACTTCTGGCCTCTAGAGCTATGAAAGAATAAATTTCCATGGCTTTAAGCAACTAAATTTGTGGCTAATTTATTGCAGGAGGCTTAGATAATTAATACACAAACTATTAGAATTAATAAATGTAATTAGTAAAGTTGTTGGATACAGGTCAATATACAAAAATCAACTATATTTCTATCAGCAACTAACAAATAAAAATTAAAATAAAATGTTATATTTATAATAGCATCAATAAACATCAAATTCCTAGGATTAAATATAATAAAAGATGTACAACTTCAAAATATTATTGAGAGAAATGAAAGATGACTTCAATAAATAAAAAGATATATTATGTTCATGAATTGGAAACTCAACATTGTAAGATGTCATTTCTTCCCAAATTAATATATTGATTCGATATAATCCCAGCAAATTCTGGTAGTATTTTTTTTTTGCAAAAATTGATAAACTGATTAACAAGACCCATTATACATTTATAGTGATTTAGACAGTATAGAACTGTCACAGAGTTAGAAAAACTTACCAATGGTACCAAATAAAGTCCAGAAATAGACTCATATTACTTGATTTGTGATTAAGGCAGTGCATGGAAAGAGGGCATAGTTTGTTTATTACATGTTGCTCCACTGATTATATGAAAAATATATCTTTACTTCTCCTATTTCATACCAAATACAAAATCAAAACAGATGGATAGCAGCTCTAAATGTAAAAGATAATAAAATTGTAGAAGAATACCTAGGATAACATTTTCATGATCCTTGAGTAAGCAAAGCTCACTTATTTAAAAGGACACAAAAATTGCTAACCTGAAAAGAAAATACAAGGACAAAATATACTTTGGTTTTCAAAAGACATCAATAAGAGGGTAAAAATATAATGCAGAAATGAAAAGATATTTTCAACACATATATCCCACAAAGGTCTTGTATCCAGAATATATGAAGAACTCTTACAAATCAGTTAGAAAAGACAACCTAATAGAAAATGGGCAGAAGGCTTGAGTAGACATTTCTCAAAGAAAACATCCATGTGGAAAAATAAATAAACAAATAAAATAAAGCCAACCATGTGAGAAGGTACCTGACTTCATTAATCATCAAGGGAATACAAATGAATGTCACGATGTACCACTGCACACTCACTGGAAGACTACAAAGGAAAAAGGAGGTTTCAAAGGCTGGTGAGATTGTGGGGCAAAGTGAACGCTCCTATACTAATGGTGGAAATATAAATTTGTACACTTCTTTTGGTAAAGTGTCAGTATTTAATAAAGCTGAACATATGCATGTCTTATTCTCCAGCTATTTCATTTCTAGTTATATACCCAATAGAAATGCACTGAAGTAATCACCAAAACAATATGTGCTAGGATGTCATAGAAGAACTATTTTAATAGTAAAAATAAAATGGGATATTACCCATATGTCCAAAAACAGTAGACTGAATAAATTTTGTCTTATTCACATAATGGAATACTGTACAGAAATAAGCAAAAATGGTCTATATTCATGTGACAATGTGAATGAATCTCAGACAACATAATGTTGAGTGAAAAAGGCCAGACCCAAAACAGTACCTATTTGTTATTCCATTTGTATAGAGAACAGAAATGGACAAAACGAATCCATGCTTCTAGATATTAGGACAGTGGTCACCCTTACATAGGCATGGTAACTGGAAGGGAACCTAAATAAGGACCTCAGAATGCTTGTATTCTATTTCTTGATCTCAGTGCTGGTTACATATGCATTTAGTTTGTGAATATTCATTGCGGCCAATATCTACGTGCACTAGAAAAGTAAGTTATGCTTCAATAGAAAGTTAATAAAAACTTACCCTATATTCTATGGTGTTATGATGAGGATTAAGAAAAGTAATTTTTTAGCAAACGTCCTGGCACTTAGCAAATATTAAAAGTGAAAACTATTTTTATTTTTGCTGTAAAACATAAGTCATTTTCTAATGATTATCTGCTACAACTAATGCTAACAGCTTCATTTTTAAGTTGCTTCATGTTAGTCTGACAAATGAAGGCCTGTCCAATCCTGATTCTGCTGCAGTGACTTTGAAATTTGTTTAAATTTGTGTAGCAGTGTTGAGCATCATGAGATTTGTGAGCTGAACCCTGGTGAACCAAAATGTCTGTTAACATGAAATTATTGCTCTCCATTTTGAATATTTTTCTAAAGCAGTTCTGGCAAGTGAGGCCAAGAGCCATGAAAGGGCCATAACTAAGGTTTTCCAGAATCACCTCTGACATGGATTTGACATACAGGTGTGTTATCTAAGTGAGATTCAGTAATGGCTTCAGACAGGACTTTTGCAGGTACCAGTGAGTTTGAGGAGCGTTAAAAATGCAAAACGTCCATGTTACTTGGCCCCTCAGCACATACTGGTCCCATTTGCACTCTTTACAAAGTTTCTTATTGTCTCCCTAATGTTATAATGATCCTAAGGCCAAATTCTCAGATGGACGCAGATGTAATTCACATTGAGCATCACAGTTTATTTGCTTATACTCTTTCTTATTGCAGAAAGTCTCAAAGTGGTTTACAACTGCTGTTTGAGCCATATTTAGGGGAACCTGCTAGGCTGTGACCTCCTTCCTCTAAGAACTGCCTCTCCCAATTATAGTGGGGGGCCAGGAAATTGTGTTTACACCTTATTAACCCTCCCTCCATCGGGGAACAGAACTGGTGGAGATGGCTGACCTAAGATGGGCCAATTGCAGTCTTTCTCCTGAGAATTTGAACTGAATACCTGAAAACAGCAGTCTCTTCCCACTAATTGGCTTGACTGAGACCTTGTCAAATTACCTATTTTCACAGAGAAGAAAAGAAAACTGGTTTATGGAGGAAGACAGAATGAAACAGATGCATAGGAGAAAGTAGAGGAAATCTTTGGGGAAGAGAAAGGTAAGAGACTAGGAGAGGGAATGCTTTGGTTTCTTATATTTCTCTCAATCCTGGTATTTGTTTCTCCTCTGATCCAGCTATACTTCCTCTCCTGTGTCCATGAAATAACCCCCATGATGTTTAGTTTAGACTCCTCCCATTATGTTTAGTTTAAGCAAACTCAGGTAGGCTGCCCACAGTCTCCAACTAACATAGAACATGTTGCCACAAGATAAAGTCACATCTAAAATGTGTTGACAAATGGAAAATGAGACCTGAAGGCTAGGATGGTGTCTCGGGAGAGATGATACCAGTGGAAGCCACAAGGCCCAGTGAATTTGCTGCTAGCAGCCAGCATATCTGGCTTTCAGTTTTCTAGTGGCCAATGCTAAGGAGCAGGACTCCTCAGGCGTCAGTGGTTCTCAACCCTGACTGTATGTTAGGGACACTGGGGAGCTTCTGAAAAATACTTCCAGGCCCTACCCCAAGAGACAGTAATTTAATTGGTCTAGGCTGGCATCTGTATGTTATTAAAGCTTACTAGTGATTCTAAAGTATGGCCAGAGTGAAGAGCCACCAAGTTATACTATTCACAATATGTAGAAATAAAAGTAAACAGATAAACGAAACAAAAACAACTCCTTAAGAGAAGCACAGGAGTGGAACTGAGAGAGAAATTCCTCCTGTGGATTTTTAGCTGGAGGGCATGTGTGATACAAAGAACAATGTCCTCAATAATATCCCTATAGTAAATACTCAATTTTCCACAAATGGGAACTCGTGGAATTATCCCCAAGTACCACTCAGGAAAATCACCTCTATAGTCATGGGCCAAAGGATCCTTGCCACTTGGCTCCATCCTGGAATGTGTTTGAGAGGATTTAGAACAGATTCTTACGTAAGGACTCCAGAAATCAAAACAATTTCTTTTTCCATGAAGAGGGCCTATGGTTTTTGTATTAGTCCATTTTCACACTGCTGCAAAGAATGACCTTAGACTGGGTAATTTATAAATAAAAGATGTTTGACTCACAGTTCTGCATAGCTGGGGAGGCCTCAGGAAACTTACAATCAAGGTGGAAGGTGACAGGAAGGCAAGGCACGTCTTACATGGCAGCAGGAGAGAGAGAGAGAATGACAGAGAGAGAGAGAGAGAGAGAGAGAGAGAGAGAACACAGCATAGGAGAAACTGCCCTTATGATTCAATACCCTCCCAACAGGCCCCTCCTCTGACATGTGGGGATTACAACTAGAGATGAGATTTGGGTAGGGACACAGAGAAAAACCATATCAGTTTTCATCTGATTATCAGTGGTGGCTCTGAACCCTGTGAAGTTTAGGAACCACTGGAAGAGAAAAATTCATGGACTACTTCTTCCTGACAATTTTCTAATCATGCAGGATTCTTTTAACTGCTCGATTGGGCTTCCAGGTAGATGGGTACCTGGCACGCAATGCAGCTTGCTATGCTGCTGACTTGAGCATGGAGCAGGTCTGCCTCACTGGTCAGCTGCTGGGCTCAGGATCAGCATTTACTTAGGAAAGCTGAGGAGCCTGGCAAGGACACAGACATAAATAGAAAGCAAAGAGGCAGGCCAAGATTTTCCTCAGGAAGCATTTGGATACACTCCAGTGCACAGACAAAAGGGTAATTGAGCCCCCAGAATTCTCCATCAGAGCACGAACAGCAATAATTTTTGCTTGGAAAAAATTTAAAGCAGGTAGGCCAAATACCCAATTTGTTCATAAAATATTTTGGTAAACAACCATGGAACATTTAACCTTGAAAAATATAGTTTCCTTGTGCCCCTTCCATGCTAAATTGTTTGCAAAATATACGACTATGTGACTTGAATTTGTGAACTTGTTTCTTAGGGTTATTGGCCACAAGTCAGTTTAATATTGGAGGCTGTCTACAAAAAAATAATGACTTTGTTTTTAGAAGCATTTGATTTGTGGTCCTGTTTTACAACATTAACTAGATAGTAGGTACACTCTCTATTAAGGTTAGTCTCAGCTCATGACTCTGTGTAATCTGTGAATAAGTGAATACCCCTCTTTCTATTTGTTATAACAAAAGAGTAATATCCTGATAGCCTAATCACCTAAGAGATGCTAATTTAACAGAAGAAAAGCCAGAATAAATATCCATTTTATTTCTTTGGAAGATGCTATCTGAGCCATCAGAAGAATATCTTTATTGGGTAGGTCCTAGATCAAGTGTTGGCAAACTACAGTCTACTGGTCAAATCTGGCCAGCAGCATGTTTTGAATGGCCTGCAAGCTAAAAATGTCTTTTATATATTTAACAGATTGAAATAAATCAAAAGAAGAATAATATTTTTTGACATATAAAAATTGAAACCCTACAAACCAGAAGAGATTAGAGGCCTATATTCAATATTCTTAAAGAATAGAAAGTTCAACCAAGAATTACATATCTGGCTAGACTAAGCTTCATAAGTGAAGGAAAAATAAGATCTTTTTAATACAAGCAAATGCTGAGGGAATTTGCTACCATCAGGCCTGCCTTATAGGAGCTCCTGAAAGAAGCACAAAATATGGAAAGTAAAGACTTATCAGCCACTACAAAAACACACTTAAGTACACAGACCGGTGACACTATAAAGCAATCACACAAGTCAGGGTATAGACAGCAAACAATATGAACACAAAATCTAATACACATATATAAATACTAATCTTGAATGTAAAGGGCTAAATGCCCCAATTAAAAGGCAGAGTAGCAAACCGGATAAAGAAGAAAAACCTAATGGTATGTTGTCTTCAAGCGACCTATCTTACACACAATGACACCCATAGAATCAAAATAAAGGAATGGTGAAAAATCTACCAAACAAATGGAAAACAGGAAAAAGCAGGGGTTGCGATCCTAATTTCAGACAAATCAGACTTTAAATCAACAAAGATCAAAAAGAAAAAAGAAGGGCATTACATAATGGTAAAGGGTTCAATTCAACAATAAGACCTAACTATGCTAAATATATGTGCATCCAACCTAGGAGCACCCAGATTCATAAAGCAAGTTCTTAGAGACCTTCAAAGAAACTTAAAGTCTCATACAATGATAGTGGGAGACTTCAACATCCCATTGACAGTATTAGAGAAATCATCGAGGCAGAAAATGAAAGATATTCAGAACCTGAACTCAACTAGTGGACCAAATGGGTCTGATAGACATCTACAGAACTCTCCACTGAAAAACAGGAGAATATACATTCTTCCCATCTGCATGTGGTACATACTCTAAAGTTGACCACACAATTGGACATAAAAATATCTACAGCAAATTAAAAAAACAAAACAGAAACTATACCATCCACATCTTGGACCACAGTGCAATAAAAACAGAATTCAATATGAAGAAAATCACTCAAAACCATACATTTACATGGAAATTAAACAACTTGCTCCTGAATGACATTTGATCGAATAATAGAATTAAGGCAGAAATAAAGAAGTTCTTTGAAACTAATAAGAACAAAGATACAACATATCAGAATCTCTGGGGCACATCTAAGGCAGTGTTAAGAGGGAAATTTATAGCCCTAAATGCCCACATCAAAAAGTTAGAAAGATCTCAAATTCAAAACTAAAAGAATGAAAGAACCAAGAGCAACCAACCCCAAAGCTAGCAGAAGACAAGAAATAACTAAATCAGAGCTGAACTGAAGGAGATTGAGACGTGAAAACCATTCAAAAGATCAACAAAACCAGGAGCTGGTATTTGGGGGGGGGGAGGGGGGAGATAAATAGACTGCTAGCTAGCTAATGAAAAAGAAAAGAGAGAAGATCCAAATAAGCACAATTAGAAATGACAAAGGGGATATTACCACTGACCCCACAGAAATACAAATAACCATCAGAGAATATTATGAACACCTCTGTGCACACAAACTAGAAAATCTAGAAGAAATGGATAAATTCCTGGACACATACAACTTCCCAAGGCTGAACCAGGAAGAGATTGAATCTCTGAACAGATCAATAATGAGTTCTGAAATTCAATCAGTAATAAATAGCCTACCAACCCAAAATGGCCCTGGACTAGACAAATTCACATCTGAATTCTATCAGATGTACAAAGAAGAGCTGGTACAATTCCTACTGAAACTATTCCAAAAAGTTGAGGAGGAAAAATTCTCAACAAACAGATATTGAAGAAAATACCTCATAATAAGAGTCATCTATGAAAAACCCACAGCCAACATCATAGTGAATGAACAAAAGCTGGAAGCATTCCCCTTGAAAACAGGCACAAGACAAGAATTCCCTCTCTCACCACTCCTATTCAACATTGTATTGGAAGTTCTGGCCAGGGCAATCAGGCAAGAGAAAGAAATAAAGGGCATCCAAATAGGAAGAGAGGAAGTCAAACTATCCCTGTTTGCAGACAATATGATTCTATATCTAGAAAACCCCAGAGCCTTGGCCCCCAAAGCTTCTTAAGTTAACAGCTTCAGCAAAATTTCAGGATACAAAATCACTAGCATTCCTGTACACCAACAACAGCTAAGCCAACAGTCAAATTAGAAATGCAATCCCATTCAAAACTGCCGCACAAAAAACGGCTGGGCATAGTGGCTCATGCCTGTAATCCCAGCACTTTGGGAGGCCAAGGTGGGTATATCACTTGAGTTCAGTAGTTTGAGATCAGCCTGGGCAACATGGTGAAACCCTGTCTCTACAAAGAATACAAAAAATTAGCTGAGCATGGTGACATGTGCCTGTGGTCCCAGCTAGGAGGAGCCCCCTCAGGAGGCTGAGGTAGGAGGATTGCTTTAGCCAGGGAGGTGGTGGTTGCAGTGAACCAAGATTGTACCACTGCACTCCAGCCTGGGTGACATGGTTAAGCCCCATCTCAAAAAAAAAAAAAAAAAATGCCACAAAAAGAATAAAATACCTAGGAATACAACTACAAGGAGGTGAAAGATCTCTACAGTGAGAATTACAAAACCCGGCTCAAAGAAATTAGACATGACACAAACAAATGGAAAAACATTCCATGCTTATGAATAGGAAGAATCAACATCATTAAAATGACCATATTTTCCAAAGCAATTTATAGATTCAGTGCTATTCCAATCAAACCACCAACGATATTCTTCACAGAACTAGAAAAAACTATTCTAAAATCCATATAAAACTAAAAAGAGCTCAAAGAGCCAACACAATCCTAAACAAAAAGAACAAAGCTTGAGGCATCATGCTACCCAACTTCAAACTATATTACAAGGCTATAGTAACCAAAATAGCATGGCACTGGTACAAAAACAGACACATAGACCAATGGAACAGAATAGATATCCCAGAAATAAGACCACACACCTACAACCAGCTCACATACATACAGATGAAATATCCAAAAGTAATAGATAATAAAGGAAATGTTCTTAAAAATGGGAAATAACATTTTTGAATCATTTGGTTATTTCAACAAATATTTGTTGATAAATTAGTATGTGCCTAAGAGCATCATGCCCAGGGTATTCATAATAGACTCAAAGTCCAAAATCAGGCAATTGAGACCATCCTTGACTAGTTGTGGGCACAAGAAATTTTGCTCTGGTGCTTTAGTTAGCTTGAGAACTTTGTTTTAATCAACTGTATAAAATGAGAGTTTATTACTAGGCCTCAATAAGAAAGTGGCCCAGGATCTGCAAGGTCTGAATAATTGTGCCTGCTTTGTAAAGCTGTGAAAATTAAGTGTCCTGTACCTCAATCACTAAATGCATACCTCTTGCAATTATTTTCTGTATGCCCATTGCTAGTTGTTCTGGCATGCATCAATTAGAAGGGCAGAAGTTTACAGTAAGATCAAGAGTTACCAGTGCTTTCTCTCTTCCTTGAGGTTATTGGTTTTTTGTTTATTTTTTATATTTTAAGTTCTAGGGTACATGGGCACAACGTGCAGGTTTGTTACATATGTATACATGTGTCACATTGGTGTGCTACACCCATTAACTCATCATTTACATTAGGTACATCTCCTAATGCTATCCCCCCTACCCCTTCCCCCCAATAGGACCCGGTGTGTGATGTTCCCCTTCCTGTGTCCAAGTGATCTCATTGTTCAATTCTCACCTATGAGTGAGAACATGCAGTATTTGGTTTTCTGTTCTTGAGATAGTTTGCTGAGAATGATGGTTTCCAGTTGCATCCATGTCCCTACAAAGGACAAGAACTCATCCTTTTTTATGGCTGCATAGTATTCCATGGTGTATATGTGCCACATTTTCTTAATCCAGTCTGTCACAGATGGACATTTGGGTTGATTCCAAGTCTTTGCTATTGTGAATAGTGCCGCAATAAACATACGTGTGCATGTGTCTTTGNA
>NW_016807378.1:4995905-5001297 GCF_001698545.2 Rhinopithecus bieti | reverse complement strand
GTGAGCGTGGGACCCCCGGGTCAGGTGTGGGACATAATCTCCTGGTGTGCCATTTGCTAAGAGCCTTGGTAAAGCATAGTATTAGGGTGGGAGTTACCCGATTTTCCAGGTGTTGTGTGTCTCAATGTCCTTTGGCTAGGAAAAGGAATTCCTTTCCCCCTTGTGCTTCCCAGGTGAGGCGATGCCTCGCCCTGCTTCAGTTTTTACTGGTCGGGCTGCACCCCTAGACCAGCACCAGCTGTCCGACAAGCCCCAGTGAGATGCACCTGGTACCTCAGTTGAAAATGCAGAAATCACCCGTCTTCTGTGTTGCTCATGCTGGGAGCTGGAGGCTGGAGCTGCTCCTATTCGGCCTTCTTGGGCGTGCCCCGCCGAGGTTATTGTTTAACCACAGATGAGGTGAATGCACACCGTGAATCCTAGGATACAGAGCAAGGTTAAAATGTATTTAAATAATCAGCATTTTGCTTTGTAGGAGGAGGGAAAACATCACCTTTGAGGCAATTAAAATAAAATTAATAGCCCCCTTGATAGAAATTTGTCCAGCAGGATCAAACTGACTTAGAGATGATGAATCTAAAACCAGGAAATCTCTTCTATGATATTAGAGGGTGTGAAATGTTTGGAAGCAATACCATTCCCTTAATTCCTTAATCAAGTATGTCATCTGTGCAAAAGAATTAGAATTCTGAAAAGTGTGAACTTGTGAGTCTACTGGATTTTCAGGGAGTGGGGTAGAGTAGAAACCCTTAAAGGGATAGGTTCTGTCAGAAACAGGGTTTGACTTTTAGGACAAATGCAAACAAGAAGGGCTCCACCTCTGCTCCTTACAGGGTGAGCTTTTCTTTGCAACCACATCTATAGCAACACATTCTGGCTGGCCATTGTACAAAGAAATGAAAATTTGTCATAATTTTCATAAGAAGAAAGGCAAAAGTGAATGAAATTATTTCAGTCATGAGAGAGAGTATAGGAGATTAAAAGGATATTAAAATAACCATAAAAAAGCAGTACACATTTATAAGAAGTATAAATTACAATAAAAGCAAAAGGTTAGGAGCTTAAAAACAACAATTAAATAAAATGGATGAAATTCAGAAGAAAATGTAAAAGTCTATACACCAGCAAAATTAAAGGTTACAAATATAAAAGTAAATGAGATGAAAGATTAAGATAAAAGGATGAAGCCGTAAAAGTAAAAAGTGAGCAAAAATCTAGACATAGACAGGATTTTAGGGTTAAGAACTAAAATTTAAAATTAAAACTGTAAAAGTAAAATAAATAAGTCACAAGAATAATAAGATTGGAAAAATAACATGTTTAAATATTTATGATAGACATTTAAAAATAATAATGACATTGGTGTGGCAGGAACCAGCTAGAAGAAATAAAAAAAATGTCTTGGGGTAGCGCCAGCTTCCCCTGGTTAGTCAAATCCTCTAAAGTAGGAAACTAAAAGGGAAAGATGGTGCCTTACAGCAGATTCACCTTCTACACAGAAACTAGCACTATGGAAAACCAGTAGAGTTGTTGGCGCTTGCCTGGAATGAGAGGAGGCATGACTTCTTAACATCAACAGCTAGGGTCTCAGGGTTGCCCAAGCCTGCCCTTGGGCAACTTTCCAGTAAAAGCACTGAGCACTGGCTGCGCACAGTGGCTCATGCCTGTAATCCCAGCACTTTGGGAGGGTGAGGTGGGCAGATCACTTCAGACCAGGAGTTCAAGACCAGCCTCGCCAACATGGCAAAACCCTGTCTCTACTAAAAAATTTTTTAAAACTACAAAAAAATACAAAAAAGCTGGACATGGCGGTGCATGCCTCTAGTCCCAACTGCTTGAGAGGCTGAGGCATGAGAATTCCTTGAATATGGGAGGTGGAGGTTGCAATGAGCCAAGATTGCACCACCGCACTCCAGCCTGGGTGACAGAGCACTGAGCACTTACTATGTTCCAGAGAGTGGCCTGGGTGCTTTCACATTTGAAATTTCATGTAGTAATATTCCTAATAATTAGCTTTTGGAGACACCAATTATGCATGTGTTGGATTTTTCTGTCTGTCTTCCAGTAGGCACTGACATCTCCATGGTTTAGGGAAATACAATTGTTTAAAGTCACACAGCAGCTGAGAATTAACCCACATCCAGTCTTTGTTCTACAACTTTGTTCATCTGAAAGCCTTTACTGTCTAATTTTCAACTGCCAGACTGAGGAACTACCCCTTTCTATTAATTTTAAGTGGTGACTATTGACTCCCAGCTGATAGGGATGAAGCAATTGACTTATTTCTAATTCCATCATCTTTTGCCCTTCTTCTCTCATTTTTCACATTGTCAGAGTGTGTGCTATTTACATTGCATTATATCATTTTTACCTCCATGCTTGGTTTTTATTTTAGGTCTACAGTTAAATATACTGAATGCTTTGACAGTCTTTTTGCCAGATTTTCCTCAATTACCTTTTGTTTGACTAGAATTCATTTTCTATTAGTTTCCTCAAGGACGGCCCATGAGAACAATATTTCTAGAGTAATTGCATATTTTAAACTATTTGTTAGCCATTAGGCTTGAAGGACAGCTTGGCTGGATATCGAATCTTTATCGCTAATTTATTTTCCTTGAATATCTGATAAGAATTTTCCTTCACTATGTTGGTGTTAAATGCTGCCATGGGAAAGTCCGATGTCAGCCTGATTTTCTTCCTTTTATAAGTGATTTGATCTTTTTGTTTGGCTGCTCAAAGAATCCTTTAACATCTAACAATTTTATTGGGATATGTCTCAGTTTGGACCATTTGATATCAGTTTTCCCTAGTACATGATTTGCCCTTTCAGTATGTAAATTCAAGTCTTTTACTTCAGGAAAGTGTTTTTGAATTATACATTAAGCATTTATTCTGTTTCATAGTTTTGGTTTTAGTCTTTGGAGACAACAGTTATGCATGTGCTTGATTTTCTGCCTATCTTCTTTCATTCTAATTTTCTCCCTAATTCTTTTTATCTCTTTCTCTATTTCTGTTTCATTTGATCACTTTTCTCTTTCCTATCTTTTGTATCATTTACAGGCATCTTGTGTGTATCGTCTATAGTGTGTTTTCTTTCTTGTGTTCCTTTTCATACATTCTTTATTTCTGAAAAAATTGATCTATTTTATTCCTGAATTTTGCCAGTTTTCATCTCACTTCCCTGAATTCTTGTATTTCTGAATTTTTTGTCATTTTGTCATTGCATGTAACAAATTTTTAAACTTTATGATGGAGTATTTGATTATGATGTTTTTCAATCTTGAGTGTTCTTCATTAGCACAAGAGTTTTCTAGTCTGTGTAGTTGAATAGATCCTATGCCTATGAGTATTTGTTAGTCAATTGTATTAGGTGGATTTCTGGATCAACCATCTGCAGGAAGTTATTTTGTGCATATATTGGGGAGGGTTGTGAGATGAGTTGGGGGAAGAGGATATGGAAAATCTCTGGGCTTTGCAAGTCAGTACTTCCACCTCTGTTACTTAAGTAATGAGCCATTTCCTTCAAATATGGCACCCAGTGTAACCATACCTGCTGTCTCTGTGCATCTAGCCTGGCTCAGAAGGGCTTCTGATTTTCTCTGCTTGTTTCTTTATTGGATGCCACCACAAATAGGAGCAGCCCTTGCCTTCAAATGTCTGTTTGTGCTTTCTGAGGTATGCCATTCCTGGATCTGTTGGGGCACTTTTGACAACTTCTCTCTGTTGCTTCTTACCCTACTCACAGATGTCCCACTTTGGGTGGTTATTCTCTGCTTCTGGGAATGCATTTTTTTGTTGATAATTTCTGAGGTCTGCTAGTTAGACCCTTGTTCTCCTGACTTCTCTCATGTCTGCCTCTTATGAGGCTCTTCGAGTCTCACCTGCTTTGGGCATTACTTAAATGTAACTTGGAGTTTGTGGGTTTTCTCTGTTTCCTAGTTCCATGTAAAATGATGTTTGTGTTTTTCCTTTTTCTTTTATTCATTTTCCTTGTTGCTCTACATGGTTTCCAAAGGGAAAAGTCCCAAATAGAAGCAAACTATCTGGTATTGAAAAGATTTCCCCAGTGATTTTAATGTCCAGAGGGTAGAATAACTATTAAAAAAAAAAAAAGCAAGAAAAAGATATACATCACGTTTAGTGTAATGGTTATTCCTGGATGCAGGAGGTTGTGGAAGGCAGGAAAATGCAGTAGAGGAAAGAGAGCTTCAATGGTATTGGTAATAATTTATTTCTTAAATTGTGTAGTAAGTACATGGGTGTTTATGTTATTTACCATATAATTATGTGTGATTAAAATATTGCATGATAAAAATAAAAACCTTTAAGCATTCACAGAGAAAACTATATTTTAATGACTCAAAATATAAGTAATGTTAATTTGACTGTTGCCGATAATACTATTGTAATAGATTATATTTAAGGATAACAAAAAAGCAGCTCCATGTGGGGACCCGAGGAACCAACCTCGTTATTCCCCTCAGCCCAGACAGATAAAATGACCTTCATAAAGTCTACCAGGATTTGAGTGTTCTTTTTTTAAAAACAAGCAAACAAAAACCTGTTATGGCGTCTATAGCTGGACTTTAAAACAAAAGGAACTTTTTGGACAGTAGTATTCCTAGGCTCAGCATGAAAGCCTCTCCTTCCTTCCTCAGGCTTTTATTTTTTTTTAAATTGACGAATGAGATGCATTAAACGTAAGTGGTTGTAAACAGGGAGGCAAGGCAGATGCCTCCACTCTCCTACCTCCCTAGGAAGCCCTGATTTGGTGGCTTCTGAGCCGAATTTGTGGCCAGGGTTCCTGTGCTGGGTTTGCTAACCTCAGGACCCTGTGACTTTCACTGGGCCAGCATCCATGTATGTTACTGTAAGAGGAGGGACTGGGATGTTTTGTTTACCCGCCTTTGGCAGGAAGCAGAGGGTGCCTGAAGCCAAGAGGCTTTCCTTTCCACCAGGCGCTGAAGGTGGCTCACAGGGATGGGAAATCTGAATCCAGAGGATGGACAGTGACATGTGCTGGTCCAAACCAGAAATCCAAGCATGACTGCTGAATAGTAGGACATGTGATTACTGTGGGGTGTTTCCTACCAGTTCTTAGACATTTATCATCATTTCCAAAAGTTTTCCAAAATCTCAAACTTGCCATTCTTTCAAAACATGTTTTAAAAGGAATAGTTTGTGTGCGTGTGTTTTTTTTTTTCATTTATAGCAAAACTCCAGGGACATTTCCTTGTCAGACAAGGCTCTATTGCTCCTACAAATAGAGCTCATTATTTTGTCAAAGTGAATTAAAATAGAATGTCACTCACTGAATGTCATATTTCTGGATGTGACATTGTATATAAAAGGTCCCCTTTTTAAAAAAAAAAAAAAAAAGGGAAAAAAATTG
>NW_016807378.1:4922738-4995662 GCF_001698545.2 Rhinopithecus bieti | reverse complement strand
AAAAAAAAAAAAAAAAAGAGAGAAAATCTGAAAGCCTTGGTTGGAAACCCACTTAAGGAAAAGAAATATAGGCCTTAAAAAAATCCCATTTGGGTTTCATAAAATTCCTTTCAAATGTGACAGTCTGGTAGCAATCAAGTAGTTTTCAGTTCCCAAAATACAATCTTGATAAAAAATTTATAAAGCTATTTGGAGGAAAGATACTACATAAGTTGAGAATAAATCTTATGGGTCCCTTGGAGAAAAGCTGGGAAATTTCCACAACTAAGTGGTAAACAGTATTTGCTTCCTGCAAATAAATACCCTTTTTACTATTTGGAGTGAATCTCTTTCTATATTCCAGCAATTTATGCCTATGGCAGCTAAGGATGGCCAGAGACACTGGAGGGTGACAGTTACCAGGATTAGATGCTAACCTGAGAGATAGTTGGGTGGTCCCCTGCAGGCCACATTTAAATACTCCAGGGTCCATAACTTCCGCACCTCAGATTAGTTCCTGAAAAACTGAAAACCATCACCTCCATCTTTTGGTGGCAGGTAGAAATAGCCAGATAAATTGAAGAATGTTTTGTCTTCTATTTTGCCAGATAAATTCTTCCCAGAGTACTTATGACTATCTGAGAAAAGAATGAATGAGAAATTATGGAGCTATGGACTCATTCCCACATGGTTGAACTTACTGCTTTCCCCGGTCCTTACCATGCACCTACCTCCTTTGCTAGATGAATTCTTATTCAAGTGTTTCTTCTGTCAAGATTCTCCCTCACATCTATGCAGGGACAATCAACTCTGGGCCCCCAAAATACATTGTGTAGATCTCTACTGTGGAACCTAAAACACTGAAATGCACTTAGGATGTAAGTGGTTCTCTAATCCATTAGACTGTGAGTTCCTTAAGAGTAGAATTTTGTTTCGTTCAATTCTATATCCCTAACATTTAGCACATAGTAGGTACGGGAAAATGGTTAGTTAGATGGTTAATAAATAGTTAGTTAGATGGATAGCTGAAAGGATGACAGGGTAAATTAAAAAACAAATGCATGAATAAATGAGCAAATAAAAACACAAGTGAATACATGAATTCAAAAGTGGAGAAATAAATATACATGAACAAATGGACCAGTGAATAAACCACATGTCTATTCCCCACAGATATGTATATATGCATACATATATATTAATACATCCTTCACAACATGTTATTCATTTTAAAGTAATTTCCCCTACATTAAAATTCATTTTTAATATCCTTGGGAAAGGTGCCAGTAAATTCTGAGGTAATTCACAGAGTAGCCTTGTCCACTGGTGGGGGGCAATTTTACCTCTTGGGGGTTGACCATGATGGGTTTATTGCTGAAGTCCCCCCTGATTCAAAGACCTGCTTCCCATTTCAGCCCTGAACAACTCCTTGGCTCATTGGATTGGAGCCTCTTAAGACAACTATTGAATTCCAACAAGATGGTTCAGAATATGCCCATGGCCATTTGTATATGCACTTAGTCCCTGACATCTGCCTTCCCACAAGGAGAATGAGTTGAGAGGTCCAAGGCCCAAAGATTACTGAAACTTCAGCTTCAGTGAGGCCTAAATTTATATCCCAGAGCATTGTGATTCAGGGAAGTGCACAGGGCACACAGAGTACAGCAGGTCTTGCTCCAAATCGTCACTCTGCCCCTCCTGTGCTTCATGACTAGCGTAACCTCCATGAGCCTCAGTTTGCTCAGTTGCTGAGTGAGGATAATAATACCTATGAAGAAGGCACCTGTGATAGGTGCTTAATAAAGGCCAGTTTCTTTCCTGCCCAATTAAAAAAAAATTGAAAATGGTAGTAGTTGAAGGAGAGAAGCTTCTCTTTAACGTGAGGCCCTTGGCTTTGACCACCAAAGATGAGGCTCCACAAGGGCACTGATTCCACTTGAATGGAATGTTGGCAACGTTGAATCCCACCAACAGCCCCATTGTTTCTCCAGCAGTGATTCTGGGGTTCCTGCCTCATCTCCCAAGGTAGCCTGTGGCTACCAACAGCTGCAAGGAACTGCCCTGCTGAGCAATTAATAAGCAATGAAGAGTGTCACCTGGATAAATATTAAAAACAAGGAGATAAGACCCCTTGGCTCCCATTTCAGTATAAAGCCTGTTCTGCCATCTTTGTCTCCCAAAGGTCAAGATAGTGCTTTAGAAAGTGAGAATTTAGTAAGAATGCTGTGTCCTCGGCACTGCTCACCTGTGTCCAGCAGAGGTGACTGGAAATGAGGCTCCCAGGGTACTGTTTCTGCAGAGAAAATCCAGCCATCAAACGTATGTTGGCCTAAAGAAGCATTTCAATCCTGGGGGGTCCTTTTTCAGAACAAGGTTGTCAAAGCCAGGAAGGATTGCTAAGCAGCAGGGGTGTCCCCATGAGAACAAAAGGGCTCAGGAGTCATACAGATCTGGATCCAAGCTGAGCAGATGTGGACAGGTCACACTAGCCAGGCTAGCATGAGGTGCTGACCCTGAGAAGAGAGTGCCTCCTTAAATTTGGCACCCTAAATGTCTCACTTGCTTAACCCTGGTCCTGGTCCTGGGTCATAGAATCTTAGCTTCCTCATCTATAATGTGGGAAGATAATAATACCTAATAATAGTTAAGGTTATTAACATTATTATGTTCGCTTTACCCAAATTAACTGATTTAGTCCTCATGAGGCTATGAGGTAGGTACAATGATTATCTCCTGTCTAAAAACGGCCAAAGTGAGGAGCTGTGCTATTCAATAGTAACTTGCTAATATTCCCACATCCAGTAGCTGGCAGGCTGAGATTTGAACCATGGGAGACTGAACCCTGCATCCAGCCTAATTACCACCATGCTACACCAGCCACAGTGCAGGGTCTGTGTGGGAAGAACAACGTGGGTGATATAGACGAGAAAACAGTGCAGCGGAGAGATGCTTTACTAATAAACTGAGGTGGTGCTCAGTCACCCACATAACGCGTACCTGGGAGGATCCAAGGTGACCTCGACCCCAAAGACCCAGCATGGGCAGGAACAGCCCTGGCACGCTCTACTCCAGCAGATTCTGGTACTGGGGTTTCCTGGAGCCTACTCCAGACCCAGGTTCTGGGCGATTGACTTCTCTTCCAGGGACTCCATCCTGACATCATTAATCCAGGCCCTGTGTGCCTGTCATAAGGTTCATTCACATGCATATTAGATAATACCTGTTAGTGATGCCCATTAATTAAGCAGAGCAAGTTGTTTATAATTAACTTGAGAAATTTATGGCTTCAGAAAACAATTACAGGAGCTGATACAAACACATTAAATAGCTATAGCAATGCCAAGTTTAATTGCTTTCAAGAAGAATCATTGATATTAATGCCACAGCCATCACTAGCCATGTTTGACAGCAGCTTGTAAATTCTTCAGTCCTATGAGCCAACAACACCCCAGGTTATTTGGAATGAGAAACATCAATCCTGGGAAACTGTTTATGATACAGTGCTAAGTGAAAAAAGTAGGCTTGAAAACTGTATATGGTGCCTTTCCAATTTAGTGAAAAATATTTTTTTGTATATGTATTTCCTCCTACTCTGACATAGATACATATTTTATGAATATGTATAAGTATAAATATATTTCCTTTTAGTGTGAGAAATACAAAAAATGAAAAAAATTACATATGAAGTACATATAAAATATATAAATAAGTGATAGTGGGTTTTCCCATGTGATGGAATTACTTACTATTTTAATATTTTCTTTATGACTTTTACATTTTCCAAAATGTTATAGGAAGAATTTATTATTTTATACCAACAAAAAAGTGAAGCATTAAAGAATAGAAAAGAAAAGGAGAAAAGGGTAGACTTTTCTTTTCAAGTAAATTACTTTTGAAAGGTAAGCAGACCTTTCTGTAATAATTGTATGTGCTACTTGGTTGGCATTTCAAGATTCTTTTTATTTTTGTAAAATAAAATTTTGGCGATAACAAAGTAAACTCACCATTTTCACAAACATGATTCTCATTGTGGGGCTATTCCTGCCTTTGTTGTACAATTAGGGAAGAAATGCAGCGCCCTTCAACTTTTAAAAATATCAGCTCATGAAAATACTGCAAGACACTGTTGGCAGAACTCCCACACTGCGGGTGCCTGCATGTTTAGGATAAAACACACCAGCCAGTCATTCTGGACAAGGACAAATTCTCAAAGGACTCATTGAATAAACCTCCTGTTGACAAGCCTATATACTTAGAAGAGGGGTGAGAACCCATCCTTGCCAAATGATTCATCTTCCCAAAATGTCACAAGTGAAGAAAAGGGACATTTAGCTAAAAACTGTGAATGCCCTTTCAGAAAATGCACTCCCAGAATGTCGGAGGTATCTGACCCAACCTGCTCCTTCCCCAGCCAAGAGGAAGTGCTGAGATCCCATGGGGTCACTTGCTAGCCAGAAATAGTGCTCATTCTGAACATAGATAGGCTCTCCTTTTTGTTAACATTTAATGAACACCACTGACTCTGTGTCAGATAGTGGCCTCTTAGACTCTTCTTAATAAAGATTTTTAAGCCCATGGTGTGGTGGTCCTTAAAGCATAGTCACTAGAATACTCATTTTGTTAGGTGCTCCTTGAAAATTCTTTCATCCATTAAGTTTGGGAAACACTGGTTGTTCTTCCCCCTCTTGGAGATTCCTAATGGTATCAGTTTATCAAAGTCTTGGAGGAGTCCCACAGTAAGGGAACTTGCTTATCTCTGTTTAATGCAGTATTTCCCAGACTCATTTGAGCACTGAATGCTTTTGGTTCTGTAACATTTCTCAACATCTTAAGCTAGTGTTCCTCAAAAGACAGTTTGGGAAAAGTCAGCAATTCATTTAGTTTGAAGGTGCAGAACAACTAAATTTGGAGTTGTACCAGCTGGGCAAGTTATTTCATCCATGTGGCATGCTGCCAGGCACAGGGTAAACCCTGAACAAACATTGGTTTGATTAGTTGAATCAGAGGAGACAATTAAAACCCAAATCAGTGAAGTAACAAGCTCAATTGCAAGCTCACAGTCCAGGCCCCGTTTTATTTTTATAACACATTCTAAGAGACATTCCAACACTAAAGTAAAAATGCTATCTGTAAATCTTTATTCATTTAACAGTGAGTTCACTCTCTAACTTGAATTAGAAACATAGACCTGTGGACCTGGATCATCCAATCTACCCCTCACTTTAGAGGTGAAACAGATGCTCACTTAAGCCATGTGATTTGTCTGAGGTCACAGGCTATTAAGGGGGTCCAGGATTTAAGTCTTGCAAGTCTAAGTTCGGGTGATTCTCAGGCTCTCACCTCCCACCCATGTTCTCATTACCGTCCACACTGCCACTCTGAGGTGACATAATGCAGTGAAACCAACAGGACATTCAAAATGAGGCAGATTTGGATTTAAACTCTAGCTCTTCAAACCAGCAGCAGAGTGACACTGGGCAAGTGGCCTAAATTCTTTGTGCCTCAGTTTCTCTATCTGTTAAATGGTAATCATAACTCACTTCACGAGCTATTGAGAAGATAGAATGAGATAATGCATAAAAAAGATCACTGTTTACTCGGTGATGGAGAAATTTTATCCCCTTTTTTCATTACTATTTTGAAGAGCTCTTGATTCCTTTTTCTCCTCAGAATGAAAACCCAAGTTTTCTCTGTAGCTGTTTGTCACTCTGGAGTGGTCCTTTATATTTCAACAACAAGAACCTTTCAATATCAACAGAAGGAAACAGAATTAATAAGTGAATTGCCTGTTGATGAAAAAATAATGTTGAATTCTAAGGGTGTGAGACCGAGAAAAAGAGAATGTGTGACTTATCACACCCTGGGCTCTGTTTTCCAATAGCGCTTGTAGATATAGAAACCAGGTCACCTCATACAGAGGGACCGAGAGCCATCTTTTGACTGTTACCTTGTCGTTTGCTTTCATCCAGTGGGACAGTCTTGCTAATGGGCCCTGACATGGACACGGGCAGGGCCACTGGTGCAGACAGCAGTGCATTTCCCTAGAAGCGTCATTAATTTAAGGCTGGCAGAGGGCTTGTGTCTCCTGAGAGCCAGGCGAGACTTGAAGCATTTTGCAGACAGCTGGGCCATGAGCAGGCCTTACCAAGCTCTCTGGCTACAGCACAAGGAGCATTTATTTATCTGGCTCCTTTGAGACAGGCATCTTACTTTTGACATGCAAAGAGACACCTTCCCCTCCACAGTCCCCTTGTCATCCCACCCTCTCCATGCCTTTACTCTAGGCCTCATCTTTCATTTGGTCCATTGTGCCAACCTCTTAACTGGCCTGCCACCTCCTATCTAGCCCCTTTCATGTTGATTCTCTGCAGCCAGAGTCATTTTTCCAACTGCTGACCTGCTGCCAATGGCTTCCTATGGTTTCTAGAAAAAAGTCCAGAGACCTTACTCTGACATTTGGGATTCTCCAAATCTGGCCAGTGTTCCTTTAGCCTTACTTGAAATTCCTCTCATATGTGCCTCCTTTCCTCCAATCATACTGAGCTCCTTGGCATTTTTTTTTTTTTTCTATTTCATACCCTGTTATTTTAAGTCTCTAAGTCATTGCAGTGGCTATTTTTTTCTGAGTGGCATTTTCCCCTTCTTCTTCATATTCGATACTCAGTTCAAATGTCAGCTCTTTGATTTATTCTTCTTATACTCCCTAAAATTAATCATCCTCTCCCTTGGATTGTCACACCACTGTCTTCATACTCTTTATAAACAATTATAAAAGTTTCCATTTCCCTCTCCAGATTATGAGCTCCTTTAGTGCTGGGCCTGTGTTTATTCATTTCAGCATTCCCTGTGCCCAGCTCCGTGTCTGGTATATAGTAACTGCTCAATAAATGAATGGATTAGTGGATGGGTGGTTGGATGAGTAGATGAATGGATGGAAGAAAGGAGGAAAAGAAGGAATAAAGGAAGGAAGGAAGGGAAGGAAGGCGGGAGGGTGGGAAGAAGGGAGGGAGAAAGGATTAGTTAGTGACTATGTAGATATGGTAGAGAGAATGTACCCTACATAGATTTAAATGCTGGAGTACAGTTAAGGACAACAGTTTTGTCTGCAGTGGGGAGGTTACAGCTGATGTTGTGATAAAACAAAAAGAAGTTGAAATATAAAATAGAAAAGCAAGCTTGTTCTTCTCCCCTGGAGAGCTCTGGGCTTTGGAGAAACCATAGGAATCACAGAGGAAAAAGAGAAAAGGAAGTCAGTCTCCCCCTGCCAAGACTCAGGGGACAGAAAGTAAGGAAGGAATCAGGCTGGAAGAAAACCATTGCAGCAGAGAGAGTGAGTAAACGTCTAAATCACAGAAACGAATTGTGCATTTTGCTACCCAAGGCACAAATATTCTCCTTCAGCGCCGCTAAGTGCCCTGGAGAACTCCTTGTGTCTAAGCCTCACTGAGAGAGAATTCTGTGATTTCCATAGAAGCAAGTTACACCTGTGGGCACAGGTAACATTGGTTGATTAATTTCTTTGTTATTATCTTTCTCAAACACTGAGTGTTTGCAAGTGGGAGCTCTGGGCTGAGTGGAAGGCCTTTCTCCTCCCATGAATGGAGCCTTGAGCTGAGAGAAGCAGCCCATCTTCCCGAAGAACCAAACACAACACTGTAACTGCACTTCATTCGTCCACGTGGAATGAGGCACTGAGAGTGGAGATCTCACTCTAATTCTAAACAATTGAACAATAAAATGGGACTTGAGACAAGGAATTTATTTACAAAGTGTTTCCTGGCTATTGAGAGAGGGACATGCTTGGGCTGGACAGATTCGGTAGCTAAAGGATTTAGGTATTTTGGATCTGTAATTAAAAGATTCAACACAAAATCCAATTTCCAGTCTTTCAGATCTGGGAGGAAAGGGATTTTGATAAAGACCCCTGGTCTCTTTATTGTAGAATTCATTAGTTCAACTAAACACTTATGAAACGTTAACTGTTTGCCAAGAATTGAGTAGGGCACTGGGAGCCCCTGCTCTCGGGGAGCCCTGTGGGAGAAGGGTGTGCCAACAGTCAGTGCCATGTCATATGGCCAGGGCTCTGATGAGGGTATGGGTGCCAGCACCTAGGGCCCACGGGGTGAGATGGGGGTGAAGTGCCTCATATTATGTGGGAAATCATTAAAGGCTTCACAAAGGAGGAAGGCTTAGGAGGAGGAGAGTTTACCAGAGGGACGAGAGGAAAAGGGTGTTCCAGGCAGATGGATTAGAGGCTGGGGGAAGATCAGCACAAAAAGACCAGTAGGGAGTGTGGAAGCAATCTGGATGTGAGATCCTGGGAGGAAGTGTGAACTGGAATGATGGCGGCAGGAGTGGAGAGAGGAGGACGGATTGGAAATACTTTTAGGAGATGGAATTGACTGGGCTGGATAATTGATGGAATGTGAGATATGGCCCAGGCAGAGTCAAGGATGGACTTATGTTTCCAACTTGCATGACACTTGCACAGTGATGGGAAACCAGAGTGGGGAGGATCAGACCTAGGGCAATGCAGAGAGTGTAGATTTGAGTGCGTGAGTTTGCTGAGTCTTGGAGGACCTCTGGGAGGAAGTAGCAGGATAAATGGATCTGGAGTTGAGGACAGGGCAGAATGGAGACACAGGCTTGGGAGTTATCCATGGGCAGATGACAGCGATTGGGAAATACGTCAGGCTCTGATGATGTCTTGTGAGGTCAGCAACCGCCAGTGGGGAGGTTATAAGGCCTGGCGCATGAAAGCCTTTGTTTCCGCTGGTCCATTTCTTGAACTGTGTGCCTGCCGCCGTTGCCACTGCTGTCACCCACCTGCCCTGCCTCTTGCTGCCCTGGCCCATCCCTATTCTGAGTGGCTACAGCATAGTCAGAGCTGAAAGATAAAAGATGGCAAACAGAGCTCAGGTGACCAGTGTCAGCATTGCAACAGCAATGCAAAGGAGCTCAGGCAGCCTGAAAAATGGGGCCACTATGTCACAGGCCTCCTGGGTGGAGGAGCTAGAAGAGGCCTGCTGTCAACTGCTGAGGGAGGTTTCTTCTGTCAGTGAGGAGTTCAGCATGGCAGGATTTCTGAACTGGGAAAAGAATGAGTCCTTCAACATGGGTCTGAGAGCCGCAGGTGGCTTTTCCCATGTATCGTTTCAAAACGCACTGTGGGTAAAGTGTGGCAGGAGAGAAGCTTCCTGCATCCTCTCTTCGTGGCTTTCATTTCACTCTCCACAGGAAGACCCAGGCAGCGAGGGCTGGGGGATTCTGTGCTAGGAGTTGTGGGCCCAGAAAAGGCTGGCAGTAGGGGAGTGGGGGACCCAAGGGACATTTGCACCAAATCCCGATGGCTCTGCCTCTGTAAGATTCAAGATGCTGCCGTCTTCTGGGTGTCCAAAGCCGAGGTGGCAGGAGGGAGGCCTGGGCATGTGAAGTGGAAGCCTGTGCCCTCATCCTTCATCCAACTTTCCCACAAGGGGGACCACTAAGGCCAGCCCTGGGAGGTGTGATTTCCAGCCCCTGCCTCTGTATGTGGAGCATAGATTCCTTAATGGAATTTCAGATGTGTGTTCATCAGTCTGAATCAGTTTTCTTTGTTTAACTTCAGACACATCGCCTACCACTTCTTGGAACAGATTGCTGCTTGAGAGGAAAAACTACTTCAGTTAGGGACAGACTTTGCTAAGATTTGTTGAATGTACCTGTCCTAAAAAAAACAAAACAAAACAAAAAAAAACACCACACACACACACACACACACACAACTAGCTATGGATAACAACTCCTTTGGCATCTCCCACACAGGTAAGGCACACTGAGCCTAAGGGACATGCCTCCGGTCCCTGCTGGTGATTGTCAGAGCAGGCCACTGAATGCTCTTAACCACTGTGATGGTTAACACTGAGTGTCAACTGTATTGTTCCTTCAAGTATTGAGGGTGTGCATGCCTTCATTCACCCCACCTTCTACTCATCCCACCACGAACCTTAAAGACACAGGCACCCACATATCCCACAGAGGATGCAATGGGCTAGAACTGTCTATTGGCCTAGCCAGGATGGGCTCTGGGGGCTGGACCAGGTGGAAGGCAGGATAGAGGGTGGTTGTATTAGGATTCTGTAAAGGGACAAGACTAATAGATAGATGTATATATGAAGGGGAGTTTATTAAGGAGTGTTGACTCACATGATCACAAGGTGAAGTCGCACAATAGGCCATCTGCAAGCGGAGGACCAAGGAAGCCAGTCCAAATCCCAAAACCTCAAAAGCCATAGGGAAGCCAAGAGTGCAGCCTTCTCTCTGTGGCTGAAGGCCTAAGAGCCCCTGGCAAACCACTGGTGTTAGTCTAAGAGTCCCAAAGCTGAAGAGCTTAGAGTCCAATGTTTGAGGGCAGGAAGAATCCAGCACAGGAGAAAAATGACCGCCAGAAGACTCAGCCAGTCTCGTCCTTCCACGTTTTTCTGCCTGCTTTATCTTAGCAGTGCTGGCAGCTGATTAGATTGTGCTCACCCAGATTGAGGGTGGGTCTGCCTCTCCCAGTCCATTGACTCAAATGTTGACATCCTTTGGCAACACTCTCACAGGCATGCACACCCTCAATACTTGAGGGAACAATACGGTTGACACTCAGTGTTAACCATCACAGTGGTTAAGAGCGTTCAGTGGCCTGCTCTGACAATCACCAGCAGGGACCAGAGGTGTGTCCCTTAGGCTCAGTGTGCCTTACCTGTGTGGGAGATGCCAAAAGAGTTGTTATCCATAGCTAGTTGTGTGTGTGTGTGTGTGTTTGTTTTGTTTTTTTTGGACAGGTACATTCAACAAACGTGGGGTAAGGCAGGTGGATCTACTTCCTGTCTACACATACCCTCTTGCCTCCCTGCACCACACACACACAGTCAGAAGCTGTCACCATTGGGCTCCCTTAATAAGTCAGGCTCCAGAGTACAATACAAGTTAAAATCAAAGATCGAGGAGGGGCAGCTTTTATGGCTCTTACTGTGGGGCAGACACTATGCTGTGGTATTTTACACCTTATTTATCTTTCACAGAATTCTCTGCAGGGCAAGGCTTCAGAGAGGTGAAGCTACTTGCCTGGTGTCACTCAGCTAGTAAGTGGTAGAGCCAGGATTTAAACTGTTGACTTAAGTGAACAGTTCAAATCCTGGCTCCCAGTGGTAGCCTCTTGCTGTCTCCCTATGCTGCCTCTAACAGAGCTCGTCCACAACTGTGCACCTTGTCTGTGTCTGACCTCCTGCAGTCTTGGCTCCAGCCACACTTGTGTTTATCTGGCTGACTTGCTTACAGCGCAAGCAAGATTTCTCATGTTCTCTCTTCCTTCTTGGATTCCTGTCACCCTTAGTTTTCAACTCAGTTCAGTATCCAGAGTGTTGTCCTCAGAATTTCCCCTTTAGCTAACTCCCTGTCCCGCACCATTTCTGATGAACTGGTAATTTCTCTGACTCTGTCTTAGACGTTATGTTCACTTTCCACTTTCCAGCTACCAGTTCTCCACTTAGTACAGGGTCGTATTCACAACTGTCCTCTCCATCTCCAGCTGGAGGAAGCTGGTACTTACCCAGGGGCTGACTTGGCAAGTGTCTCAAGTCTGTGTCCTGTGTGGGTTTAGGAGACGAGTCAGCTATCAATGGCTGTTTGTTTTTCCTTGTCTGAAGAGAAAACCCGTGGGGTAATGGGATAGCCGCTGAGTCAGGGCCCCAGTGCTGGGTGAGTAAGTTCCCTTTGGACTGAACTAGCTCAATTGATATTAGAAATATCTGCTTATTCCCTTTTCTGGGCCCTTGGCAGTGCGTTTTCTATTTCCCCACATCTATTTCTGCATGTATTTTATTTCCCCATGTTTGTCTCTGACTTTGGACCGAAGACTTTGACACATCCTACTGTTATCCTTGTTGAGAGACTTCCAAATATGGCCCCGGCTGCTGCTGGTCCACGATTTTGTCTCTTGGGCCATGGAAAGAACTAGCAGTAAGCTGATGATTGACACTCTCCCTACATGTCTCCCCGTCCCTTTCTGCCCAGCCTGGTGCAGTGGCAGGATCGGGCTGTGGGTGTGTTACAGATGCATTTGGTAACAGTCTCCTCTCACCCCTCACGCCTCCACACCATGGCTTCCCTCTGCAATATTGGCAACTCTCTGCCCAAGGGGGAGGCTGGAAGTACTGGGGAGCTGACACCCCTGCGAGCAGCCATCAGCCAGTGATGGATGGTCATTGGAGGATAAACACCCGGCTTTCTGTGCCTCTGGTGGGGCAGCCGTGGAGTGTGTTCCGCATTATCAAGTGTCCCCAGTGAGGGTCCCCTCAGTTTCTCACGAGTAGCTTGCTCGTTTGCTCACCCGGAGTTGACTCTCTTCTTGTCCCTGCCTTATTTCCTCACTCCCCTAGATGAACTTGTGTACCAACTGCTTGTACTCAGATCCTTAGGGTCTGCTTCTTGTGGGGAGGGGAGCCCAACCTACAACAGGATCCTACAGCCAATGTTCTTGATGGCTCCAGCTTCCATTCGGTGTCTTTTCAATGGGACCACAGTTCACAAACTGCCACGCTGGTTTCAGGACCGAGGGCACATGCCAAAACTCCAGTGAGTGTGGGAGTAAAAAAAAAAAAAATATTGTTTAACATAGGCATCTTTAATGGAAGCAAGTTATGGAGCTAATAATACTGATAGTTTCAATGGACCAAATTAAATTATGCTTCCCATCTTGTGTCTTAATTAAAGGGATAAAAACTGTTTCACATTTTAATTAGCAAGTATGTCTTGAAAAGACTGAAATTAATATGGGAGTCATCACCATAGGAGAGCAGCCTTCTGCCAAGATTCATAAGGCCAGAGAGAGCACAGAGAACGGAATGGGATTCTGGCAGGAATGAGAGCAACCAGTGCTAGAACTCAAAAACTTTGGTTTCTTGAATTTTCTGAAAGGATAAAAGCAGGAACCTGGTGGAAGGCATGCTGTTTTCTTTTCTAGAGAGGTCCACTTTCTCCATGTGAACCTTCTTTAAGACACTTAAACATTGCATCTAGAAACTATGAGAGTATAGAGGATGGTGGGACAGAGAATGCCTGCTAATGACAGCTCTGCCTTGCTTGGCCCATTTCCTGGGAGGCGAGTTCCTGGAGTTTCTGGAAGCCTTGTTGGCGGAGCCTGAAAACAAGGGGTTCTGCCTCGCGAGTGTCTCAAGTCCATGTCCTGTGCAGGTTTAGGAGAGGAACCAGTGCTGATGGCTGTTTGTTTTTCCTCTGTCTGAAGAGAAAAACGGTGTGGGAGCAAGGCTTGCATGCTGCTACTGAGTGTTCAAGTCCTTCCACAGCCCTGTTGGCACACTTGTTTAATTTTTAGTTTGACTCTTAAAAATTTCATAAGTAACATATACTTGGGAAAAAAACAATTTGAAAACATATATGCAAAGATGAAAGAAACAAAACAAAAACGTAATCCCATAATCCAAATAACGTGTTGATTTCCTCTTTAGGTCTGGCCCTGACCCTGGCCCCGCCGCCCCTCCACCCGCATGTATCTGTATGTATTAGCAGATACATCTACTAATGTATCTGCAGATAATGTGGGGAGGGTGGGGTGGGGGGTGGGGTCTTGTGCTCACATTCTCCTGCAACTGCTATTTCTAAACGCTTGCTCCAATCTCCGTTTGTAATTCCCTCTCACATCTTCCCGTGGCTCCTGCTGGCTCTTCCAGCCTTTTCTGATTCACTCCATTTCAACCACGAACAAGCCCCGCCTCCTTCATTTCCCAGAGGCAAGTTAATACAAGTCTATTGTATAATGAAAACGGGATTTCAGCTGGAAAACGGAAGATTAGACACTATTATTCCTGCCACTCTCTGCTAAGCCCAAGGTCCTGCTACCAGATTTCTTGGCCCTGCCCCCTCTCCCCAGACTCTCCTCCCATCTCCTCTCTTCTTAGTTGTCCCATGTTCCCCAGAACACCTTTCTCTTGGGTGCCCAAGGGATCGTGAGAGGCGTTTGAACCAGAGCAGCTCCATCTTGAATAGGGCCTGGGTAAAATAAGGCTTGAGACCTGCTTGGCTACAATTTCAAGAGGCTAAAGCATTCTAAGTCACAGGATGAGATAGAACGTTGGCACAAGGTACAGGTCATAAAGACCTTGCTGCTAAAACAGGCTCCAGTAAAAAAGCCGGCTAAAACCCACCAAAACCAACATGGCGACAAGAGTGACCTCTGGTCATCTTCATTGCTACACTCCCACCAGCACCATGACAGTTTACAAATGCCATGGCAATGTCAGGAAGTTACTTTGTATGGCTTAAAAAGGGGAAGAACTGATAATCCGTTCCTTGTTTAGCTTATAATCAAGAAATAACCATAAAAATGGGCTCTGTCTATGGAGTAGCCATTCTTTCATTTCTTTACTTTCCTAATAAACTTGCTTTCACTTTACTGTATGGATTTGCCTCATTCTTTCTTGTGCGAGATCCAGTGAACCTTCTCTTGGGGTCTGGATCAGTGGGCCCTTTCCAATAACAGGACCACTCTAGAGATCCTACTACTTTGTTGTGCTAAGTAATTTAGTTTTCTTTTTGTCTCAATATCTCATATATAGACTAGCCCACGGCCTTCCCTATCATAGCCGAAAGGCCAGGGATTTTCTGAATCAAATAGACATCTACTATAGAGATGAACTTGCCATCCTTCTGGAAGGCAGAAGTAGTGGAGTTTTTATTTTATTTTGTTTTATTTTATTTCATTATTTTTTCCTTCCTATGAAATAAGAAAGCCTTTAGTGACTATTCTTTAAATTGGTGTGTGTGGTGGCATGAACAACCTCTGAACCATATTTTGGACTTAGTTCTTAGAAGTGAAAGTCTAGGTGAGGAAATATGACGAATTTCAAGGCAATCTGCTGAATGGCCGTACGGAAAGAAGGGCTCACCCTCCCTCCTGCAGCATGAAGTGAGAGCCTGTTTCCTCTTATCCTGACTAGCTTTGGATAATATAATTTACAGGGGAAAAGAATTGTCCCGTTTGACAGGTACAAGTCACGCCTTCACGTTGATGTAATTTGGAAAGCTGTTTTGAGCTGAGTGTGGTTAGAGCCTGGGAAGGTGGAGCCCTCTACGGAAACCCCAGGCATCACCTTTTTCGCAACAAGCTTCCAGATGGAATCTTAAATTCTGCATGGCCATTTATCACAGTTTCCAAATGCCACTTTCCAATTTGCATCAGACCTTTTGTACATATTAATATGATTATATTACTAATGTATATGTTTTTGCTGTTCTACCAAATTTGTGTTTGAAACACTAATGAGCCTAATAAAGGTGAGCTGGCTCCCTGGGGGAAAAGGATTCAGTTGCTTCTACTTGTGGTTCCTGAGGATGTCCTGAGAGGGTCATGTGGAGTCAGAATAGACTCCGGCAGTCCACTCTTTGTCTTCTGCTGCCTGTGCTGCTAAATGTTGGCTCCAGCCCAATTCTTTTTTTTTTTTTCTTTGAGACGGAGTTTCGCTCTTTTGCCCAGGCTGCAGTTCAGTGGCACGATCTCGGCTCACTGCAACCTCCACCTTCCTGTTTCAAGTGATTCTCCTGCCTCAGCCTCCCAAAGTAGCAGGGATTACAGGTGCCCGCCACCACGTCCAGCTAATTTTTGTATTTTTAATAGAGATGGGGTTTCACCATATTGGCCAGGCTGGTTTCGAACTCCTGACCTCGTGATCTGCCCGCCTTAGCCTCCCAAAGTGCTGGGATTACAGGCATGAGCCACTGTTCTCAGCCCTAGCCCAATTCTTGACCTCTAACTTCTCTTGTTCTGGACAAGGCCTGCCAGTCCTTTTTCTTTTTCCCATTCAAAGACAATGGACCTAGGTTAGAGGGGTTCAGCCCGTTGCTTTGCCCAAGAGTTTTTATTTATTTATTTTATGTATTTATTTTTTTGAGACGGAGTCTTGTTCTGTCACCCAGGCTGGAGTGCAGTGGCGCGATCTTGGCTCACTGCAAACTCCACTTCCCAGGTTCACGCCATTCTCCTGCCTCAGCCTCCCGAATAGCTGGGACTACAGGCGCCAGCCACCATGACTGGCTAATTTTTTTGTGTTTTTAGTAGAGATGGGGTTTCACTGTGTCAGCCAGGATGGTCTCAATCTCCTGACTTCGTGATCCACCTGCCTCGGCCTCCCAAAGTGCTGGGATTACAGGCATGAACTACCAAGCCCGGCCCTTTTTTTTTTTTTTTTTTTTTTTTGAGACAAAGTCTCTATTGCCCACGTTGGAGCATGGTGGTGTGATCTCAGCTCACTGCAACTTCCATCTCCCAGGTTTAAGCAATTCTCCTGCCTCAACCTACCAAGTAGCTGGGACTACAGGCACGCACCACCATGCCCGGCTAATTTTTGTATTTTTTGTAAAGATGGGGTTTCACTATGTTGGACTGGCTAGTCTTGAACTTCTGACCTTGTGATTCGCCTGCCTTGGCCTCCCAAAGTGCTGGGATTATAGGCATGAGCCACTGTGCACGGCCTGCCCCGGAGTTTTGTTGGGGGTGGGATCCAGGGCCCAGATCTAAGTTAGGAGTTTCTGCAGAGGTGATTCAGGCCAGGGAGAGCCTGATGGTCAAACCATAGTCCAAGTTCTTAGAGAAAACTTTTCCCAGTCTCTGACCAACTACATTGCTTTGTCCTGCAGGTGCCTGTTGTGGGTGCCTTTGAGTGTCATTGCTGGAGCAGGCCTCCAACTCTGAACAGGGGTTTGGGCTCTAAAAGAAGCTTCTGGAGCATTTACTGCCACCCTTTTCTGTCCTCTCTGCCCCTGCTCTTCCCGAGACCTGAGCGTGAATACAGATGTCACTACCAGTTGGGTCACTACCAGTTGGGTCACTACCAGTTGGACCTTAGGGATGCGGGGTTTGTTTTGCCCACTGTAAACTGACAGCAGTGCAATGGCTTGATCATGGGCCTGTCCTGCTGACCATGGGGCCCCCTGCGTGGTGTCAGCGCTGCCTCAGACCTTTAAGCCTTTCTTCACCCAGTTGTTCACGAGGACCTGCCATCCCTTGAAGGGGAGCCACAGCCCCCAGGATGTCAGCCCAGGGCAGGCAAGGTGGGCTCTCCTTGTTCATCCTCAGCCTGCTTCCACCCCAGATCCCGCTTTTGCCCCATTCTGAATTCTTGACTCCACATTCTGATTTTGATTCAGCATTTTGAGACTTTGGACTTGCCATGTGTGCTTTGGGTTTCAGGATCTAAGCTTTCTCTGGAAGTCTGATGGGCATCTGTTTTTCAGCTTTTCATGCTCCAAGATGCTGCAGGTGGCAATTCCTGTCTGGGCTCAGCCCTGGGCCTTCAGCCAGGGCCTCTGCAAGGCCAATGTCGGCCTCCCTTGTCTCATGTGCAGGGGTGCTTAGCAGGGGTGGCATGGAGAGGAAAGGTGAAAGAAACCCCTCAGCTCTGTGTCAGAGAAGCTGAATGCAACCCGTGGACAGTGGGTCAATAGCTAGCTGGTCTTCATGTCCATCCTTCCAAAGGTACAGATGATCAATGAAGAAAAAAACAGAGGCACAATCTCCCCCTTCCTGCCCTATCTGTTAGACCACACCCCCGTGACAGGAACCTCACACAGCTTGGGACTGCTCCTGCCTGCCCCAGCCTTTCTCAGCAGCAGACACCAAAGCTCTTCACCATCAGGATCTGGATCCTCTCTCACCAGAGGGCATTTGAAACTTCAGCCAATTCTCCAAGTTGAAGAAGGAGGGTTTTGAGCTTCTATCGTCAGTATGCAGTTCCTAAGGAGAAACTCAGGCTCTTAATCACTGACCTAGGACCAGCCTCAGCCCAAAGCCACTGGATGGCTGGTGTTTCCTGATTTGACCTTAATTCTTACCAGCAATAGAGCCTGTATTGGTTTTCCAGGGTTTCCACAATAGATTACCACAAACTGGGTGGCTTAAAACAATTGAAATTTATTCTTTCGATTATGGAGGCCAGAAGTTCAAACCCAAAGTGTTGGTACGGTTTGTAGGGTTGGTTCCTTCTGAAGGCTCTGAAGGAGATGTTTCTTCTCTAGTTTCTGGCAGCTGCAGCAATCCAGGGTGCTCCTTGGTTTGTAGATGTGTCATTCCAACCTCTGCGACTGTCATCTGTCATCACATCACCTTCTCCTCTACGTGTCTCATCTCCCCTTCTCTTCTCTTCTAAGGACACAGTTCATTGAATTTAGGGCCCACCCAGGTAATCCAGGATGATCTAATCTTTTTTTTTTTGTTTTTTGTTTTTTTTTGAGACGGAGTCTCACTGTGTCACCCAGGCTGGAGTGCAGTGGCCAGATCTCAGCTCACTGCAAGCTCCGCCTCCCGGGTTCACGCCATTCTCCTGCCTCAGCCTCCCGAGTAGCTGGGACTACAGGCGCCGCCACCTCGCCCGGCTAGTTTTTTGTATTTTAGTAGAGACGGGGTTTCACCGTGTTAGCCAGGATGGTCTCAATCTCCTGACCTCGTGATCCGCCCGTCTCAGCCTCCCAAAGTGCTGGGGATTACAGGCTTGAGCCACCGCGCCCGGCCGGATGATCTAATCTTGAGATCTGTCTTTGTGTTGCTGTAACAAAAGACCACAGACTGGGTAATTTATAAATAATAGCAATTTATTTCTCACAGCTCTGAAAGAAGTACAGGATCAAGGAGCCAGCAGATTCAGCATCTATGAGATCTGCTGTCTCTGCTTCCAAGATGGCACCATGTTGCTGCATTCTCTAGAGGGGATGAGCACTGTGTCCTCACATGGCAGAAGGTGAAAGGGCAAAAAAGGGCAGACTCCCTCCTTCAAGCCCTTTTATGAGGGCACCTAATCTCATTCACGGGGGCAGAGGTCTTATGACTCCAATCACCTCCTAAAGGCCACATTTCTTAATACTGTTGCAGTGGGGATTAAATTTCAAAATACATTTTGGATGGGGCTAAATGTTCAAACCATAGGAAGCTCCTTAACTAATTACATCTGTAAAGGCCTTTTTCCCCCCTACAAATGAGATCCCATTCACAGGTTCTAGGGGCTCTGGCCCTTTGCTGATTTCTTGCTCCAGCCTGTGAGCCTGGCTAACCTTATTTAGCTCCAAATCTCACTCACATCTGAGTTCCTCCAGCAATACCTTCCCTATTTGTTGACCAAATTCTGCCCTAAATGTCAGAATTAATTCGAGTTTATGGTACCCCACTAAACACAGAATAGTGAAACACTGGACTCTGACTGGTCAAGTCAGGACACAGGCAGTGGCTCAGGGCAAGGGCATATGCTTTAGCATCAGACTAATCTTGGCTCTTGGCTCCAACACTCATTCCCATTTCTGAGCCTTGGTTTCCTCAGTTGTAAAATGGGTTTGGATGATGATGCTTTTCTCAAGAGTGGTGCATATGTGCACAAGGCCCAGGGCACAAGGGATGGCACAGGGGTTTCTTGCCCCTTCCTTTCCTTTCTCTTTTTCCCATCCACCCTATGGAGTAAGTGTCTTTATTACCACAGAAAAAAGAGGCAGGGTCCACAATGTGCTAATATTGTAATGTGTTAATATTACAGAGTTATGCTTAAGAGGAAAAGATTTCCCTCCCACTCCTGGTAAGAAGTAAGAAATAAGATAGAACTAGAAGTCTATGGCCCAGGACCCTGATAATTCACAGCAGGGTGAAGAGATCAAGGCATTTCTGGAAAGAGAGAGAAGTGGCACCTCATCAGCCATCCAAGACAAATTCTGTGTGAAGTGTCCACTCTTATAATACAGCACCTGCAGAACTTTTCAGAATTTACAGGCATAACTAAAGGGCTGCAGGCAGGAAGTGCTCAGTGTCTTAATTCTGTCTCCTAGTTTCTTCTCGTGGGCCAGCACTCTTTGTCCTAGCTTCCTCTCTTGCACACCAAGCCACTGCTAAGTCAAAGCTGGCCTTTTGATCCCATGATAGCGCAGAAATCAAATACTCCGAACATCCCCTTATCCTCCTATGAACAAGCCAATGCAGCGCCCCATGTGCCAACCTTAAAGCCACAGTTGCAATGACTGGCAGGAAGGATGATGGTTAACACAGTTATTGAGTGAACAGTTGGAGTGAGGGTGAAGTTTAATCATTGGTTAGTTTTAGTTGGAGTTGATCTTTGATTATGAGCATCACACAGTGCATATTTTCAGTCGTCTCTACTTTAAAGCAAAATTGAGAACTAAGAAGTCTTATCATTGTCTGACAGTCACTATGGATTTCTGTGAAGGGTGAGTTTAGTTTAAGCTAGTCACAGTTGACAATGAATATACAAACAGATTCTAATGAAGACCTTTGCTCATCTCCCTACCTCATTGTATTATGCCACATTGTGGAGTGTGAGTATCTTTCTCCCATGCCCAACCCTGAATGCCTGCTGGCCTGTCCCCAGGTTGCCTTCCCCAATCTTCCAAGATTATTCAGAGCTTGAATCCCTTAGATCTAAACCCAGGTCAGCTTTTCTTTACCAGAGAGAGAGCACCCACTCATACAGCCCTCTGATTAATTAACCGAGTTCTGCCAAGGGCCTTTTTGTGGATGGATGGGGGAGAGAACGTATCCCTTTAAACATGCTTAATTAAGCTGGTTGAAACACTGAACTCCTTAGCAATGGGCTGGGCCTGGAAGCAAGTCTTGTGGCATATTTGCACAAGGTGCTCTGTGTTTGCCCATTTGAAATGGGATTGATCTATCTGGAGGATGCCTCGCATGTCCTGTATTAGGACATTCTTCTTTGGTACAGCAACATGGCCCTCCCTAGGACTCTCCTTATAGATGAGCTGTGATTCTACTATTCAGAGAGGTTGGCTGGCTGCCTCCAAGCAAGGGATACAAGATGTACAGATAACAGTGATGCTATTCAGAAGTGATATTTGACATATTTAATAACAGGGAAAGCACAGGCTCTGGCCAGTCAGAACAAGCAACAGGCATAAACCACAGATAGAGCTGTTCTGGTAGGTTCTTGCTGAATATCAGCTGTGGAAAAAGTTAGAGTTTACATAGAGCTTCACATATATTTCCCTGTTTGATCATAGCCACAACCCCATGAGAGAGGTTTGGTACTTCCTTAATTTTAGAGATTTCCTAATTCTGAGGTTCAGAGAGGTCATATGTCTTCCCCAGAGCCATATAGGTCATCAGAGAGCTGGAAGCCAAGTACCCTCCTCCACGTTCTCTCTACTGTGCCACGTAGCTTGTGTCAATACAGACCCTTGGGCTGGACTAATCCTGGAAGATCAAGAGCTGACTGGTGAGCCCAGGGTGAAAGTGGTGGGGGTAGGGTGAGAGGCACAATGCTCTGGGATTTGTAGAAAAGTCAGGGTGGAGCCAGCGCCCCTTTTTGTACCCTCCACTCACATAGTACTATGATCTTATAGGAGGCTCGGGGGAAGAAAGGGCTGCACAGAGTCAGCACAGAGAGGAGCATTCTTGAGAAACCAGGACACGGATGTTTATTTGGGAGGTGATCCCCTGAAGCACAGTGATGAAGTAAGCAAGGTTAGACATAGAAGACAAAGAAACAATAAAGTGAATGCTCTGATAAATGGGTTACTGTCATGGGCAACTAGGGTTGATCCTTGGCAGCTTTCTGAAAATCATGTGGCCCTTGCCTCAAAATTGTGCCACTGGAGGGCAGGGAGCCTGGGGTATTTATTCACTCCCTGCCATCCCCACCCCGGGCATTAACTCCCCTGCATATCATGGTTGTGACTGGGCACTGAGAACAGGCTCTCAGGCAGGATGCCAGCCAGGCAGAGAGGAGGGACATGCACGGGGGTGAGAGCTGAGATGTCCTCACAGCTGCAGGTAAATTCAGGTGGGCTGGATATGGGATGGAGGCTCCACAGCATCTGCTACACTCATAAATCCTGAATGACAGCAGAAAACAGGAGACACTTTCACCACTATGGGCTCATTTTCTCCATGCAAGGGAGGGAAGCCTCCATGTTTCAGGTATATGCTATGCCCAAGACAATGCTTGATGTTTTAGGAAACTCAGGAAATGTGTCCCTCCGTCCTTTAACTATGAAATGTCAGCATCTGGACTTGCCTGTCCCCCGTCCTCTGACTTATTTGGGGAACCTCTGCAGTGGGAGGGAGCTTGCTTTTGGCTCTGGTAGGAAATGCTGTATCCTCCCCACCACCAACTGAAATCTCCCCTCCCTTCCATGGCCCCCAGCCTCACACCAGTCTGCAGCTGGTACCTCTGCCCTGCCAGAGGGTCTGGTGGGGACATCTGACAGATACAGATGTTTTAATTTTGGAAGCCATTGATCTAGAGCATGTTAACAAATGGCACCTGTTGGTCCAAACGTTGTTTGCCATCCATCTTGTCTTATCTGAGCACTGACTGCATCTAGATGGGAGCTATGTCAGTCCTCAGGGACAGACTGCTGTGCAGGGTTCCACCCCACAGCTGAGAGGAATTATCCCTCCAGCCTAAGAATGACAGGGCAGTGCCTCTGTGAGTGGCTCAGGGGCCAAGAATAGGAGAAAGTGAATGGAAATTGCCTGGGAGTGGCTAAGAAAAAAGTCTTTTCACCTCCATTCTAAGGGTCAGTCTCCTGGTACATCTCAGTGATGAGTTGAAGAAACTGGACTGTTACTGACAAACCTCAGTAGGTAACTTCATTGATGTAGTAAGTGCTGAGCCAGGAAGTCATCAGCAGGGGGTGGAGAAGCCTTTATCCTGTTGTGTGAACCTGGGCACATCATTTGTCCTCTCTTTCCTCTCATCACACCACCTGTAAGATATGCGGAGAAGTCTCTGGCCTGCTCCATCTCATTAGGCTGCTGAACTGGGTTGTGCAGTACAGCATTAGAACAAGTAGAAGGAACCATGGGAATGCATTTTATTTATGAATCAATGTAAATGAGTCAGAGTGAAGAAAACCTAGGTAGGGTGGGCACCACTGGGTGCAATTACTCACCTACAGCCTTGGGGTAGCATTGGTGATATCAACTCATCTGAATCAAGGCACAGCCTGCCTGCAGAAGGAATGGGGCCTAGGGAGAAACTGGGCTTCAGAGAGGAGGGTTGTTAGCCTGTTCCCAGCTCTGCCTGAGAGATGGGTGTTCTGCTTTGGCATGAGGACAATTTCTGGATATTGGTGAAAATAATCTCACTTCCTAATAGCCCTCTTGCCTTATTCTGATATACCAAGCAAGCCCCTGAAGAATGTTTTGGCCTGCTCAGTACTATAATAGGGTGTCCTGGTACAGTGGGCATTGGTTGGGTTTGCTGCCCAGCATCCACCCCTGCATTGTGGTACCCATATCCAACTTCCCTCTTTCCCCTACACTCAGCCCTTGTGCTTGGGAGGCACCAACTCTTGGCTTAGGGGTGGAGCATGTGATCTAGGCCTCAGGCAATCAGAATGTAACACTCCTCTGCTGGTCCCAAGGCCTGGCTCAGAGTTGGCTATGTGACCTCGTTAGGACCAAGGAGATGCAATGAGATGCATGCTGAGGCTTCCAGGGGAGACTCTTCCACTCTTGCCAGCTAGACTTGAAGCTGGGAAGATGGGATCCTGGAGGCAGGAAGCTATCTGTCCACCATATGGAGCCTAAATCAACAAGGTAGAACCCAGAGAAGGAAAAAATTGAGTCCTGATGATACCATTTGATGCCTGAATCCAGCTGTACCTGAAACTAGATTTATTCCCTGGAACTTTCAGTTTTGAAAGCTGATAAATTCCTTTTGTACTTACGTCATTTTGAATTAGAATTCCTGTCTCTGGCAACTGAAAAAGTCTCAACTGAAATGCCTGGACAAGAGACAGAGCACTCCAGTCACCTTTACCAGTCATTAGGCTGGCGTTCCCACAATACAACGTGACTTTTGAGCCTGGTTGTGTGAGTTTGCCCCTGAAAAATGACTTTGGGGTGCACTGCAGAAGTTCACTTTCTAAACTTGGATGGCTGAGAATCTGGTTGGGGTATAACCCACCCATGAAAAACCCTTCTTGAGAACTTGGATGGCGTATAACCCATCTATGAAAGTCCCTTCCTGAGTGACCATTTCTGGCACTGAGTGACATCTCTGTGGCCACTGTGGTTGGTACCTTATTTGTGTCTTCTCCTAATCACCAATATGTCCCTGTGAACCCGCTTGCTTCATGATAGGGCTGGGGAAGACAGCAAGTACTAGCTCACATATCACTCATCCCTTTATTCATTCAGGCATTCTTAAGTCATCAAATAAGTGAACAAGGAAATGGCAATAAATCCAGTACATTGACTGAGGTGGGAGTAATATTCAAAATACTGCATTTTACAACCAGTGTGGTCTACAACAGAAGCTGTAGTTCCCGAACATTTCCATGTGAGGGTGCCTCTGGGGGATGCTGGCCTGCGCCGGGGACCTTAGCCCAGCCCAGCCGACGCCTGTGGGGGAGTCAGTGCCAAGTGCCATCAGGGCACTGTTTCCCCTCAGGGCTCTGGCCAGGAGACATGTGAGCAAGGAGGTTGGCTGGCGGATGTCTGGGGTCATTGAACGAGCACAGAAGTATTTCAATATTTTAACAGCTGGTATGGCTTTATTGGTGAGTACTGGCTGCACATCAAGCCTGAATGAAGACCAGGTTTTAAAGGGCTTTGCACGCCAAGTTGAGAAAGTTTTATTCCATCTCGAAGACAATGGGGAGTCATTGGGGTATTAAGGAGACTGCCCTGACCAGATCTATGAGGTAGGTGCATACTTCTATTGACAGCACAGGAGACGACTGGATGAGGGACCAGAGAAAGTTAATCTGGAAAGGAGGCTGGCAACAGTGAGGCAGCTGGGGGTGGGGTCCATGCTGGAACAGTCTTTTCCTTTTAGGGACCACTGAACCCAGATGCTTGGAAGGCCATGGTCTTGAGATGATGTGTGTGGTCTAGTTGAGTTTCTGTAAAACTTTCTTAAACTTGATACTTTCTCTAACAATGTGGGGTAGGAGCCAGCTATTTTATGCAGTTCATTTCCTATTGTATTTAGGAAGTTCCTGAACACTCCCAGGAAGCCTGCCCTTGCAAGATATCGCCCTTCATTCCTTGACTTCGATGCTCCACTGGGATTCTGAAAAGCTTCGATTCACTGATACACATCGGCGGGAGCTGCTGAGCCATTTAAGCTTTGACTATCTCTACTTGAAAGGCATGAGATAAAGTTTTCCACTGCTGGAGAGGAGAGCATGTAAGTGGCTTAGGCTCGCAACCAATCACACTCCCTCAGCAACCCTGAGAGGGTCCTTGAATGTTAATTTCATGATTCAAAATGAGTGGATCATCAACCTTTGGGAAATTCATTCATCAAACATACACTAGGTCCCTACTATGCACCAGGCACTAGGGACGACAAATGAAGCTGCAGGAAATGCCAGAGGTTTCCTCTGCTTCTTCCACACATCACAAAGCACATCATCAGCTCATACATGGAAGTGGTCTAGGCAAATCCAATATCCCTATTCTATTTCCATTGGGCAAAGCACTCTGTGCACCTGGGCAGAGTCAGTGGCCAGAGCCGCTCAGGAGCTCCAGGAACCGCCCCCTTCCTGGGTCTGCTTCCTCCATTTCCCTAAGGTAAATTTTCTTTGGCATCCAAAGCCTATGGTTCCAAGAAGCCACAGGTCAAAACAAGCACTAGTGTGCCAGGTCACCTCTGTTATTCCCAGTTGCAAAGATCTTTTCTATGGAACCCTCGATGGCTTCTACAGAACTTGGAAGTAGTAACTTTGAGGGCTCAGATCAGCCACTCAGCCTAGACCAGACTTTGGCTTTGGGGATGGTATTGCAATTAAGTATGCAATATGGTTTTTTGCTGATAATCCCCTTGCTGCTGCTGGGAGGCAGAGGCAAAGCTGCTTCTTACTAGAGAGCTTTCTTTTTAATTTAAAACTGGACTCTTAAAGGAACAACTAATTCTTTTTGTATGTACTGAACATTTAGAAACTAACATTGTAAAGGATAAATTTTGAACGCAAAGGTCGAGTAGTTTCATCTTATAGAATCTTGGAATAGCCTGTCTGGCTAGGTTTGGATGTGGGGAGGAGGACTAATGGGGAAGAATTGCTGAGAATCAAAGGGGAAATAGAGGGAGGCTGAGGATGGGAGAAGGAGGAGTCAAACTCAGGAAGGATTCTAATTGTCCTGAGGGCCAGCCTTGTCGATGGCAACTTCTCTGAAGGTACCCAGGGATGCTGAATGGCCTAACAGGAGGAATCTGCTGGAACCCTAGGTTAGAGATAATGCTTGTAAGAGCTAATATTTAGGGTGCACTATTCTAAGTTCTTTGCCTGTATTAATTAATTTAATCCTCATGACAATCCAGTGTGATTAATTTTATTAGTAGTAGTACCATTTTCCAGATGAGGGAACAGAGACAGAGAGAGGGTAAGTTATTTTCCCAAGTCTCAGAGCTGGTGAGTGCTGCAGCTGGGATTCAGAGCCAGGGAATCAGCTCAAAAGTCTGTGCTGATAACTGTGGTTCTAGGAAGAGGTCCAGGAATGGGTCCACCCAGATCCAGCTCGATGACCTGGGCCAGTTACTCAGACCCTGGATTTGTTTTCACCTATACACTGGAGGAGGGGTAGAGAAGAATGAGTTGTGGTGAACAGTAAATGAGATAGTGTGAGGGAAGGGTGCCTTGTAGGCTGGAGGGCTCTGGACACATGTTCGTTGTGGTTATTTAGTTTTCTACTGGGAGAGGAGAGGAGGCAGAGAGATTGGCTTTTCCGAGGAACACCCAGCTGGTGCCCCAGAGACTCCAGGATCCTTGGAGAGCCATTGAAGCTAGAGAGGAGATGAAGGAGGCAGGACAGAAGGACTACAGGGACCTCATTTCAGGGGTCTGTTCAGATGCAGAGATGGGGTTGATGTGCCCACTTCCATGCAAGGTCCCACCCGTGGAGCCGTCTTGGGGCCTCGGGACGTTGCACTGAAATCAGTCACAGGAGCTCCTATGCTGAGCTAGGCTCAGGCCTGCTATCCTCACCCCTGAGGTTTCCAGATGCTGCCCTAGGGCCCTTCCTCTAGCCCTGTTTGCTCCTCTCAACCCTTCTTCGCATTCATTTCCAAGACCAAAGAAAGCTCAGCCTGCAGCAGGACTCACAGCACTGTGTGTTCTGTTGCGTCCTTTCTCTTTTATATTTGCTGCATTATCACTCCCTCTCTGTCCTGAGAGCTCATCCAGCACAGGGAACTTGCTTATTCCCAGAACAAGCAGGGCCTTTCCTTGGGCAAGCCCTGAACACATGTTTGTTGAATGGAATTCAGGAGCAGTCTGGGAGGTGGCCAGAGCCCTCTTTCCAGCTCCACTGTGTGGCTGTGGGTAAATACAGGGATCTCTGTGAGTCACAGTCTCCTCCTGATGAAGACGGTTGGATTGGACAACTCCGAGGGCTCCTTCAGCTCTGACTTTCCCAGGGTTCCAGAGATGGAAGGGCCCGAGGTGTCTAAGAGGCTGTACACGTCGTTGCTATGGTCTCAGTGGGCCAGACTGTAAGCCCAGCCCTTGTCGTCAATGCCTGTTGATTCCCACAGGTGGCTCTGAGGAATCATTTAGGACCCTGAGTGGGCAGAATTAACACCAGCTTTATTCATCTGGCAACAAGAATTTGGTTGGCAATAAATTGCTTCTCCAGTGAGAGCATAATCACTTCTCATCAGATTAGTCCTCGCCAGGAGCTGTTCTGAAATCCTTTCCATGTCTGATGCATACGGCTCTGACTCCGAAGCAAAAAAATGAAAAACAAATGAGATGAAAGAATGATGAATTTGATAAAGGGCAATGATACCTGGGGGCTTTTCCTCCTGCAGAGAAGCTTGGAAGCGGGGGGGTGGGTGACAGGTCATTCAGAGAAGTCTGAGGGGGTGGGATCAGCTGCTCCCCCACAGTCTCACTCCTAGGTTGCATGAAAGCGAGTCTCAAAGCCAGTTTCCCCACACACAGACATTTACACCCTGGCAAAGCAGGCAACCCAGCAGTTCCTACAACCTGTTCTGTGAGTCCAGGGAGGTCCCGGCTGTCTGTCCTTTTACATCCAACCTCACCCTGTGTGAGGATCACTTGAGGTAGACATAACAAAATTCCAGACATGAGATTTCTGTGTTCGTGTCAACATCAGACAAGCAGAAAGCCTCCTAAACCAGTGGCCAGACCCAGAACCCTGCATCATGGTCACAGATACAGGTTTCCCTGAGTTCTTCGGTCCTACTCATGCAAATGTCTCTGAAGTATTTTCAGCCGGTCCCCAAATCCTGAGCGCCTTTTATTTCACCAATGAAAGCTTGCTGGGGTCTGAATGTTTGTGTCTCCACCAAATTCATGTGTTGAAATCCTAATCCCCAAGGTGATCATATTATGGGAAGTGGGGCCTTTGGGAGGTGATTAGGTCGTGAGGGAAGAGCTTCCATCAGTGAAACTAGCACCCTCATAAATAAGACCTCAGAGAGCTCCCTTCCCCTTCTGTCATGTGAGGTCACAGTGAGGAGAAGACCATCTCAGAACCAAGAAGCTAGACCTCACCAAGCACTGAACCTGCTGGTGGCTTGGTCTTGGACTTCCCAGCCTCCAGGGTGTAAGAAATAAATTTCTGTTTTTTGTAAGCTACCTGGTTATGGTATTTTGTTATGGCAGCCCAAACAAACTAAGACATCAGTGTCAATCTCCCTAGTCAATGGGGCCAGTATTTTCATCAAAAAAGCCCATTTTTGACATGCCTTACACTAGCTTGTGGCCTTAGCTGTTGATTGAAAGACAAATAACAGTGAAATACTTACAACTATTGCTTGTGTGGGCTTCCTCCTGAGTGTGCACAAAAGCTTGTGGCCCTCGGACTGAGGATTCTTGATTAGGGCAACTGTCCCTAAAATTGAGTTCCTCTCTATGCTGAAATATTTGAAAATAAAAAAGGACATCATGACAAGACACCCTAAATGGGAGACCTTGTGACCCTGCAAGTCGATGCCTTTGGAGAGAAAGTAACTTACTAAACCTTATCTCATATATAGCTTAGAGATTCTGTCACCAACTGGATTCAAATCCCAACCATGGACCCTGACCTCATCACTAGCTGACCTCTGACCCTGGCCATAGACAGAACCACCAAACTCTCCAGAGACAGAACCCCAGGAACCAAGCACTTCAGCCTCAGAGGAGCCTGGAACATATCTAAAATAGTGCGTGATCATAACTATTTAGCCACAAGACGAGCCTTCAAGCCAGCCTGAGTTCCCTTCATAAATTTAGTTTGATTTGAATTTTATGTCAGTCATGTTCCTGAGAGAGAGTTGGATTTTCACCTCCTTAAAAGGCATACCACTAATTCTGGGAGTTATTTGGTTAGAGGGTAGGAGGCGGGTGTTTACTTCCTGTAAATATACTGCCTAGATTTTTAGCACATTTGAGGACACAGAGACAGTTTAGCATTTTAAAAGAGCTAAGCTAAAGAATATGTAAAGCATCCTAATAAAAATATAGTTAGAGCCCAGGCGGGAGGAATAATCATTATATTAATGCATCGGACTTGAATTCCCAAAGGCACTTTTGCTTATGTAAAATCCTTCCCTCTGGTTACTGGTCTCAGGAAACGGCAATGGGCAATGTATTTCCTTTTTTTTTTCCTGAGAACATTGGGATCTCTGAGTCTGGTTTTTGAAGTTCTATCACAGCTTTTATTTATGAAGCAAGGCGTACTTGCTTCATAAATAAAACAAGGAACAATATTGAGTTTTGGAATCAGACACCCAGAGTTCCCATCACGGCTCTGCCACGAACTAGCTATGTGACCTTGGGCTCTTTAACCTCTCTGAGCCTCAGTTTCTACATTTGTAAAGTGGGGCTGATAAAATCTAACTTTTAGGGGGTTATGGGATGATGAAACTGATCAGTGTTTATAAAGTACTTGTCATTTGGCAAATGCTCAGTGAAGAGGCGTCACTAATAGTGCAAGGCCAACCCATCAAAAAGACCGTATATGGAAAGAGCATTAGGAATGCTTCCAGCTGGGTATCATTAGCAGTCCTAGTCTGAAGAATAATTATTCGTGACCCTTGGTGGACCTAAGGCCTGACTCAGATCTAGGGCACAGTGCTCATAATATTTGGTCATTTTGACCCCTCGTTCTGGGTACTGTTACATAATGCAGAGCTGCAGTCATGGAGTGGGAACCAAAAGGAGAATGAAAGTAACTCCCCTTGAGTGAAGGGGTTGTTGCCTTTATTTCCCATGGTGCTTTCCAAACTTAAACATGCATGTGAATCACCTGGGGATCTTATGAAGTTGAGTCAGTCAATAGGTCTGGGATGGGGCCAGAGATTCTGCATTTCTAACAAGCTCTCAGGGGATAGCAATGTTGTTGGCCCAATTACAAAATTCCAAAGCGGAAGTTCTCAGCCCAGGCTACACATTATAATCACCTGAGAAGTGATTTTTGTTAAAAAGCACTTTAACAAAGATACTTATTCTCAGGGTCCATCTCAGAGCAATTAATTAGAACCTAGGGAAGGGGAATGGTAGGCAGGGTTTGGGACTGGACATTGGTTAAAACAACTTTGAGTCTTTTCCATTTTAATTATTGACCAAGGACTGCTGGTGGCCTGTGATATGGTTTGGCCGTCTCCCCACCCAAATCTCATCTTGAATTGCGGTTCCCATAAATCCCCATGTGTCATGGGAGGCACCTGGTGAGAGGTAATTGGCTCGTGGGGGCGGTTACCCCCATGCTGCTGTTCTCGTGATAGAGGGTGACTTCTCATGAGAGCTGATGGTTTTATAAAAGGCGTCTCCCCCTTTTGCTCTGTACTGCCCTTTGCTGCGGTCATGTGAAGAGGGATGTGTTTGCTTCCCCTTCCACCATGATTGTAAGTTTACTGAGACCTCCCCAGGCATGCTGAACTGTAAGTCAATTAAACCTCTTTGCTTTATAAATTACCCAGTTTTAGGTATGTCTTTATTAGCAGCGTGAGAACAGACTAATACAGCCTGATTTTGCCCACACCTCTACATTCAACCATAAGCGTCTGGTGTGGAGGCTTCCTTTGGCCCTGAAATGCCATGCTGTAGAGGAGACAGGTAATCAGGTGGCCATGGCCACAGCAGTAGTCACTCCAGCTCCACCCTGCAGCTGTTGCAGCCCCTTCCCCTTGGTCTGCAACCCCCTCCCATGTGCGGCTGCAGACAGACGGCCAATGATGGAGCTGGGCTTGGAGAATGACTTTACCACCCCACTGTCGTGGGGCTGCTGCTCTCTCAAATCAAGAGTGCCTGGGCTTCCTGCCCCCAACCCGATGTGTGGGGCTCCTGGGACCACCAGTGAGTCTCTTCTGTGCTGACTGTGCTCACCACAGCTGGAGCTGGCAGCAGCTGTGCCTTCAAGGGTCCCAGCCCAGGTCTCAGTCAGGATGGGACAGGCCAGGCTAAGGGGTGGAAGGCCAGGGTCTGAGAGTAGATGAACTCACAAGCAAGCCAAGTGACTAGTAATGGGGTGGGCTGTAGATGGGTGGGGTGTCCAGGGTTAGTGGTGCCTGGGAGGAGGCAGCAGGACCCCAGTCACAGACTCTGGCAACCAGGGCGTGGCTGTTGGGGGCTGGAAAAGGAAAGGTTGAGGAAAAATAATACTGGACAGTAGTGCCGGCACCTCTGGAATACTGGACAAGGAAGGAAAGCAGCAACTCCAGCATGGGAGCCAGGAAAGAGACTCCATCCTTGGAACCAATTGCTTACCCTCTGCACAGGCACACGGCCAAGGTACAAGCGACAGGGAAGAAACTGGGTAAAGAAGAAGTGGCAGAAGGTCAGGAGGACCAGGTGCAAGCCTAGCGATGCTGAGTTGTACCTTCTCCTCCTGACTTGGGATGGCCAGTGTACCTCCCTTTGGTGGGCTGAGCTGAAGGGAGTGGTGGTAGTGAGGCAGATGGTGCTGAGGAAATAGCCCTGTGTCTCATGCTTCTTTCCCTCAACAAGGAATCTTTGAATGACAATAATTTCTTGCCTGGGTCTATCACAAGCCACAGCTGACTTCAAAGCAGGACTCTTGATAGTATGTGGCTTCCTTGGCTCGTAGGAGACCTTGTGAAGAAGGAGTGGGTCACACCTTCTGTATCAAGAAGATTTATCAGAAACAAAACCAAATTTCTTCTCCAGTAAACCTGTTTTTGCTCATAAGGCCTCCAACTGATTAGATGAGGCCCACCCATGTTGTCAAAGGCCCCTTTACTCAAAGCCAACTGATTTTAGATGCTAACTGTATCCACAAAACTCCTTCACAGCAACATCTAATTTAATGTTTGATGAAATGACTGGGTGATACAACCTAGCCAAACTGACACAGAACTAAGCATCACACCCCTGACTAGGTCCAGTCCTGTGGTTGCAGAATGCCAGTGCCTTCAAAGGGGTGTGTGTTTGCCTGTGTGTCTCTACACGTAGATGTTCATTTGGTGTCCAGTGGGAACAGGAATATACTCTCTCTCTTGCCTCTACCCTGATTAAGGTCCTGGTCACCCAATGACTGGACCATTGCCACAGTCTCCTAACTGTCCCTTCCAGCCTTTTTTTTTTTTTAAACTACAGTTGTTTTTCTCTGCTGCACCTACCCTTTAATAGAAAATAACCTATCAATTCAAACCTTTATATTATGTTTAGGGGCTGCTATCACCTTTTTTACAGCAATCTCTGCTCTAACACAAAATGATATCAAAAAAGTCATAGCATTCTCCACCTCAAGCCAGCTGGGCCTTGTAATGGTCTCAGTTGGCATTAATCAGCCACACCTAGCACTCCTTCACATCTGCACCCATGCCTTTTTTAAAAGCTATACTATTAAAGCCAGAGAGATCTTTGTACAACGCAAATCTAATAGATTACTCTCTGTCTCCCTGTTTAAAGTACTTTGGTTGCCTGTTTTAGCACAACTTCTATCTGTAGGAACTACTCATGCTTCCTGAAAGATCCAGGCTGTATGATGTCTCTGAGCCTTTACTCATGCCTCAAATGCTTTCTGTTCATGCCTACTATTCTGTTCATGTCTTCTGTCCTGTTTATCACCTACTGCCTGTCCTACAAACATGCACATGTACACACACACACAGTCCACACACAAGTGTGCCTGGTATGAGATCTAGACTTCCTCTATGAAGTCCTTTCTTGCCCCTGTCTGTACATTTTTATCTTTCCTCCCCTCTCACTTCCTCACTCTGGAGTCTGTACCTCCTTCCACACAGTGCCTGGTACATTTACTACACTTCCTGATAACTTTCCTTCTTAGTTCCCCTCAGACAATCTGAAACTTAAATTAGAATAGTGAGTCACCCTTAGAATGGATGGGGTCCCTTCAAGGTTGATCAGCATCAGGGGATGAGAAAATCAAAGCAACAGCCTGCACTGATCAAGTACTTACTCCATGACAAGCTTTCTATGACTATTTTGCTGAATCTTCACAACTCTGAGGGGTCAGTACTTTTATTTTACCCATTTTGTAGGTGAGAAAACTGAGGCTCAGAAACGGTAACAGTGACACAGTAAGGCATTAGAGCCAGCACTTGAACTCAGGCCTCCTGATTCCTAGGCCCAGCCACCACAAGGTACTCAGTGTGATTGAACAGTTTGGCTGAAAGCACTTTGTTTAGATTAAATGGCTTCAAATCATGATTTGATTAAAAACGAATATTTCCACTTTTATCTTTATATGTAATGTTGACACATGAGCTTTTTCTAATTTGTTTTCTACTGAGCTACAATTTACATATCATAAATTCATCCTTTTAAAATGTACAACTCAGTGGTTTTTAGTATATTCATAAAGCTGTGCAACTATCACTGTTATATAATTTTAGAGCATTTCATCACCCCCAAAAGAAGCCTGTACACATTAACAGTCATTCCCTCTTCTTCCTTTCCCTACTCCCTGGCAATCACCAATCTACTTCCTGTCTGTATGGATTTGCTTATTCTGGACATTTCATATAAATGGAATAATTCATTGTGTGGTCTTTTGTGTCACTTCTTTCACTCTGCATGATGTTTCAGGGTTTATCCAAGTCATAGCATAGATCAGCATGTCATTCCTTTTCATGACTGAGTAATATCCCACTGTACACTATAGACTGACTAACAGCCCCCAAAGATATCCATATCCTTATCCCTGGAACCTGTGATGTTACCTTATAGGGCAAAAGGAACCTAATCTTGCATATGTGATCAAGTAAGAATTTTGAGACGGGAAGATGTGCCTGGAGTATTCAGGTGGGTCCTAATGTAATCACAAGTATAAGAAAAAGGCAGAAGATGATTTGACTACAGAAGAGGAGAAGGCAATGCGATGATAGAAACAAAATTAGACTGATGGTGCTTCAAAGATGAAGGAAGAGGCACCAGCCAAGAAATGCAGTTACTAGAAGCTGAAAATGGCAAGGAAACAGAGTCTCCCCTCTGAGCCTCCGGAAGGAACAAGCCCTGCTGACACCTTGACTCGAGCCAATGAAGGACTTCTGACCTTCAGAACTGTAAGAGAGTAAAGGTGTGTTGTTTCAGGCTACTACGTTTCTGGTAATTTGCTACAGTGTTAACAGGGGATGAGTAATATGGACATCCCACGTTCTGTTTATCCATTCATCCCACTGATGGACATTTGGATGGCTTCCATTATTTGGCTATTGCGAAGAATGCTGCTATGAAACATTTATGTACAAGTTCTTGTGCAGATATATTTTCCATTCTCTTGGGTATATACAGGAGTGTATATACAGTATATATAGGAGTGTATATACAGTATATACAGGAGTGGAATTACTGAGTAATATGGTAACTCTAACTTGATGAAGTTTGTTCTGCAGACTTTTGTGGCATAGGTTTCAAAGAGGGCGGGCTGATGCTTGGGCAGGATGAAGAAGGTTTGTGCAGGAGCTCTGGGGATGGAAGGCAGCCTTAAAGTTCCAAAGAGCTTTTTGGGAATTTAAGCTGCAGTTTTACACATATGCAGCACTTTCAGCGTGCCAAAGAAATTGGGGCTGCAATTACATTTTTTGTGTGTGTATTTGTTTGAAAATAGAAGCGGATGTGCTCTTTCCTAAAGCTGATACTGAAACAGTGTAGATATGAGTAATTTGGTAAAAATAAACTGACAGGAATTTCAAAGGACAGTCACAACAGAAACTGGTAAGGGAAGTGTTCATCAAACGGATTCAGACATAACAAATATGGCCTGAGTAATTTGTGATCTAGAGCCAGGCACTGGAATGGGCTCTTTCATATAAGTTTTTAAATTTAATTATCACCAGTCCCTTATTAGGGAAACATCGTTTCCTAAGTGTGTTAAAGCCGAGGGTGTCATGGTGGCTACAGAGTGTTTGCCGAAGTCTCAGAGATGCTATGAGATAGTCACAATTCAAACCAGATCAGTCTGAATGGGAATTACTTTTATTTCATTGAAAAAGAGAACATTTTCTTCAAGTTATTTGTTTGGGTTTAGCATTACATATACTGAGAGGTCTCTGGCAATTAACTTTGTCTAGAACATCTCTGGTTCACTTTTTAGTGGGAAGTCCTTGTAAATGAAATGAGGTAGAGACAAAAATCTTATACCTTTCCATAGAAACTAGGAGGACAGAGGCATGTAGTGTCTTGTGGTGGTTTTTCTTCAGTGGGTTTGCATTTTTGTTTCTTGAGTACCTGCCAGATGCCAGGCTTCTCACTTGGTCCTCGTAGCATCCTGCTGAGGTAGTTATTATGATCTCCACTTTATAGATTAGGGGAAAGATGTTTAGAAAGGTTGTAACCCTAAAATGACATGACTGGTAAATATTAGAGCCAGGATCTGAGCCTGGGTTTTCTGATTTGAAGTCCCTTGTTATTTTCACCACACAATCATGTCCCTTTTTGGTTTGGAATCTAAAACACAGAAAGAAATAGGATTATTCTGGAAAACATTAGGTAATGTTTGGGTAATGTCCATGGTGAGACATTCAAGTGAACATCTCAGAAGCCTGCGTTGAAAGGCAGGATCTAGACGTGCCAGGCTGGGATGGATCCGAGAGGCTCATCTAGTCCAATAGTGAAGCTCAGGTCCAGGGAAGGAGCACAGCCCGGGGCCACTGTGGGGATGTGGAAAGAGCGTGAGGCTGGGATGAAGTCCTGCTCCACCACTTACTACCGGGAGACTTGGGCAAGTGGTTTAATCAGAGACTTATTTCCCGTTTAAAATGGGGATAAGCAGGGCCCTGTGGAAATGAGAGAGAAAAGAAAGTCACCTGGCAGTAGAGATTCTGCAGGCCCTGGCTTTCCCAGGCCACACATCTCTAGAGGGTGAAGCAAGTGTCACCTCCTGGCCTGGGCATCCTCAGGCTGTTCTGAGGCTTATGAGGGTGTTCAGATGCTGGCACTCTCCTTCCAGTCACTGCTGAGGGCTGGGTCCCCACTGGTCAGGGTCATTCGCTCCCTTAGCTCACTGACAGCAGGGCCTTCAGGGGAGAGGACATTTGGGCAAAGAGCTTTACAGAATCTGGAAATCCAGCTCAGCGTTTCCTCGGCCTGCAACCCCAGGAAACTTGAGTCACAAAGATACTGCAGTCCCACTGGTGGCTGCTTCTTTGTTGCTAAGCAACCAAATATTTGCTATTAAGTTCCCGTTGATGAAGCTAATTGCAAAGGTTAATTGTCCTCTGAGATGAAAAACGCTCCAGGAATGTATTTAGGAGTTGTTCTCTGTGAACTTCCGAGAGAACATGATTTCTTGAAAAGCCTATTTTCAGATGGCAATGGCATCAGCACTTTGTTCTTCCTGCTTTGTTCATCCTTTAGTGTGGAAGTTTTTCAAACTTAGTTAGCAAAGGAACTTTTTGTTCGAAGGGAGTCCTACATGGAACCTCAGTCAGTGTATGGGGAGAGATGATGGATAGCTAACCCGGAGGGGTGGGGTGGAGCTGGAGCCCCGCCCACACATAGCCCCTCCCACTGGTAGCCCTTCATTCACTGGCTTAGGGATAGTGCTTGTTACATCCTGTTATGAGACTGCGAGGTCCCTGAGAGGTAAAACTGCTTGGTCTACCCTGTGCATAGTATCCAGCATACAGCTGGATGCAGGGCAAGTAAACAGCTAATGCATTTCAAATAAGTGACACCCTATTTGTCATGAACCCAGCCAGGTCAGGTGGATACAGTTGAAGTACTTTGATTCCAAGATCAAAAAATCGAGTTCCAACACTGTTCCAGTGACTGGTCATGGGTCCCTGGCGAAGCAGGTCAGGGACATGAGAAAAGAGGAAATAATGGGTTTCCATCTCACCTCCAAAATTGAACATGCTGTGTGACCTTGGGCGGGTGTCTACACCCCCAAGACGCTCAGTTCCTCATCTGTACATGGAGATGATAAAGCCTACCTTGCTTCTCAGAGCGAAGTACATGGCACAGTCCCTGGCACAGAGCAGGAGCTCAATTAATGGTGGCTATTTTCTGCATTGTTTTCCAACAAGAGGCTAAAGTGGTCACTTTGGAACATCCTGCCTCAGGCAGAAAGGCAAATTCTGATTCAATGCATTGGAGGTTCCAAGGAAAGGCATAGAAACAAGGCTGGGGTCAGGAAACAGTGGGCAAAAAAGGAGGTGGGAAAGGCCCTCTGAACCATCTCTAGCAACTTTTCCATTTCACAAGTGAGGATTTAAGAGGGGTTTTCTTAAGATGATGGTCCTCTGTTTTAGGAGGCTGTGAGACGTACTGGGGTGATAATGTGGAGAGCTGATACAAGTTCTGTCTCAGAGTCACCTGTGGGGACCCCTACACAATCGGCAGCATCACAGAGCTGAGGGGCTTCTAAGAATCTGGATGGAGCTCAAAACCCTGACACCTGGGCCCCTGAGGCAATTGTTCCTTGAGAAGTGGCGTCCATTCAAGTCTGCCACATTTTCACTCATTTCTTTACTTGGGACTTTTATGTATTATTATTATTATTATTATTATTATTATTATTATTATTATTTTGAGACAGGGTTTCACTCTTGCTGCCCAGGCTGGAGTGCAATGGGGTGATCTCAGCTCACTGCAACCTCCACCTCCAGGGTTCAAGTGATTCTCCTGCCTCAGCCTCCCAAGTAGCTGGGATTAAGGCATTTGCCACCATGCCTGGCTATTTGTGTGTGTGTGTGTGTGTGCGTGTGTGTGTGTGTGTATTTTTAGTCTCAAAGTCTAATGCAGGGGTTAGAAGACTTTTTCTCTAAAGGGTCAGATAGTTAATATTTTTAGCTTTGTGAGCCATATGGTCTGTTGCAATTACTCGGCTCCGCCATTGTAGCTTTAAATGGCCATGGCTGTGTTCCGATTACATTTTTCTTTAAAAATCAAGTTTGGTCCAAAGGCTGTAGTTTGTCAACTGCTGGTCTAATAGGAAGGAGAAAATGATAAAGTTCATTACAGTACACTTCAGTAAGCGTCATCATGGAGATGTTACACAGTGCGGCAGGGACCCAGATGAGGGAAAAAATATTCCTCACTTGAAAGAGTTCCTGGAGAAATCAGCTGGGTGCCTTTGGTAAAATCATTTTCTGTATCTCAGTTTCTTTGTCTATAAAAAGGACATATTAATATTACAGAGATTACAGCATAAATGTGAAGATGTATGCATTTAACATACTGTCTAGATTGTAGTTATATCCATAAGCCAACTCAAATGTTAGTAATAATAATGCTTGTTTCTAAGGGATTTTTATAGGCAAGCGCACTCTCACGCACTGTATATATATTATCTCATTTAAAACTCATAATGATTCCATAAGATATCTATAATCATTTCTTCTATTTTGTGTATGAGGAAACTAAGGCACAAAGAGGTTGGATAGTTTGTCTAGTAAGGGCAGAGCCAGGATTAAAAGGCATGCAGTGACTTCAGAGCCAGAACTCCTTAACCACTGTACCTATTATAAGCACTAATGTTAAATATTTGGCCTCAATCAAATCAGGAAAGAAAATTGCAGGTCAGCAAGCCTGTTTCTGCAGGCAGCAGATCCTGGGCTCTACTGTTTACCCTCTGGTCGGAGAACCTAAGTTAGCTGGATCTGGCAGAGGATGAGTGATGACCATACCCTGTTACTGTGACACCCAAGGGGTCATTTCAGCCCTGTCTGCCATGTCTTACAATCCTCTGTACCTTGCTGTAAAGGATCTCTCTCTCTCTGTCTCTCCCTCTCTCTGTCTCTCCCTCTCCCTCCGTCTCCCCTCCATCTCCCCTCCATCTCCGCCTCTCTGTCTCTGTGTCTCTCTCTCTCTGTCTCTCTCTCTTTCTGTGTCTCTCTGTGTCCCCTCTCTCTCTGTGTCCCCTCTCTCTCTGTGTCCCCTCTCTGTGTCCCCCCGTGTCCCCCCTCTCTCTGTGTCCCCTCTCTCTCTGTCCCCTCTCTCTGTCCCCTCTCTCTCTGTGTCCCCCTCTCTGTGTCCCCCTCCTCTCGTGTCCCCTCTCTCTCTGTCCCCTCTCTCTGTCCCCTCTCTCTCTGTGTCCCCCTCTCTGTGTCCCCCTCTCTGTGTCCCCCCTCTCTCTGTGTCCCCTCTGTGTCCCCCTCTCTCTCTGTGTCTCCCTCTGCGTGTGTCTCCCTCTGCGTGTGTCTCCCTCTGCGTGTGTCTCCCTCTGCGTGTGTCTCTGTGTGTGTGTGTCTCTGCGTGTATGTGTCTCTGCATGTGTGTGTCTCTGCGTGTCTCTCTCTGTGTGTGTCTCTCTCTGTCTCTGTGTGTCTCTGTGTGTCTCTGTGTGTCTCTGTGTGTCTCTCTCTGTGTGTCTCTCTCTGTGTCTCTCTCTGTGTCTCTCTCTGTGTCTGTGTCTCTCTCTGTGTCTCTCTCTGTGTCTCTCTCTGTGTCTCTCTCTGTGTCTCTGTGTGTCTCTGTCTCTGTGTGTCTCTGTCTCTGTGTGTCTCTGTGTGTGTCTCTCTCTGTGTGTCTCTGTGTGTGTGTGTCTCTCTGTGTCTGTGTGTGTCTGTGTGTCTGTCTCTCTCTGTCTCTGTCTCTCTGTCTCTGTCTCTCTCTGTCTCTGTGTGTGTCTCTGTGTCTCCGTGTGTCTCTCTCTGTGTCTCTCTGTGTCTCTCTGTCTCTCTATGTCTCTCTCTCTGTCTCTGTGTGTGTCTCTTGTGTGTGTCTCTCTCTTGTGTGTGTCTCTCTCTTGTGTGTCTCTCTTGTGTGTGTCTCTCTCGTGTGTCTCTTGTGTGTGTCTCTAGTGTCTCTCTTGTGTGTCTCTCTTGTGTGTCTCTCTTGTGTGTGTCTCTCTCTTGTGTGTCTCTCTTGTGTGTGTGTCTCTTGTGTGTCTCTCTCTCGTGTGTCTCTCTCTCTTGTGTGTGTCTCTCTCGTGTGTGTCTCTCTCTGTCTCTCTGTCTCTCTCTCTCTCTCTGTCTCTCTCTCTCTCTCTCTCTGTCTCTCTGTCTCTCTCTCTGTCTCTCTCTCTGTGTCTTTCTGTGTCTGTCTCTGTCTCTCACATACACACACGTACACACACAAACACACATACACCCACCCACTCTTGTCTTAACTGGAGCCAGAATGCTCCTGCAAAGTAGATACTTAGTGTCAGGTGAAGTGCTGGGCTTTATAACTTGTGTTTTCTTACAAACAGATGGGCATTTCTGCTTTATTTTATAATTGAGGAAAGAATCCTTGGTGAGGTCAGGTAAGTAACTTGCCCATGGTCAGAGCATGTAAAAGGCACAGCTGAAATTTCAATAAAAATGGTCTCATTTGAAGTCCAGTGTGCTTCTCATCATACCCAGCGTCACCATCCCCCGTCCTTTCTCCTCTTATCTCTTGTTAACAGCTACCCACAAGACACAATGAAAAAAAAATACATGAAATCTTACAAGCGTGGGCACCGATATCCTTACCATTTTTGAGGCATCTTAGTTTTCATGCTGTGTGCCCACAATGGGGGCAAATGAGCCAACTCTGTTAAGAAACAAAGCCATTGGGGTGTGTTAGTCCAGGTAAGGCTGTAAAAGACAGCTTTTACTCTGTCAGGTTATGTCTGGCATCAGAAATGTAAGTCCTATGGAGAGTGTCTGAACTCTGGCCCAAGGTCAAAATTCAGAGCACCAGACTCCAGGTGCTCCAGCCTATGTACAAGAATATCTGTGCCTAGCTCATAATGATAATGAAAATAATAGCAATATAAACCACTAAGTTTATATGAATTAAATACCCCCTTATGTACTACTACTCAGTGTCACCTTTCTCTTATTGCAGCAACTATTGTAATGACCAGTTCTGCATGTGTGTCTTAGTCCATTTCATACTGCTATAGCAGAATGCCCAAGACAGGGTAATTGATAATAAACAGAATTTATTGGCTCATAGTTGTGGAGTCTGGAAAGCCCAAGATCAAAGTGCCAGCATCTTGTCAGGACCTTCTTACTGGCATCACATGGCCGGAAGTAAGGGGATGAGAGAGCAAGAGGGGGCTGAACTCACCCTTGTGTAATGGTATAAATGGCACCCCTGAGAGTGGAGCCTTTGTAGCCTAATTGCCTCTTAAGAATGTTACAATGACAATTTCAACATGAGTTTTGGAAGGGACAAACATTCAGACCACAGCAATGGACTTTAATCAATTTTACACAGGTACAACTTGATAGTTTCTCACCTGAGATATGTTTGTGTTCTGCTTGCCTCTTACCCTGGGACTTCTCTGTTGATGCTATTGTAAAACCCCACTCGGCATCATCACACAAGTGGAACATAGAAGTGCAAGAATGTTAACATCCCATAAAATAAAATAGTGGCCAATGAAAGATAAAAACCATTGAATATATTCTTCCCCCATTCTCTCCTCTGATAGTCCTGAGACACAGCTTGTCTGAGAGCTCTCAGAGATGACACCATGTTGAAGCATTATGGGATCACCTCAATTAGTTATAGCCAGAATTTGGTGGCTACAGTGTGCTCAGGCTGGAGAGTGTCTGGGCATGGGTGAGGCTAGTCCCTGGATTAGGGTATCTCTAGGACAAGAAGTCTCTACCAAAGTGTTGATGGCCTCCGTTTCAATAGTGATAAGCTGGATTATTAGGTTAAGCTGGGATCCAAGGTAAATTGCTTCAGTACCAAAAACGTATTGGCCTACATTCTCTACTTTCTGAAGATACTGGGCTATTAACTTTCATATATGTAAAATCAGCTGTGAACAGAACATGACCTAGGAATGCTACTTTCCTGCTCTGGGATACACTCCCTTTGGCTGGTCCCAGAGTTGAGCTGTTTAGCTAATCAAGAGCTTTCTAGACCAATGGCTAGTGGAATATCAGGTCCAAAAGGTATATTTTTGGATAATCTTATATCAGCCCTTGAGCAAAAACTCCCACATAGCCTCTGAAATCCCAGGCAAAATCAAATCAGGATAGAACCTCACGTGTGACAACCTTCATCCTCGCCATGACTCTCATCCTGAGCCTGGACTTGATCGCTCGTGTTCAGAGAGGTCCTACGTACTAACATATGAATGATCGAGGAGTGGTCTAATCTAGGGTTTTTCCCTACCTGTGCTGACTTCAGGTCCCTCTCCTCTCAACTTTAGCAACGATTCTACCAAGTTGTTGCAAAGGGGGTGTGGCAGAGACAATGCTAGTGTGGGAACACAAGAATACTGACTGCTGCTTGGAGGTAGAGGAATCTGACCCATGTCAGGCCATGTCAAGCACTGATATCTGGGATTCTTTGTCACTTGAATTTAGTTCACTAACACATGCATACGTATGCACACATATACACCTATACAGTTGTTCTTCAGTATGGGGATTGGGTCCAGGACCTCCCAAGGGTATCAAAATCCACAGATGCTCAAGTTCCTGTACTAAGATGGCATAGTATTTGCATCCTCCTGTATATTTTACATCATCTCAAGATTCTTAGAACAACCAATATGATGTAAATGCTATGTAAATAATTGTTATACTGTATTGTTTAGGAAATAATGACAAGAAAAACATCTTTACATGTTCAGTATAAATGCAACTATTGATTTCTTAAATATCTTTGGCCAAGCACAGTGGCTTACGCCAGTAATCCCAACACTTTGGGAGGCTAAGGCAGGAGGATCACTTGAGGCCAGGAATGTGGGACCAGCCTGGGCAACATAGTGAGACCTCATCTCTATTGAAGTATATATGTAATATATACATAGTAAAGATATTTTTGACTCAGGGTTGGTTGAATCCGCAGATGAGGATCCCACAGATATGGAGAGCTGACTGTACATACATCTATTTGTACGCATATATGCATATATATCCCTATATGTGTGTGTTTATCAACACTAGAGGGTAGATAACTTTATTCTCAAGCTCAGCACCCCAGGTACTTCTTCACCTTAGGGCCTTTGCACATGCTGCTCTCTCTGCCTGAACCCTCAGTCTGGCTTTCTTTTCTTCAGGTTATTGCTCAAATGTCATGTTCTCAGGAACATGTCCCTTGACCACCCTATAAAATTGCATTCCTCACCCCTGGCATCCCTATCCCCTTTCCCTACTTTATATAATTTCATAGCACTTCTAACATGCTATATATATATGTGTATTTTTTTACTTGTCTGTTTCCCCTAAACAACATACAAACCCCAAGAAAACAGGGGTATTCATTTACGTAGTTCCGTCCTCCATCCCTGCACCATAAGCAATGCCTGGCACATGGTAGATAGTCAATAGATATTTATTAAACGAATTTATGAACCCCTTTTACAGAGACAGTGCCAGAGGGGGTAGTTAGACTCAGAGCTAGTGAGTGACAAGAAAGATTTCAATCCCAGGAATTTCTGCTTCAAAGCATTGCTATTTTCTGCTCTGACATTAGGCTTCAGACATGTGCAGAGTAGCTACGGGGTTGTTGTAATGGATGATGCAACCCTGAGGAGAATAGTTGCTGTCTGACACCAGGCACAAATGAACTGACTGTCCCAGTGGCCATGCTCTGTTTGCAGTATTTCTGTTCTGCCCACAAAAGCATTTACATTGTCAGCAACATCTGTGGTCTTCAAAATCGCTTCACCTCTCTGTGGATCAAACACCTTCAGCTTCCTATCTGCAAATATTGTCTTTGAGGTTTTAAAGCTAAGCTTAAATTCTGCCAGGCTGGAGGGGAGGTGGGTCAGGTGTTCCGTGACCTTGTTGGCAATAGTTACGCACACTTCTCATTGGCTAGTTGATGGTGCCCCCTTTTCCCAGATGGCTCCTGCCCCAGAGGGGAGAACTTGTGATGAGCTACTAACATTTGGCTGATGATTTCAACTGCCACATTCACCTTCACTTGGAGCCATAAAGCTTTCTACAGAAGGGATGGAGTCTTGCCTTTATTCAGTGGGGGCTATAAATAATGTTGATGCCTGAATCCCATGCCTGAAAATTCTGATCAAATTGGTGTGGGCATCATGATTTTAAAAATATCCTCATGAGATTGTAAGTGTGTAACCCAGGTTGAGAATGCTGCTTAGATCGTCTATAGAATCTCTCAAAAAGAGTCACATCTCATTCCTGAATTTTCCTGCTTCCTCACCCCACATCCTACTAGTACGTGAAGATGATAGCCTTAGTTTTGTTGCAGAATTCCAGTGACTTTTTCCAACTGCCTTTCTTGCTTCAAACAATAGTAATTCTGGGGAGAAGCAGGTTATTTCCATTTACCGCGTGTGCCTCAGTTTTCTCATTGCAAGTCCCAGGAGACGCAAGTTGACATTGAATTTCCACTGGCAGCCACTTCCTTAGATGGTGGCTGAAGGCTTTCCCATGACAAACCTTTGTTTCATTACCCCATTCTGCACATGCAGAAACTGAGGACACCATGCTTGTCACATGCTGGGCCTTGTGTGGCTGTCCTGACCCAGTGCCCTTGAGGGCAGGAATTATGTCATTTTGTTTACTCTTGTATCTCTAGGGCACAGGAGAGTGTGTGGCTTTCGTAGATGCTCTAGAAGTACTTATTGCATAAGTGAATGAATGCATGAACTAATGAATGAATCTCAGTGTGGCACAATCGTGGGAATCCAGTAGGTGGCGCTCAAAAATCCACGTGGCAGTTAGATGGCAGGTTGCAGGGGATAATGTTGCCAGCAAGGTATGCTGAGCCCTCAGCGCTCAAAATTATTGGACTGGGAGTTTCCATGAAGGGCCAATATAGGCACAGACATGGGGGCTAAAGAGGGTCTCTGGCATAGGAGCTTGTTGGAAGAAGCTGGGAGTTCATGGTTCCAAGATGTAGCAGCAGTCTGGCTATAGTCAAGAGCACCACATCCTGAGGGTGTCAGATAAGGCTTCGTTTGGAGCCTTTAGTGGTTTGGGGCTGAGGTGGGGGAATTGATTAGGGACCTGGGGTAGTGCTGGCTTTAGAGTGAGGAAACCACGGGCTCAGCAACTGGGAACTGCTGCCAACGGAGGCAGGGCAGATGCTGTAATGAAAAAGACATACAGTCCATTTAAGAGACAGCTAGTTAGTGAGGAAATTGCTCTGGAAGTAGAATGTTTCTGAGGTGGATGCAGAATCTACAAGCCTTAACTATAGATCACATCATGTTTTCAAATACATTTTCCTGTGTTGACGATTTCACTTATTCTGCAGATTGTGCCTGATTCAAGAGCCATAATTCCTGCCAAGGAGACTCGGGTGGTGTCATTTGGGTTCCCAAATTGGGTTTGTGTATTGCAGCTAAACGGCCATCTCTTAGTTTCAGAGATACCGTTTGAAGATGCACCATCAGCACTGCCACAGTGACAGATGAGAAGCCCCCAATCTGGTAGGGCCTTCCCCAGGCAGTGCTGGCTGCACACCTGGTAGGCCCCATCTGCACCTGCTGGTGATGTCATCTTATGTGTGGCCTTCTGCTCTGCGGATGGCAGGCGAGTGCCTGGGGCAGCTGGTGTGCTGAGGACCCAGGCAGAAAGAGTCCAGAACTTGAGGGTCACATCTCATATCTAGGACAGCTGCCTGCAAGGTTCCCCTCACCAGAGCAAAGGGCAGAAGCACTGAGATACCCCCTGACACCCAGGCCGACCTCCCAGGGATCTTGGCTATCTGTGTGGGGCAGGGCACCTGCAGCGATGGGGAGCCTGGATGGATCAGGCTTTGTGAGGTCACAAGAGGAGACAGGCACAGACAAGCTGCAGTGCAGGGTTATTATGAGTGTGCACAGGAATACGGAGTAGCTTGGGATGTCTCCACAACCGATACAACTTCCTTCTGTATCCCAGGGTTTCTGAGACTAGACTGAGCCACCAGATTCCTAGAGAACCCGTAACTCAATGTCATTAGGCAGAGGACCTATTTTGGTTTTTTTGGTAATAATTTGTTAAATGGGACTCCACCTATTTTCTTGAAATTGGAAGAACCAAGGTTGAAATCTATAGATGCTATATATCTGCATATTCCTAAATGGGACCAATGGATCCATTCTTGCAGGATATCACTCCAGCACTACCAGTCTGCAGGAGATACAAGTTCTTTGGGGCTGTGAATTGCTAACATACAGGCAGAGTACTGTGACTTCTCTTCCTTTTGGGAGAGGAGAGAAGGGGTGTTCTATACTCTGCCCCCAGTCAAGTGAACGGGTCTCCAAGAAAACAGTGGGGTCCTAGGAAATGGGTGACTGCTGTCTCATGCCCTGAGTGGATTCCTACTAGGACACTGGGGCACCAGAGTGTTCACAGGAGAAAGGGAAGCGGGGAGTGGAGGGAGATGGTAGGCAGGGAGGAGATAGAGATGCAGCTTCTACTCCCCTGTTTGGTGTGGGAAAGAGGTGGAGGATCCCGTGAGTCAAGAGGATCCTGAAAAGGCAGCTTGGCTGGTGCTACCTTCCCAACACCTCACCCAAGAGATTGTGGGGTGTGTCACTGGGGGCAAGAGAGGAGAGGGAGCAAACTTGGTCACATGCCTGCCTCTCAGAGGGTGCTGACTCCAAGAAGGTGCACAGCAGCATGAGTTGGCAAGAGACACTGGCCCCTTCCCCCAGTGCTTCTCCCAGCCCTGACTCACTGGGAAAGGAGGGTGGGGAGAAGGTGGAGGAGGAGTAGAAGGATGGCCACATTCCCCTTCTGCCTGCTGGTGTCCTGGGCCAGGGGGCAGGTCTGAGCTAGGGAAGGGGACGGATATGAGATGAATGCTTTAAACTGATTCCATAAGACTGGATTAAACTAAAATTATAACCCAAAGTGACCAGATGGCTCTAGTTTCTGCCCAAGATGTTATTAAGAGATTGGAGAGGTAGATTCAAAAGGTTGAAGGCAGTGGTTGGAGAAAAACAAAACCCTTTCACTAAAGTAAAACCATTTTCTGTATTGGTTCTATGTGGGAGGTTTCCTACTGCGATCAGGAGGAAACTCTGGAACAATTAAAGGGCCCTGCTTGCCTCTGGCCCAGGGGCCATTACCTTCTGCTTGTGCACCAGTTGTCCCTTTCAATCCACAGTGGCCAGAGCTACAGGCTGGCTTCACTGACAACAGCCCTGACCCAGGGTCTCTTAGGAAGGAGAGCCCTGGCTCAGGCCCTTCATCTCAGAAGGGACACAGAGGCAGCCACAAGACTTCTCTGGCTGGCTGTCCAGCATACCACTCAGGTGGAGGCAGACAGGCATCCTCATAGATTCTAAGCACACACAGGAAGGAGAGGTCAGTCAGACCCAGGGGAGACTGTGGAGGAAGGCTTGCCTTAGGAGTTCAGAGGGTAGCTAATGGGGCTTCCAGGTACCCTCTAGAAAAATGTGTCCAAAACTGGAGACTGGGGGCTGAAACTGGGCAAAATTGATGAGATTCTGGAACCTTGGTCATGGCCCCAGCTTTCTCCCTGCCCCTTACCTCCTGCCAACTTCCTTCTAATCAGGAGTAATAATAGCCTTAAAGGGCAAGGGTGTGTGGGCTTGTGTTTGGGGGATGTAAGATAGGAGAATGCAGGTGCCCCTCTGCAGCTGGGCTTTCCAGGAGGGGCACCCAGCTTAGAGAGGGGTGGGCAGAGCCCCTCAGACCTGAGATTTCTGGCCTGGGACTGGCCGCGGATGGGAGTGGCACAGTCAGGTGCCCCTGGATTCTGGAATAACCACCATGAGCGGATGATGATGATAACAATTTTGACTTCTGAGTGCCGGGTACTAATCATCACAGCTCTCTGCTGAGGCTCCTACTATTATTTCCATTTCACAGGTGAAAAAAACCCTCAGGGAGGCTGCTACACGGTGCAAATCCAGAGCCCATGCTCTCTGTCTTCTTTTTCTTTTTGTTTACCTCTTTCTCACTCTCTCCTCCTTACCCATATTACCCCACCCATCTTCCCTGCAACCTTGATTAACAACCTGTGATAGATCCTTCTGCATTTTTCTCCATACATATGGTCCACTCCATCAGAAATGGGTTGTACAGTATAGACATCTTGCTTTTCTTGCTTACAATATCTCACAGAAATTCTCCAACTGACCTCATAAAGCCCCTCCAAATCAATTAGATTGCTATTTTCAGAGGTCATCTGATATTTCACAGTAGGGGTGTATCATAAATTCTTCCCCATCCCTCCGTGGTAGGTGGTCTTTTTTTGTTTGTTTGTTTTCTTTTACCACTACAAACAATGCAGCAATAAATATTGTTGTATTTGTCCCAGTTGACCAGAATTTTTATCTCTAGAGGGTAGATTTCCAAATTTGAAGTTTTGGGTGGTTTTACTTGAAACAGATATTGCCAAATTGATTTCCAAAAAGGCTGTGGCAATTCACATTTCCACCAGCAATGCATGGGCGTACCTCTTTCCCACATCCTCACCAGCCATTACACTCACTTTGATTTTGTTAGTCTGTTGAGTGTAAAGTGGAATCTAATTGTTTATTTTGGTTTTCGATTTCTTGACCGTGAAGGAGTTCTAACATCATTTTATATACTTGCCAGAATTGAATTCATCTTCTGTTTTTTGCCTATTTATTTCCTTGTCCAGTTAATTTTGGGTTGCCTTTCTTCTTAAGAATATTTGTTATAGATATTAATACTTTATGTGTTATCTGTATCACAAATACTTCTTTCCAAATCTATGTTTTTTTGTCTGTAAGGTTTCAATTATAATACTTTTTACCATATAAAAGTTACAAATTTTGTATTTCAAAATTTCTTTTTTGTATTAATGTCCTTTTTCTTAAGGTCTACCCAACACCTAGATTCTATATACAGTCTCTTAAGAACTCTCTTCTTTGGCTTTTATAATTATTGTTATTTTTTACATAAAAGTTTTTGACCCAGTTTGAAATTTATTTTTGTACAGATCATAAGGGCTCAACTTATTTGTTTTTCAAATGGATAGACAGTTATGCCAGTCTAAGTGCCAGGGAGAGCTGGGAAAGTCAACAAGAGCTGAGACCTGAATTCTCTTGCTTGATGGTTCAAGAGAGAACTGCGGAGATGAGGTGAAAGGTGATTCAGACACACAAGAGCCCTTGCCTGTACCCCCACTGCCCTGCAAAGAGGTGCTTGGTCCAGGACTCAGAGATGAGCAAGGCAAGGGATGTCTCTATTGGAGGAGAAGGGGTCAATAAGTATATCCTACTAAAGTACCATTTTTGCCATATTTTTAAATTCTCATGGTAGGATCTGTTTCTGGATTCTCCGTTCTGCTCCACTGGTCTATTAGTCCATTCCTCCTCCACTGGCAGTGTGTGTATGTGTGTGTGTTTCACAAAAATTAGATTACTGTGGCATTATAGATTAATTCCAATGTCTATAGTGTTTCCAAGTTGAGAAAAATGTTTGCTGGTGGGTTTTGGTAAAAATACTTCTATTTATGTAACTTCCTCCTCCTTTTGTTTCTCTTTCTCTTTCTTTTCTTTCTTTAAGTCTTTACTGGGAATGTCCCAAATTTTATTAAATGACTTTTCAGCATCTACTTATATAATCCTATGGTTATCTCTTAATGTTTTGGCATAGTGGACAACTTTGATAGATTTCCTCATATTGAAACAACTTTCCATTCCTCAAGTAATGCCTTCTCTTAGTCATTAACTTTTTTGGTTACATTGGTTTCTATTCATTAATATTTTATTGATAATATCTATGTTTATATTCATCTGTAAGACTGGTCTCTAGTCTATCTTTTTGTGCTGGCATTGCTAACTTTTAATACTAACCTTATATAAACTTCATAAGATAAATTGATTTTTTTCCCATTTTAAGGTGGTTTGGAATATTTTAACATCAGAAATTATCTGTTTTCAAAGGTTATATAGAACTCAGGTGTTAAATCACCTGGTCTTAGCTCTTTTTTAATGCAAGCTCTTCAAAGCCTTTCCAATTTTTTCTCATGGTCACCCAGGAGTTTGATTTCTTCTTCAGTCAATTTAGGTAAATGTGTATTTTACTAAAAAATTGTGCACTTTCTCTAGGTTTTCAAAAGTATTGTTATCTACTTGTATATGCTGTTCTCTTACAATGTTTTTTGATCCTTGCTCTTAACTACTGTCCAGACTGTTATCCTTCTGAAGCTTAAGAGAACCTAGCTATGCCCAGAGTTGTCAGATGTCTGAGATGCAACTGTTCAGACCCAGGGTTGAAACAAAGCGTTGACACAAGGAGTTTATACAAGGAATTATGGGGGGATGATTTGGCTATTCATAGAGGAAGGATTGTTTGATATCAGGGTAGCAGGGAGAGCTAAGAAAGTCAAGAGCCGAGACCTGAATTATCTTGCTGATGGTTCAAGAGAGAATTAGGGACAAGAGGTGAAAGGTGATTTGGACAAACGAGAGCCCTTACCTGTACCCACAGTCCCCTGCGAAGAGGTGCTTGGTCCAGGACTCAGAGATGAGCAAGGCAAGGGCTGTCTCCATTGGAAGAGAAGGGGTCAATAAGTACATCTCCAACAAAGGCTTCTAAAACTTGAATGGGTTTCATTACGGCCTTTGTTCCCATGAAGACCAACACGGGAGATAGAAAATTATACAAGTGTCAGTTCAAACATGTTTAGTTCTTCCTCAAATGGCAATTCTCAGCATGTCATAGAGGCACTGGTTAACTCAGTAGGGTAACAAAGTGGTTCATAGGAACTCAGTCGTGCTTAAAATTTTATGAAGATCCATTAGCTCTAATATGAGGCAACCACAGATGCTATTGGTATACTTTGGTGAGTTAAAAATAAATAAGACTTTTTATTCAGGTGATTAACCCTTGAGGCAGAACTTGTATTTTATTCCCCTTCCCACACCTGCAGGGCCTGCTGTATTTAAATACTTAGAAACAAGTCTGTAAAGATATAAAACTTGTTTATTTTGGGGTATTGAACCCCTCAGCAAACTAGTTATCATTGAACTTTCAGTGCGGGATGCCTCAAAGTAACAAAGGTTCATGGTGTGTTTTGTTTGTTTGTTTTCAAAATAATAGAGGCCTTCTCTCTCCCCTTCCTAGGCTGAGCTCTGTTCGCACTCTTCCTAAGCCCTTTGTGGCCCAACATCTTCTAGGGTGGTGTCAGAAACTTCTGGCTTTACGTACATTCGTCCCTGTTCTGTCTTCACCCTACCCCTCGTCCGCAGAGCAGGCAGCCTGTCCTTACGATGGAGCTGAGCTGAAGACTATTCTGACTGGCAAACACCAACTAAGGTTTTCTTATTGAACTAGTCTTGAGTGCTTGAATTTCTCTTCCCTTACCATCAGTTTTCTCCCAGGAAGCTTTTCGGTATTTTGTGTAAAAAGCCTTCTGTGTTGCTGGCCCCACCATTCTAATAGATTAAATAAGAATATGAGCTGCTAACATTAATCAAATACTTACTATATTTCAGGTACAGTACTGTGTTAAGCACTTCATAGAATTTAATTGATTCAATTCTCAAAATAACCTCATCAGTTGGGGTTTTTGTTTGTTCGTTTTTTTTTGTTTTGTTTTGTTTTGTTTTTGAGGAGTCTCACTCTGTTGCCCAGGCAGTGGCACTATCTTCATGCACTACAACATCTGCCTCCCGGATTCAAGCAATTCTTCTGCTTCAGCCTCTAGAGTAGCGGGACTACAGGCATGCACCACCATGCCTGGCTAATTTTTGTAGTTTTAGTAGAGATAGGGTTTTGCCATGTTGGGCAGGCTGATCTTGAACTCCTAACCTCAGGTGATCCGCCCACCTTGGCCTCCGAAAGTGCTGGGATTACAGGTGTGAGCCACTGCGGCTGGCCAAGATTCTTTTGACTGCAAATTATAGAAACTCCACCTAAAACCTGCTAATGTATGCATTTGTCTACATTAGACATTTACTATTTTCATAATCAGGAAAACGTTATTTAAAAGGGGCTCATATGGCATTCACCACATTGTTTCTTATATTATAATCAATGGAGACTCTTGTCCCATAGACTGATCTCCTCAAGGGCAGGCACTGTCTTACGTGCCTCCAAAGCCCCTTCCTTGCCTTTTCAATTTGTGCTCAAGGATATATGTAAGGTGGATTGAATTGATGTGTCTCATAAGGTAGGCTTTTTGCAGTCCCAATTCTTCCAGAAGGCAGATGATAATAAGAAAGTAGTTTACACTTGAGCCAACATATGATTTTTCAGGACAAGCCATGTAACCTCAAATGGATGTAATAATCCCAGGTTATTGTGAAGCTCAAATAAATTAGAGCCCCTTGTGAGCTGTAAAACTGTGTACACCTGGCAGTTGGTAATGACTTGGGTTTATAGAGCCTTCTCATTTCCAAAGCCTCTATCCAAGGTGAGTCATGTCTATTTCTAAATTTTATAAGAACCATCATTCTCTCTTGATGAAAAGAAATGGTGGAAGGGAGCAAGAAGCTGGGAACATCAATTTAGGAGACGATTATTTATCGCCTGCCATGTGCACATTCCAGATCCACATATCCTACTGTCAGATTCTTCTGACATTTCATCTGGACATCTCAAAGGGCCCCCAAACTCAAAAGGTTTAAGACAGGGAGTTCAGGCTCTTGCCTTCTAAACTGGTTCTCTTGAAAGGTTCTCCAGACCAGCGAATATGCCTCTTTCTGCCCTCAACTATTTTGTCTTCCTCAGGTTCCATATTCAAGCTCCTGCTATGATCTATCTACTATAACTCCTAAATGCCTTTGAAATTTATTCTTCTCTCTGTCTTCACTGCCATGAGCCTAGTCCAAGCTACCACTATTCCCACCCGCTACCTGGTCTACCCATGGATTGGGTTTGCCTTCATCCTATCAACTCTATTTAGCCATCAAATACAACTGATCCTGTCATCCACCTGCTTACAGCTTTTCAGTGGATTCCCTCACTTGGAAGAGAAGGACTCTATATTTAACAAAGTGTATAGAGGCCCTGCATGGGACAGTATCAGCCACCTTCCACCCCCATCTTTCCCCTAGTGCCCCTTCATTCCTCTGGCTCCCCACAATGAGCTTTCCTACAGGCCCTTTCACTGCCTCTCCATGGACTATTTCTGCAGAATGGAAGGACATACCTCTATCCTCCAGTCATGCCTTCTCATGTGCATGTCAGCTTAAGTGTCATTTCCTTGGAATCTGCCTCTCACTTCCCTGACTAGTTTAATCTGCCTTTTCTACCCTGTCAGGATTCTGTGTGTCTCCCCCTTTTCTTTTTTTGTGATGGGGGTCTTGCTCTGTCCCCAATGCTGGAGTGTAGTGGCGCAATCTCAGTCACTGCAGCCTCCGCCTCCCAGGTTCAAGCAATTCTCCCACCTCAGCCTCCTGAGTCGATGAGATTACAGGTGCATACCACTATGCCCAGCTAATTTTTGCATTTTTAGTAGAGGTGGGGTTTCACCATGTTGGCCAGGCTGGTCCCGAACTCCTGACCTCAGGTGATCCACCCGACTTGGCCTCTGTATGTCCCTTTCTTAGTACTTTTTACAGTTGTAGTTTTACATTATTTGTTTAATTATTTGATTAGTATTTGTCTTTTCCATTAGACTGTAAGCTCCATGAGGGCAGTGACTGTGTCTCTCTTCATGTATGGTTGTGTCCCCAACATACAGCACGTAGTTAGAAGATGGATGCATATATGTTGAATGAAGGAATGAATGAATGAACACATGCAGGCATGGTAGGCACTGTGCTAGAACCTGGGGATACAAAGACAAATCAAGTAATTCTCTGCCTTCAAGGCTGTCATCGCCTAGCAGGAAGGACAGTATAGGTAAATAAATGATTTCAAGAGATCTGTGGAGACTCTGCAAAGAATTGTTGAATGCAGATAAAATAAATATAAAGGAAATAAAAACAGGCTCAATCATACCAATGTCAGAAAAACTACCTTGTGCATACACACATAAAAAACCCTGGCTATATATACATGTATCACAGACAGAAAAACTCATTTCACAGCACATTCCAAAATACCCTTAGGGACAATAACAGCACCCTTATGCACATATGCACAAGTCAGCCTACCACCCTGCACTCACATGCTTCATGCCTGCCCTCATACACACACACTCTCACTCAGGGCAAAGCTGATATTGATCTTCTTTTATTACAGAGGGTAGGAGTCCCAAGGTTTTAAGGATGGGTCGATGTGGGAGCAGAGTCCCAGGGAAGAATTATTCTGCAGCCAGACCAAGTATTCAGTCCCAAGGGGAAGGGGCCTGGCAAGGCCAACAGGGATTCCAGGCCCAGGCCTAGCAATCTGTGACCCCAGTGGGGATGTATTGTTAACCAGGAACTGCAGTGGATGATCCTCCCTATACTTACCTGGTTCTATGTCTAGAACTCTCCAAGTCAAGGGTTACTCTGAAACTCAGAGGCTGAGTTTAGGGTAAGAAGAATTGGTCCAAATCCTCACCTGCTGGGAAGAAGGCAGCCAAGCATGGTCATGCCATTCCCTTCCTCCCTTCCTTTGGTTTGCCTGCTCTCCCTAGGTGCTGGAGTGGGTACTGGAACACAGGAAGGAAGCAAAGTCACTGCTGTCACAGAGCTCAGTCTGGTAGGGTAGATAACCAATTACAGAAGGGCACGGAGGGGGCCCCAGCCTCACCCTGGAGGCTCAGGGACACTTTCAGAGGAGGTAACTTCTAAGCTGAATCCCAAAGGACTAGAAAGTGTTAGCTGGGCGATCCGGATTGGGTAGATCTGCAGCAGGGGGTTTCCAAATCTGCATCTTACAAACACCAGTGATCCCAGCTGGGGATGCAGGTAGGGATGGATCACATGCTGAGAAACCCTGGATTAGGACCAGTCAGGGGAGACAGGGGAGGAGGCTGCAATGATAATTGGGGTATGTAGGATGTGGTCTTCTTTTAAATTCTAGACATGTCCGTGGGAAGGAGAGCCACACCGTGTCTCTTCATACAGACTGCAGAAGGGGACACTCTTCCCAGAGGGCAGGTCCAAGGACCAGAGACTCAGGCTCTGAGCTGAGCTTTGTCCATGAGGGGATGGACACCCTATGAAGGATTAACCTTTGTATTTGTGTATTTCCCCTTGAACTATGAGGAAGCTTTATAAAGCATGCATGAATGGAAAACCTGGCCTGCTCCCACATCTGTGATTTGCCGTTGCTACCACTAACATGTCAGAGAGGTCTGGTCTACCTGACAGTCTTGTGCAGTGGAGGCATGGAGAATTAAAGTGAGGCAGCTGGCCAATTCCAGCCTCAGCTGGTGGATGAGGCAGTATCCTGGAGATTATAATCCTGCATTCTGGAAATAACCGAGGGAAGATTGGGGGCAGACATGAGACAGAGCCCCCTCACTGCCAAGAGATACCAGGTGAAGGGAAGTGACCAGGTTCTAAGTATATGCCCTTCTGTCTCTCACCAGTCATAGCCAGTCATTCACCATGCTTGATAATTTATCTCCTCACCTTCCTTTATCATTACTTTAAGTTAGACCTAAGTCTTCTTTCTAGCTGACGTATCATTCTCTTATCTTTTTCAGTTCAGAAAACTCCTATTCACCCATAAAAGCCCAGGTTGTAATGACCACCTCTTCTCTGTGGCATTCTCGGACTATCACAGCCCAGATTTTCTCTGTCTCTGTCTCTCTGTCTGTCTGTCTCCCTCACACAGAATATACCTATATTCTATATGAAAAACAACATTGATCCTCGAGTCTGAAGACCTAGATATGCATTTGAATTATTTCACTTTCACTTAGTAGCTCTGAGAACTTGGGCAAATTATTGATCTCATCTGAACCTCTTCCTTTCCTCATCTATAAAATGGGTATTTACTATTTACCTCATGAGCTATATTGTAAGACTTGATAAGATAAATGTCAAAGCATGTAGAATATAAGTGCACATCACAGACATTCAATTGTGGAATTTCTTTTACTTCTGATCACATTGTACACTGAGGAGCTACCATTTTCCCAAGACATCCTTTCAGATAGTAAGCACCTTACAACAGACACCTAGACTTCTGCTCTCTTCCTCTGTGCCCATACCCAGGTGTCTACAAAAGAACCAGTTGAATAAATGACTATGCAATCGCTGTGACCCCTGGAAAGAAGGTAAACACCTTTGTGAGTTTGGCCCATTTGGTGGAGCTTGGTTGGAATCTTCTTGTTCAGCATCCCCGGTTTGGCCAATTGGCCAAAGTTTCAAGCAGAGGAAAGAGGAGTTTCTGCCCCTCCTCATGTGCTTGTCACTCCTGGTGGTTTTCCTTGAACCATAAATCATGACATTGCATTCTGAGCCTCCCTGGCCACAGTTCTTGGGTGTGGGCACTCAGGCCTCAGTGCGCATGGCATGCATCCAGAGCTCTGGGCATCCTGCCCTCTGCTCAGTCTTTTCTCAGGTCTGCCTTTCACCATCCTCATCCCCCGCCCCCCCAGCCCTAGGTGCCTTGATGTTAACATGGAAGGACAAATGCAGTCCTATATTTCAAAGTCATCAGGGAGATCTGATTAATTTTGGAAATGAACAACAAGAAGATTCATCACAAACTTTCAGGTATGAGCAGCAATAAACAAAACCAGAGTATGGAGTGCTATTTATTTATTAAAACAGTAAATTGAAGGGAAATGGGCTATTTATTTTGTACGATGTCTTCCACAGAAATAATTGGATCATTAATCACATTCCCACCGTGGTCACGTTTGGAAGGGCAGGCTCGCTAGGGAATTGAAACGGGGGTGGTGCTTACAGCCCTGGCAGCACATGGAGCTACAGGAAGCTGGTTCCCAGAGGGCTTTTCCTGTGGATTCCGCAGAAGTGTGTAGGCAGTCGGGCAGCTGGGAGGTAGCAGGTCATGGTGGTTAAGACCACAGATGATTGGCAGCAGGGGGCTTGAGTACAAATTCTGGCAACTACTCCTTGCTAGCTTGGGCAAGCTATTTAACCTCTGTGCCTCGGTCTCTTCTTCTGTAAAATGATGATAGTACTGGAATCACCTTGTAGGATAACACGTGTTTAAGTGAGTTGGTAGGCACTGGTATATTACTGGGCCAGGTTTGGCACTTCTATAGGTGTTAGTTGTCATTGCTCCTTTGGTCCAGGTAGAACTTCAGGGTGGGACACTTTGGTATCAATGGAAGCTTCCAGCATAAGGTTATTGGGGGGGGGGGCGGGGCGGTGGTTCCCAGGGTCCAGAAGGGAGGCAGGGAGGCAGGATAGTATGGTAGAGGATACAAGGGAAGACTCTACAGTCAGTCTCCCTGGGTTCAAATCCAGCCTCTGCTAGTTATATGTCCTTATCGAATGATTTGGCCTTTCTGTGCCTTAGTTTTCCCAACTGTAAAACAGGGTGCTAATAATAGTGCTATGTGATAAGGTTATACTGAATATTAAATGAGAAAATAAAAGTACTTGCCTCAGTGCTTGGCCATAGAAGTCATCAATTAATTGATGTTATTATTGTCATTTTTAGGATCTCTTAGACACCACTCATAATCCAGTGAGCTCAGCAGGTGAGCAGATGTACTGAGACTTGAGCCCCCTTCCCTGCTGGAAAGGGGAGGGAGCCAGAGTTCAAAGAGGGAAGGGAAGGGCTGAGGAAACTGCATCTATAGCAAAGGCCAGCGCCTCAAATGCATCTGGAGGGTTCTTGTGGTTTGGGCAGGTGACCATGACCAAGGGTTTGTGTCTATGGAGCAGGACACAGCACTTATCAGTAGGTGACCCCTTGGTGGTGGCACCCTAGCCAAGGAGGGGGCAGCTACAGCACCAACCCAGTGGGCCAAGGTTTTTGGGGATACTCAGTTCCTGCTGGGAGAAGGACATCTTCAGCCAGCACAGCAGATGGGGTAGAAAGGGCAGGATGGAAAGGCCAAATATATAACATAAACGCACACTTCACCCATCTCCTGCTCGTCCTCTCTGGTACTGCTGCCTATGGAAGTCAGACCCTCAGAGTCCTCCCCAACACATCACTGCAGGCAGCAAGGACCAACTGAATGCCCTCAAACAGATGGAGTCTGTTTGCTATTCTAAGGCTACAAGATCAAAACTCACCCCAGACTCATCTAGGGCATCAAAACTGATTCCAAGTCCCTGCATGCTGATGGCTGGGGCTGTTCATGACCATCTACCTTAGAGATTAGGAGGAACCGAGCCTATGAGAGGGGATCTGGGTCTCAAGGACCCCAGAGGAATCGGACAGAAGGATGCAGTGCCAATGATGTCCTCAGAGGACTCATGCTGTAATTGGGGGAGATCTCTCTCCTGTCTCCACTCTCTTATCAATAAAAGGAATAGTTAAATGTGAAATGACATGGTATGGTTAGTGTCCATGTAAGAGTATTCAGGGACTTGGGGAGGGATGTGAGCTGGCAAGAGAGGATAGGCAAGTGTCCTGTGATGTCCAAACCAGGGCTAGGCTGAGGGTGGTGTGTGCTGGTGACTCATTCCCTGCTCTTCTTGGCCTGCTCTGCATGGACCCCTGTGGGCTGAATCATTGGCTCCCCTGACCCCCACCCCCAGTTGGGTTTGGCCAGAGGGAGGCTTTGGTAGAATATCTGATAGCAGATGGAGAGAGAGGTTTTCCCCTCTTCGCATGGCTGTGGTTTCTACAGTGGGGGTTCCTCCACCGTTGGCTGTGGGTCCTGCTGGCTACAGCCTCCAGTGAACCTGGCAGCACTCCTGCCTTTCCTTGCCCCTCTAGCTCTAAGGGTAGGAAGGGCCTCTGCTCTTGTCTTGGGGTGCGTCACCCTACCCTAGCCATGCTTTCGAAGAACTTCGGTTGTTAAACTCTCTTCAGTTCGTCTCCCCCGACCCACATTCAAGGCCCTGACTCATATCCTGAGTACGGAAGGGGCTTTTCTTCCCCTTGTTGGGGAAAGGGTCAGGTTCTACCAGGGGCATTTCCATGATTAGAAACCGAAGACAGACCAGGCCTGTGGAAATGCATGAGTAGAACAACTTAAGGAAGCAGAAAGTATTGGGAAGAAATAACTCTCATGCTGTCTCTTTGATTTGGGGATCTTTTCCTTGGAGTCCTCCTTTAGTAGTTCAATTCCTTTTGGAAATCCTGGTGTGCCTCACCTGAACCATAAAGGAACCCGGGGGTGGGAGCACAGTGTCCCCTAGAGGCTGTGGTGAGGGTGGCAGCGGCAGGAGTCAGAAGGCAATGAGAGGGGCTCACGAGGAAGAAGAGACACCTAGAGGGCGCAGATCTGGACCACTTGGCTCAATTGGATAGGGATGCAGAGACATTTTGTGGTGACAGTCTTTAAAACCTGGTTTCCACAATGTGGCTACACCATATAATTTTAAAAGACACCCACATTAGGGCTAATGTCTCTCCAGGCTCTTTCTGCTCAATCTTATTTCTGAAACAAGGAAGTTTAAAATTCTTGACTGAGTAGAGAGGTTGGCTGAGGCAGAGGGCAGTACAGTGGGACTTGAGGGTCTTTTGGGGTCAGGTGCTACATGCAGTCCAGGGTGTCTACCTCATTCCCCTCCCTCCTGTTTGGAGCTGAAGGCAGGAGATGGAGCATGGCTGAGAGACGACACGTCTTTGGGTGACTGTGTCCTGTTTGTTTTCCCAGGTTTTAGAGTGTTGTGACCACGGTGATAGAATCTGAAGGGCAGAGAGCGAATGCCTCTGTCTTGCCTCAGAAGCCCCTTACATCTCTTGCTTGTGATGAGAAAGCAATGGTAAGAATAAAAGAGCTCTGATTTCCAACAGCCTTTGCTTCACAAGGGCCATGTGAAATGACAGCCCTATTCTTACAAAAGCAGATTCTGGGAGGAGCAGAAATCCCTTTTCTCTTTGGAGTCAGTGTGTTTGCATGCATGCACATTTGTGTATCTGAGTATGTACATGTATGTCTGCATGTGTCCAACCTGCTGCATGTGTGTACACATGTGTATGTGTGTGGCTATGTAAGCCTGTGTGTGGATGTGTACATAGATGGTGAAACGTGTAAACCTCTGTTGCGTGTGTGCACAGCCGTTGTAGGGATTGTGTGTGCATTCCCCCATGGGCAAGGGGCTGTGAGGGAGTAGGTCCTGGTATCTAAATCTTTACATCCTGCTTCTATCAGTCTTGTTTGTTGTAAAGAGCAGGGAGCTGGTCAATCAGCTGAGGGAAAAGGAAAAACATCAGGGTGTGTATGGGTTGGGTCTGGGAGGAGGAAACCCAGGCAGCTTAAGGGCCACTTTGCTGCCTTTTGCTCATTGATGACTTTCTTTTCTCTGCTCAGTTGTGGTTTTCTCCATGATCCCAGTCTGCACAGGGCTCTGGTTTCTTGGTCCTCTGGGGCTGGCTCTTCCCCTGGGCATGTCCTGTGCATGACCATGGCTCCTGGTCACCTTCAACTGGCTGATTCCTTGTGTGTCATGGTGCAAATTCACAGGCAAAATTTGATTGGCCCCAGCTGGTCATTTTGTGCTTAGTCATTACCTACTTGGCAGCCAACAAAATACCTGCCCATGGGTCAAGCTGGATCAGCTATGATCATGGCACAAACAGGGTCACACCTGGGACTGTGGTTGGGACAGTTTTCTTTAAAAGGGATGTGGACACCGAGGACAATGATGAATGCCTTAGATACGCAAAAATTCCCTATTACCTGTGAAGTGCCCACCCTTATCTCTGTGGAGGCCAGGACCATAGTGCTGTCCCCCAACAAGCAAAGACTTGCCTGAGCAAGGTGGGATGAGTGTAGGTAGCCTCCTGGGGCCTGGCCTGGCCCTCACCACCCCTCCTCTGTGTCCCTGTTCCTTGAAGGAGGGAGCTTCGAGGCTGAATTGTGTCACCCGACCCCAAACTTGTCCTAACCCCCAGAACCTCAGAATGTGATCTTATTTGGAGATAGGGTCTTTACAGAGGCAGTGAAATTAATATGAGGTCATTTGGGTGGGTCTCGATCCAATATGACTGGCGTCCTTATAAGAAGAAGAGACATGCATAGAAAGAAGACAGTGTGAGGAGACACAGGGAGAAGAGGCCATGCACAAGCCAAGGAGAAGACCCGGAACAGATCCATGCCATCCTTCCCTCACAGCCCTCAGGAGGAGCTACCCCTGCCGACACCTTGATCTTGGCCTCCCAGCCTCCACAGCAGTGAACCAATACCTGTCTGTTGTTGAAGCTCCCCAGTCTGTAGCACTTTGTAACAGCAGCCCTAGCAAACTAATATACCTCCCCCAAAACTTCCTCAAAATAGGGGAGAAGATACGGGGCACTAACACCACGGCACCAGGTGTGTGTGGCGGCCTGGACACTGGGCTTCTAACACTCGGCCTCTGGTTTCAACAAAGGAGAACACTTCAAGGCTGGTGTCTGAGCTAGTCGTTTAAAATTTTTGATGAGACCCACTGAAGATTTCAGGCAAGAAGGGATCTGATCATATTTGTGTTTCAGAAAGACCCTTGTAACTATCACAGTGTGGAGGACAGATGAATTGGGGAGGCTGTCCACGAGAGTGCTGAAGAGGCTTGGAGAAGATTTCAGAGTTGTTTCGGAGGCATCACTGCCATAATGTACTGAGGGCAAGAAGGGGTGGTGGGGGGTGATGACGGGAAGAGCTCAGTTGCAAAGAGTGTCTGGCTTGAGCACCTGGTGGAGGTGGTGCTGGTGCTGGTCCTGGTGTCTGGGCTGGGCCTTGTGGGGGCCCTCAGGTCAGCACTGTCTGCATTATGGCCACATACCTGCCCAGGGCCCATCAGCAGTGGGAGATCAAGCCTAGAGCTTAGAGGAGAGCTCTGGGGGTGTACACGTGGATCTGGATATCACTAGTGTCCAGGTGCAGATGGGCCATGGGTGGGGACCATCCAAAGGAGTGGGTTTAAGCTGCTTCTCCCAGAAGCAGACTCGGGGACAAGCATTTCGGAGGTGACTGGGACAAGTGCAGAGGAGTGAGGGATATGAGGGAGGAAAGGGAGGAAAGGCCAGGGGCATTCAGGAGCAACTGGGTCCCTCCAGGGCCTCCCATTTGCACCCCTGAAGGGTGAGGAGGCCTTTCCCTTGTTGGCTGGGGGTTGTTCCTATGAACCAAACTCTCTAATACCTCCAGTCTGCCCTGCACGGGCTAAGCAGGTGCCTATGGCCAGAGAAAGGCATCAGGCAGAGATGTAGGCTGCTGGAGTTATATGACTGTTGGCAGTGACTTTTTTTTTCTTTTTTTGAGACAGAGTCTCACACTGCTCAGGCTGGAGTGCAGTGGCACGATCTTGGCTCACTGCAGCCTCAACCTCCTTGACTCCTGGGTTCAAGTGATTCTTGTGCCTCACCCTCCTGAGTAGCTGGGATTACAGGTGCCCACCACCACACCTAATTTTTATATTTTTAGTAGAGATGGGTTTCACCATGTTGGCCAGGCTAGTCTCGAACCCCTGACCTCAGGTTATCCACCCACCTTGGTCTCCCAAAGTGCTGCGATTACAGGCGTGAGTCACCTTGCTTGGCTGGCAGTGACTTTGAGTCTGGCCAGAATACAACAAGTGCTCTCTGGCTTCTGCTATTGTTGCTGCTGACAATTGTGTCCATCTTCTGGGGGTGGGAGGTGTGAGGAGCCCATTCTCTTCTTTCATTACTCATAACAGAGGGGACCATGGACAGGAACTAGGCGAGGGCTGGGGCTGAGTTAGGGAACTGGGTGGTGGGCCAGGCACCAGGGCTGGCTGAATAGGAGATCTTATAGCACAGGCTAAAAGAGTCCTTTCCAGTATCAGGGAAGGCAGTGGAAGCAGGAAACACAGGTGTTTAATGTGCAAATCATTAAGAAAAAACCAACTTCACTCCAGCATGTTCAGAGAGCCCCTAAACAGCCACTATTAGCTTGCAGCAGCAGCTGGCTGAGGCTGGGACAGGGTCAGGCTGGATGTGGGCTGGGGCCTCCTCACCCTCTTTGCTCCTTTGTACTCTGACCTCCTGCCTCTGCCCCAGCCCCACCAGAACCTCTGCTGCTTATAACTCTGAGATATGGAGATCCTGGACTGGCCATATGGTTGCCACTCCCAGGAGGTCAGTGTCCTCAGGGGCCATGTTGGGACCTCCTCTTCTCCCTGGTCATCCAGACCAAGGGAAATGGTGAGCTGGTGTCTCAGGAGGGAGCTGCTCCCCTGCCCTGTTTTAATTGCCCCCAGGTTGGCTTATAGGGGAGGCTGCTGCTCTCAGGCTGGCCCCTCGGGGTGTAGATATACTTGGGAGTGGGCTGATGTTGGGCGCATTTACAGGAGGACAGGGGTGTGTGAAACTTGTAGGTATGTGGCTATAGGCAGCAGTGAGAACAGGTGCCTCCAGGCAGGTGGTAGAGACACAAGTGAGTGTTAACATAGGTGAGGTGGGATATGGACGTTTACAGGCATGGCCAAGTGTGAGTGTAAATGGTAGCAAGGTGTCAGTGACAGCAACTGGGTGTCAGGATGCCAATGGATGAAGTAATAATAGCTAAGACTTTATAGCACTTACAATGTACCCATTACTGTTCTGTTTCATATAAATTTATTCATGATTTTCACAACCCCATAAAAGATACCCTATTAGTATCCCCACTTTTTGAGGAGAGGAATCAGAAGCACAAAGAGGTCAAGAGCTGCCCAAGATCACCTAGCTAGTAAGTGGCAGGGATGGGACTTGAACCCAGGCTGTCTGGTTCCAGCGTTCACTCTTAGTCCTCTGCACCAGGGACACGGGGTGGAGAGTGAAGATGTGATGTAGGTGGGTGCAGGCATGAGGAGGTACAGTAGCATGAAAGGATGTTGAAGACAGACGCCTAGGCACACATAGGAGGGAGGGTGGTGCAGGGCAGTGGTTCTTAGCCTTCAACAGGGAATCAGAATCACCTGGAGGGCTTGTTATACCGCGGATCGTTTCTGCTTCCAGAGGTCTGGGATGGGGAACCAGACATGCGTTTCTAGTAAGTTTCCAGCTGATGCTGCTAGTTTAGGGACTTTGGGAACACTGGGGCAGGGCGTTGATGCAAGGGAGATTATGGAAGTGGTGGCTTCAAGGTGAAGAAAGCTGGGTAGAGTGAGACTGTAACAGAGTGAATGTAGGAGCATGGGATGGCTTCAGTCAGAGGGAGCTGGAATAAGCACAGGGATGAGTACAGTCCAGTTCTGTATGGAAGGAAGTACAGGGGCAGAGGATATTGGACCCCTGGCTTTGAGGGCATGGCAAAGGCAGTGCCTGCAACCCCAGGGGGACCCTCTTTCCTCTTGAGGCTCCTGCTCCCCGTGTTGACCCCCGGGTGGTAGGTGGTGGCCATTAGGTGTGGCTAGCCTGGAGAATGTCTGGCTGTCCTTTCATTGGTCCACAGTGGAGCGCAAGGGGCTGTTTAGGGAGTTAAATGTGAATTTGAAGGGGAATCTATGATATGGCCTGTGGAGCCCTGGGGGCCCCTCCAGGTGAGCCCTGGGCTGGATAGATTTCTGGGTATGCTAGAGTGCCTGAGACAACAGGCCTCTCTTCCCTTGGGGGTTCCATAGGTCCAGGGGGTTCCACCGTGCTCATCAGTTTTCAGCTATAAATTACTGATCCAGAGTAGGAGAATCCCTGGGGAAAGAGGACTAAGGGAGGTGAGGATGGGGGAGGGGGCTGAAACCTGTGCAGAAAGGGCTTCCTGTCCTTCCTGTCTTAGCACCTGTTATTGATCATTGCTCTGCTGTGAGCTAGGGAGCTGGAGGGGGTGCTGGGCAGGGGGATGGGGGGAGTCCTTCAAGCCTGAAAAGGGGATTCCCCCAACCAGAAGCAGGGCTGCTGGACTGCAGCAAGTAACATCCTGCTGAAGCTGTTGGAGGAACTGTGAGTTGGGCAGCAGGCTCTGAGAAAGAAGATTCCACTCTGGCGCTGCTGCTGTCCTGAGGCTGGCCCAGGGGGGCTGACCTGGAGCCCTACATGAGTTAGCCAGGTGCTAAGGGCTGAATTGAGCCCCCCAAAAGGATATGGTAAGGTCCTCACCCCCAGTACCTCAGAACATGACCTTATTTGGAGATAATCTTTACAGAGGTAATCAAGTTAAATGAGGTTGTTAGGGTGGTCTGTCATTCAACATGACTGGCGTCCTCCTAAAGATGGGAAATTTGGGCCCCAGAGACAGACACATACAGAGGGAAGACAACGTAAAGACACGGGGGAGAAGATGGCCATTGCCCCGCCAGGGAAGGCCTGAGACTACGAGGAGCCAGAAGAGAGGCCTGGAGCAGATTCCCCTCTCAGCCCACAGAAGGAACCAGCCCGGCCAACACCTTGATTTTGGACTCCTAGCTTCCCTAATGGTGAGACAATCATTTTCTGTTGTGTGAGCGGCCCAGTGTGTGGAGATCTGTTATGGCAGCTGAAGGAAACTGAAAACCCCTGATTCATGGGAGGAGCTTGAGCGGTCTTGGCAATTGGACACAGGCAGTGTACTGACGAGGGGCTGGGCAGGGGCAGCTCTGCGGGGTAAAGGAGGTGGTAAGTTGGCGACTTCAGGAGAAGGCAGGGTGGCCTGAAGTCCAGCAGACAACACTTCAGTGGCCAGTGAGCAACTGTGGTTCCTCAGGAATGAAGGGCTGCAGGTATCTTCCAGAGGGGCACTTGGCATGGGAGAGGCAGAGGGGACCTTCCCTCTGGGTTGGAACCTGAGGTCATAGTGCCCTTCTTGCTGCCTTGGGTCTAATGAAAGAGCTGGCAGCTTGCACAACAAGCTCCCACTGAGTGCTGGTCATTAAAACTCCGTTTCCGAAGGACGAGAAGCCAGAAGGGCACACAAGGACACATTTTTGGCCACAAGAACTCCAAGTTCAAAGGAGCCAGGCATGAATCTCCACAGAGTACCAAATGACTGCAAACCCTTTTCTTAATAATATTTTATTGTCAGTTATAAATATTTTCCATTTGTCACCTATTTACAACTGCAAAATAGTTTGATATCATACCATCACCCACCAATCAGCGTCTTTCTATAAACTCCATGAAAATTGAATAGGAAATAAAAAGCTCTTCTTGGGGGCCCACTAACCTGGTTCCCCTGACTCCAACCCCACACGGACAGCAGGCAACGTTGCAGCAGGTGCTACACAGTAGCAAAGAGGCAGCCGGAAGTGGCCCAAGGGGGTCAGGACGCCAGGCTCCTCAGGACATTGGTGACGCTCCAGTGCTGGCCCGAGCACTCCTGCAACACCAGCTGGAAGCCGAACTCCAGCTCGCTGTTCTCCTGCAGCTCCAGACAGCGCTTGGACTTGCGGTTCTGGATGGCTCCTCCCTAGGGGCCAGGGCAGACAGCGGGGTCAAAGGGCATAGAGGCAACACACGGAGATTCAGGAGCATCAGACCCAGTGGCTAGTGGGGGCTGACATTATCTGTGTGGCCAGATCCCAGGAGGCTAGCATTCCCATGAAACTGCAGGCTCCCCCATCGCTCATGTGTTGGTCTCCTCCGGAAGACTGAATCTGTGCTGCCGCTCTCTTCACAAAGCCCTAGTTCTTTGCTAGGAGAGAGACCTCCCCACCCCCAGTTCTGTCTACCTAGCTGGGCTGTGGCACACCTGTTTGCACCTACAGCTCCTACCCCAGGGGCTGGGCCTTGCTCCCCATAGCCATTGGCTGGGTCACCTCTCTGAAAAGCCTAGTTTCTTGGGACAACCCATCATTGGCCCTCATTTGAGCATCACCAGAGGCCCGGGGCTTCCTGCTCCTAGGGTCCATGCCCCAAACTGGACCTCTGGAGTCATCAGTACTGGTTTCAACCAAAGCTCCTGGATACTGCCTATTAGGCCATTAGGCTCCCTGAGTCCTGACATGCGAGATTTTCCCCCATGCTACTGATGTTCCAGAATGTTTGTAGCCATTCTCATTCAGTTTATGACCCAAAGCCCCTTGATGTTCTGTTCTTCATATCAGCCCTATAGCAACAAAGAGGAAACCCCCAATTTTTGTAGTGAAATCCTTTCAGGGCCTAGACCCTTTGGGTTGCTGGCTGTGAGCCTGAGGTGGCATCCTGGACTGTCTGAGCATCTCCGAGTTACCACCAAACTTGTGCTCAACTAGATTTTGGCCTCCCAAGCAGATGGAATTGCTTTGGTGGGTAGAGGTCCTTATAATTGGACTCCTTGTAGCTTAATGGCACTTCAGTATATGGTCAAACTCACTTTTTCCCCAGAACCTACTCCTGTGTTTCTGTCTCAGGTATTTGTGTGAGAAACATGGACATTTTCATTTATTTATCCTTTCAGCATCCAATTAGGCCTCAAGTCCTGGCAATTCTACCTCTCTTGTGTCATGTGACTGTGCCCTTATCCCTTTCCCATCATACTTGCCCTGGTTCAGGCCACCAACTTCTCTCTCTCTGGGACAACTGTGTCAGCCCCTAATGGGTCTCTCTTCCAACCTCAAGAGGCGGGAGCGGTGATCTTTCGAAAATGCACGTTTGGCCTAACGGACAAAGCCCAAGCTCCCTAGTGCAGCACCGAAGGCCTCCATGGCTCAGTGCTGCCTTTCTCTCTAGCCTCGTCTCTGATCCTCCCCCAAGTTCCATGACTTTTGCTACAGCTGTACCAAATCCCTTGTACTTTTCTGATCCCATTTACATTAACTCAAGGTTCCTGAACTTTAAAACAAGCTGTGCTCTCTGCCTGGGATTCTTCCCCATGCTCCCATGACAGGTTAAGCCACAACCATGTGTCAAAGCTCAACTCCTGCTCCATTTCCTCCAGGAAGTGTTCTCTACTGCCCACCCATGCCCTACCTCCACTTCCACCTCCTCAGTCTACAAGCTGGGCTGGTGCTCTTCATTTTGTGCATTTTCCAGCTCACAGTGGGAAGTGCACTGAGAGAAGGAGAGGTGGCAAACTTCTCAGAGGATGTCATCCAACTCTGCCATAACCATTCCCATAGCAACAACTGCCATCTCAAGAGAGTGTTAAGACTTGGTTCTCTATACAATGGGAAAAGGACAGTCTTTTCAAGAAATTGCCTGGGAAAATTCAAGAGAATGAAACTAGACCCCTATCTCTTGCTATATATGAAAATCAAATCAAAATAGATTAAAGACTTAAATCTAAGATCTGAGACATGAAACTCCTAGAAGAAAACATTGGAGAAGCACTCCAGGATGTGGGGAAACACTCCAGGACATTGATCTGGGCAACGATTTCTTGAGTCAGACCTCAAAAGCACAGGCAACCAAGGCAAAAATGGGCAAATAGGATCACATTAAGTTAAAAAGCTTCTGCACAGCAAAGGAAACAATCAACAAAGAGCCCACAGAATGGGAGAAAATATTTGCAAACTACCCTTCTGACAAGGGATTAATAACCAGGATACATAAGAAGTTCAAATAACTCAATAGCAAGAAAACAAAACATCCAATTAAAAAATGGACAAAAGATCTGGACATTCCACAAAAGACTTACAAATGGCAAACAGGTTATGGAAAAATGTTCAACAGCAGTAATTACCAGAGAAATGTAAGCAAAAACTGTAATCATCTCACCCCAGTTAAAATGACTTTAACCAAAAGACAGGCAATAATAAATGCTGGTGAGGATGTGGAGAAAAGGGAATCCTTTGTACATTGTTGGTGGGAATGAAAATTAGTACAGCCACTATGGAGAACAGTATGGAGGTTCCTCAAAAATAAAACTGTATGATCCAGCAATCCCATTGTTGGGTATGTACCCAAAAGAAAGGAAACCAGCATATTGAAGAGATATGTGCACTCCCATGTTTATTGCAGCACTGTTCACAATAGACAACATGCGGAATCAACCTAAGTATCCAGTAGATTAATGAATAAGGAATATGTGGTATATACACAGGATGGAATAATATTTAAACATTAAAATGAGATTCTGGTTTCACTGTCAAGATGGCCAAATAGGAATAGCTCCAGTCTGCAGCTCCCAGCGAGATCAATGCAGAAGGTGGGTGATTTCTGCATTTCCAACTGAGGTCGCTGGTTCATCTCATTCGGACTAATTGGACAGTGGGTATAGCCCATGGGAGACAAGCTGAAGCAGGGTGGGGCGTTGCCTCACCTGGGAAGTGCAAGGGGTTGGGAGATCTCCCTCCCCAAGCCAAGGAAAGCTGTAATAGACTGTACCGGGAGAACGGTGCACTCCAGCCCAGATACTGCACTTTTCCCATGGTCTTTGCAACTGGCAGACCAGGAGATTCCATCTGGTGCCTACACCACCATGGTGCTGGGTTTCAAGCACAAAAACTGGATGACTCTTTGGGCAGACACTGGGCTAGCTGCAGGAGTTTTTTTTTTTTTTTCATACCTCAGTGGCACCTGGAATGCCAGGGAGACAGAACCATTCACTCCCCTGGAAAGGGGGCTGAAGCCAGGGAGCCAAGTGGTCTGGATCAGTGGGTTCCACTCCCACGGAGCCCAGCAAGCTAAGATCTACTGGCTTGAAATTCTCTCTGCTAGGACAGCAGTCTGAGGTCAACCTGGGATGCTCAAGCTTGGTTGGGGGAGGGGCATCTGCCATTGCTGAGGCTTGAGTAGGTGGGTTTTTAAAATTTATTTTTATTATTGTACTTTAAGTTCTGAGGTACATGTGCAGAATGTGCAGTTTTGTTACATAGGTATATGCATGCCATGGTGGTTTGCTGCACCCATCAACCTGTCACCTACATTAGGTATTTCTTCTAATATTATTCCTCCCTTAGCCCCCCACTCCCTGATAAGCCCCAGTGTGTGATGCTCCCCTCCCAATGTCCGTGGGTTCTCATTGTTCAACTCCCACTTATGAGTGAGAACATGGGGTGTTTGGTTTTCTGTTCTTTGCTGTTCTTGTGATAATTTGCTGAGGATGATGGTTTCCAGCTTTATCCATCTCCCTGCAAAGGACATGAACTCATTTTTTATGGCTGCATAGTATTCCATGGTGTATATGTGACACATTTGCTTTATCCAGTCTATTATTGATGGATATTTGGGTTGGTTCCAAGTCTTTGCTATTGTGAATGGTGCTGCAGTAAACATACATGTGCATGTGTCTTTATAGAATGATTAATAATCCTTTGGGTATATACCCAGTGATGGGATCGCTGGATCAAATGGTATTTCTAGTTCTAGATCCTTGAGGAATCGCCACACTGTCTTCCACAATAGTTGAACTAATTTACACTCCCACCAACAGTGTAAAAGTCCTATTTCTCCACATCCTCTCCAGCATCTGTTGTTTCCTCACATTTTAATGATTGCCATTCTAACTGGCATGAGATGGTATCTCATTGTGGTTTCGATTTACATTTCTCTAATGACCAGTGATGATGAGTTTTTCCTATGGCTGTTGGCTGCATAAATGTCTTCTTTTGAGAAGTGTCTGTTCATATCCTTTGCTCACTTTTAGATGGAGTTGTTTTTTATAAATTTGTTTGTTCTTTGTAGATTCTGGATATTAGCCCCTCGTCAGATGGATAGATTGCAAAAATTTTCTCCCGTTCTGTAGTTGCCTGTTCACTCTTGATAGTTTCTTTTGCTATGCAGAAGCTCTTTAGTTTAATTAGATCCCATTTGTCAATTTGGGCTTTTGCTGCCATTGCTTCGTATGTTTTAGTCATGAAGTCTTTGCCCATGCCTATGTCCCGAATGGTACTGCCCAGGTTTTCTTCTAGGATTTTTATGGTCCTAGGTCTTATGTTTAAGTCTTTGATCCATCTTGAGTTGATTTTTGTATAAGGTGTAAGGAAGGGGTCCAGCTTCAGTTTTCTGTGGATGGCTAGCCAGTTTCCCCAACACCATTTATTAAATAGGGAATCCTTTCCCCATTGCTTGTTTCTGTCAGGGTTGTCAAAGATCAGATGGTTGTAGATGTGTGGTGTTATTTCTGAGGTCTCTGTTCTGTTCCATTGGTCTTATCTCTCTGTTTTGGTACCAGTACCGTGCTGTTTTGGTTACTGTAGCCTTGTAGTATAGTTTGAAGTTAGGTAGCCTGATGCATCCAGCTGTGTTCTTTCTCTTAGGATTGTCTTGGCTATGCAGGCTCTTTTTTGGTTCCATATGAAGTTTAAAGTAGTTTTCTCTAATTCTGTGAAGAAAGTCAGTGGTAGCTTGATGGGGATAGCCTTGAATCTATAAATTACTTTGGGCAGTATGGCCATTTTCATGATATTTATTCTTCCTATCCATGAGCATGGAATGTTTTTCCATTTGTTTGTCCTCTCTCATGTCCTTGAGCAGTGGTTTGTAGTTCTCCTTGAAGAGGTCCTTCACATCACTTGTAAGTTGTATTCCTAGGTATTTTATTCTCTTTGTAGCAGTCATGAATGGGATTTGGCTTTCTGTCTGTCTGTTATTGGTATACAGGAATGCTTGTGAGTTTTGCATATTGATTTTGTATGCTGAGACTTTGCTGAAGTTGCTTATCAACTTAAGGAGATTTTGGGCTGAGACAATGGGGTTTTCTAAATATACAATCATGTCATCTGCAAACAGACAATTTGAATTCCTCTCTTCCTATCTGAATATCCTGTATTTCTTTCTTTTGCCTGACTGCCCTGGCCAGAACTTCCAACACTATGTTGAATAGGAGTGGTGAGAGAGGGCATCCCTGCCTTGTGCCAGTTTTCAAAGGGAATGCTTCCAGTTTTTGCCCATTCACTATGATATTGGCTGTGGGTTTGTCATAAATAGCTCTTACTATTTTGAGATTCGTTCCTTCAAAACCTAGTTTGAGAGTTTTTAGCATGAAGGGGTGTTGAATTTTATCGAAGGCCTTTTCTGCATCTATTGAAATAATCATGTATTTTTGTCATTGGTTCTGTTTATGTGATGGGTTACATTGATTGATTTGTGTATGTTGAACCAGCCTTGCATCCCAGGTATGAAGCCGACTTGATTGTGGTGGATAAGCTTTTTGATGTGCTGCTGGATTCAGTTTGCCAGTATTTCATTAGGATTTTCACATTGATGTTCATCAGGGATATTGGCCTGAAATTTTCTTTTGTTGTTGTGTCTCTGCCAGGCTTTGGTATCAGGATGATGCTGGCCTCATAAAATGAGTTAGGTAGGAGTCCCTCTAATAGTTTCAGAAGTAATGGTACCAGGTCCTCTTTGTACCCCTGGTAGGATCTGACTGTGAATCCGTCTGGTCCTGGACTATTTTTGGTTGGTAGGCTATTATTGCCTCAATTTCAGAGCCTGTTATTGGTCTATATTGGTCTATTCAGGGATTCAACTTCTTCCTGGTTTAGTCTTGGGAGGTTGTAGGTGTCCAGTAATTTATCCATTTCTTCTAGATTTTCTAGTTTATTTGCGTAGAGGTGTTTATAGTATTCTCTAATGGTAGTTTGTATTTCTGTGGGGTCAGTGGTGATATCCCTTATATCATTTTTTATTGCATCTATTTGATTCTTCTCTTTTCTTTTTTATTAGTCTAGCTAGTGGTCTATTTTGTTGATCTTTTCCAAGAACCAGCCCCTGGATTTATTTTTTGAAGGGTTTTTCGTGTCTCTATCTCCTTCAGTTCTGCTCTGATCTTAGTTATTTCTTGGCTTCTGCTAGCTTTTGAATGTGTTTGCTCTTGCTTCTCTAGTTCTTTTAATTGTGATGTTAGGGTGTCAATTTTAGATCTTTCCTGCTTTCTCTTGTGGGCATTTAGTGCTATAAATTTCCCTCTACACACTGCTTTAAATGTGTCCCAGAGATTCTGGTATATTGTGTCTTTGTTCTCATTGGTTTCAAAGAACAT
>NW_016807378.1:4839412-4920767 GCF_001698545.2 Rhinopithecus bieti | reverse complement strand
GGTGGGGGCGTGGCGGGGACTGTGTTTGTGTGTGTTGGGAGGGGATATGGGATTCCCGACTTCCTGTGTTGGGGAGATGGTCCAGCGGATCACACAAACCTATTCAGAAGCGTTCACAGAATAAAGCAAGGTCCCACCCGCTGTGCCCCACACCCCAGGGGCCTTCCCTGGGGACAGCAGTGATTCAGTGTACTCAACAGCACAGAGACCAAATAATAAACGGGAAACTGAAATAGCAGCTGTTGGGGCCCACCCGTTGCCAGGGAGAAACCTGCAGGCTTGGCCTCTGAAAGGGGCCCTTGGACAAGCCTAGAAAGGGCCCTGGAATCCCCATGCTGAAAGAGACCTTGAAGGCCAGCCTCTCGCTCTCACGTGCTGAATGGCCTCTGGACTTGGGCTATGGGGCCCTTCAGCTCTGCTTGGTCCTCCAGGGAGAAGGATCTAAGCCTTCTGGAATATGCAGTCTTCCCCTAGCTGCTCACCCTTGGAGCCTGCCCCTCCCAGAGCTAAAATCCTTGTCTTGGCGTCCCCCAGGAGTGGCAGAGCTCCCCTGAGGCTTCCCCAGCGGCTGTTCCTCTACACCTTCCCTTCTGGCAGGGGAGGTGGGGCCTGCGTCTCCCAGTTCTCTGCATTTCCAGGTTTAACTTTCCCAGTTCCTGGTGGGACAATTTTGTATAATTTTCCAAACTGGTTGCCCTCCTTTGAACAAGCTCTGGTTAATTTCTGTGCCTCAGGACTGACCGCAGCGCCCAGGGTCACTGCCTCATTTACACTGGACAAGAGACCCCTTCAACTTAGCCAAGGAGTTGGCACGTTGGGGCCACACGGTGCTCCTGATGGGTGTGAAGCACAGCCTCGAGTTGTCCTCTTAAACCTCAGTCTACCTTGAGTGCCCATCCTGTCCCTTAAAGGTTAGACTTTTAGGCCCAGAGGCATCCCCTATGCCACTTGCTCCAAGCAAGGCCAGACCATTGCTCCATGGCCCACATTTCCTTAGCTTCTGTGTAAAATTTTGTGGCCTGGGCATATCTGCTGCCCACACCCAGGCTGGGCTATGTCGCTGATGCTTCTTGAACAGATCTGTGGCTAGTTCCCCAGCCCCGCCACAGTCCTGCCAGCCCAGTGGTCTGTCTTCCCCGCCACGCTGGGAGCAGCACGCAGGCAGGGGACCAAAACCAGCCACTCTCTAATTTGCAAGAACTATTGGCGTTTCCGGAGCCAGGCAGAAAGGGAAGAGTGCTGAGCTAGGATGTTGAGGACACAGCCGCTTTCCTGGTGGTCAGCTGTGTGGCCTGGGCAACCCTCTCCCCCCTTCTGGTTTCATTGTCTACAGGGCCAGATGGTCATTTCTGTCCTGATTCCTGGAAGGATGAGCAGAGGACTGATAGGAAATCCCGTTATCAGCTCTAAAACATACAGATCAGTGGATCAGGGTGGGGGCTATGACCAAAGCGCACAGCAAACAGGGGCCCGGCCCAAGTGTCGCTGCCCACTCCGCTGAAGATTCTGGCTGCTCAGCTCAACCTTGGGGCCGGCCCAGGCCTTGCCAACAGCGAGGTGCTGTGCAGACCCTCGACCACTGACTCTTGGAGAAACACGTCCCACACAGAAGACACCACGGCCCCTTCTATGCTTGCCTTCCAAGGGGCACCTTGCCAAGTTCCAGAGAGGGAGGCAGGAACAGAGGTCTCTGAGACATAAAGCGTCCTTCAGAGACTCCCATCTGACGTTTCCCAGGCCCGGCCCTGGCCCAATCACAGCCTCAGCACCCTAGAGACTAGAAGTGCGGTGACCCTGTGCCAGAGGCAGCCAATGTGGCTGCCTGAAGGGATGTGGGAGGGATGGATCACGGCCAAGAGTTGGGTTGGGGGAAGCGAGTGGATGGGACACAACCTCCATGAGAATATCTGAGCCTGTCGGAGTGGAGTATGAGGCCAGGAGAGGAGGGTCCTCTAGAATAGGTAGTAAGGCCATGGTGGGGCATCGCTGAGCAGAGCCCTCACCTGTTCCCTGGAACACATCTGGGGTATGGAGAGAGGAGCCAGGCCACCCTTTGGTGCTGGAGATAGCACTGGCCACCAGCACTGTCTTCCTCCTGTCCCCCTTCTTGACCTCAGCCTCTTTCACTGAACAAACTCTTTCTTCTTCTCTCTCGGAAAATTTCATTCACAAATATTGCAAAGAAGGCTTCCTTTCCCACATTCAGTGCCTTCCTGGGAAGTTCAGCACCGTGGGAGCAGCCTCGTGTTTTACTAACTACTTCTGCCTGTGGGTTCTGCAGCTGAGATGAGAGGAATAACAACTATCACTTATTTACCATTTGTTTAGTACTGTGCCAAATGCTTTACATGCCTAATTTCAGGTCTTCCTGACAAAAGCCCTGAGAGGTAGAATAATTATCCCCATTTTACAGGCTTGGAGACTGAGGCTCAGAGAGGCTGGAAGACTTGTCCAGGGTCACATGGTCAGTAAATGAGTAGTAAGTAGTGCCAGGCTGGGAACCCAGGGGGTCTGCCCCCTTCACATTCCTCACTAGGATGGTGGCCAGCCCCAGCCCCTGCCTATCACAGTGGTGGTGCCCCAATGCCTAGGGTGAAGGGTCACCTCAGCAAGCTTCAAAATTAGGTCTATTTCCTCTGAGGGCCCTCTGCAGAGACACTATTCATTAATCCTTCCATTCAGCAAATATTTAATGAGTGCCTACCATTCTAGGCCACTGAGATATATCAGTGACTAAACAGAAAAAGATCTTTGCTTTGTAGAGACTATATTCTAGGGGAAAGCAGAAAAATAAATTCCAAAGTATATGAGAAAGTGATAAGGTTGTATATAAAAATATAGACAGGGAAAGAGGCTCAGGGGTGGTGGTGAGCTGGAGGCAGACAGCAATTGTAAGAGATGGCCAGGGAAATCCTCAATCAAAATTGAGATCTCAGCAAGGACAAAGAGGAGGGCAGGAGGTGGCCCAGGGCAGAGGTCAGGGAGTCATGGGCCCGAAGCTTGGGGTTAGTGGGAGGAGATGAGGTCCAAGAGGTGAGGGTAAGTGGGTAGGGCCTTGTGGCCACTGAACAGACTTTGGCTTTTTATTTTTTCTTGAGATGGAGTCTCACTCTGTCACACAGGCTGGAGTGTAGTGGCAGGATCTCGCCTCAGTGCAACCTCTGCCTCCCAGGTACAAGTGATTCTCCTGCCTCAGCCTCCTAAGTAGCTGGGATTACAGGCATGCACCATCACGCCTGGCTAATATTTGTAGTTTTAGGAGGGACGGGGTTTTGCCATGTTGGCCAGGCTGGTCTCGAACTCCTGACCTCAGGTGATCTGCCTGCCTCAGCCTCCCAAAGTGCTGGAATTACAAGCAAGACTTTGGCTTTTAATCTGAATGACAGGGCCAGCCATTGCAGAACCTGACTGACAGGTTAACCAGGTCACTCTGGGTAGTGCTGTGTTGGGCACAGCATTGCAGGAAGGAAGGAAGGGACACTTGTTAGCCAACTTCTGTCCTCACTCCCAGGGTCCAACCTGCATCCTCTGGGCCAGTCTCATGGCCTTAGGCTGGGGCTTCATGCAGAGACCTGGGCTGGCCCCTCCCTCTGTGGAGGGCACAGTCACTTGGTTCACCAGCCCTGTCATCTACATTATTTGTGTAATACTACAACTACATAATCTGGAAACACACAATACTTTTAATTAAAGAATTTAAATAAGGGCAATTAAACCTGGCAGGAGAGAAGCCATAGCATACAGAGAACTTAATTGGAATGAAAACCAAATTAAATATGGAAACGGCAGCTAAAAAAAAAAAAAAAAAAATCAGAAGTTGAATGTATAGTATTTAGAAGGCTGATAATAATTCCTACAGCCAGGTTCCCACCTCCCAGCCTAATTCCTCCTCCTCCTGGGCCTCTCAGGAATAGGAACTGGAAAGGCATGAGCAGAAGCAACGAACCTAGGACTCTGTGCCTCGCCTTGGCCATGTGACCCCAGGAAAATGACTGAGCCACTCTGGGCTTCAGTCTTCTCAATTACAAAAGGAGACAGAGCATGCTGGGGCACTCAATTTGTGTCTCAACATAGAGAACTATGTGTAGACTGGGACGTGTGGAAGCCACAGTCCATGAGTCTCTTGGGCAATGAGGAGCAGATCCCAGGTTATTACATAGCCAAGCACTTCTCTGCCTCAGTTTCCCAAGTGTGTGTCTGTGGTGCCTACGTGTGGAACAGCTAGCACCAGATTGGCCTGTTCCTCCTGGAATGTAAGAGTTAGAGTTGCTTGGGGGCTTGTTAAAGTATAGGTCACTGCCCCTCTCACTTCTGATTCACTAGGTCTGAGACAAGGCCTGAAAATGTGTCTTTTAAAGTTCCCAGGTGCTGTTGCATTGGTGGTGTTGGTCTGGGACCACACTTTGAGACCACAAGCTATGACCCCCTTTCAGGAAAGGGTTGGGCCCAGCTGGTCGCTTGCACCCTGAGGTAGAACATCTGGAATATTTGGGTTAAGCTCAGGCTGGTCTTATTTTTGCAATCAAGGAGTTCACAAGGATGCTTGTGTGTACTATACTAACTCGTGGATTCCAAAGACTTCTCTGCTTATTTCAGAATTCCCATTCCACTTTCCTTTTTAATTAATTTTCTATGGGCAAGCCGCCCAGTGGGTCTTTGGCTTTAAGCATGGTGAGCTCAGGAGTTTCTAGGTTAAGTAGTTAATGATTAGTAATAAAATACTTCAAAGCATGTGTGGGACTTACAGCTAGTTAAAGAAACCCTGAGATTAAGTCCCTTCTTTGGTAGAGTTAAGTGGTCTTTTTGTATTATGAATACTCAGCACCTGATTTACTAGTAAAGCCTTTCGTGTTTTTTTTAAGTGCTTGGGTGTTCTCTTTCTTAGTCTCACCTTTGAGTGAGATTCTGCCTGGGGCTTGTTGTGTGAAGGGCCCCTTGGACTGAAGGTGGGGTAACAGGAACATCAAGTACAAAAGCACAGGCAGAGAGGGCTTATGGAGACAGCACGATGGCTGGAGGGAGCTTGCTGAGGAGGTAGGGATCCAGCCAGTTCACACATATTTGTGACCGGTTCAGCAGGGAGGCCCCAGCCCCAAACTCTCATTGCAGTGATCCACTGATTTTCCAGAGGCAGGACAAGGGACCACGGTATGGTGGTTTAAAGCATGGACCCCAGAGGCAGGATTCCCAGATCTGATTTTTGACAAATTACTTAATCTCCCAATGCCTCAGTTTCCTCCTCTATAAAATTGGGGATAGTTATAGTAAGTACCTTATAGCACTATCATAGGGATTAAGTAACATTTATAAAACAGAGTAGTACAGGGCACATAGTAAACATCATATAAATGTTTGAGCAATACATTTTAAAATCTCACCCAGGTCTGGGTAGTGCGGAGCTGAGCCGTCACACCTAGTCCTAGTCCCTGATATCTGTGGGATGAGGGGGAGGAGGGAAGTGCTGACTTTCATAAACCAAAAATAACTAATAGTACATCCAAGGCCTAAACGAAGCTTTGTTAGTCCCTCAAAACTGGACAGTTCCACACTTGCCCCTTCATATGACATGGAAATGAAAGGCTGTTTTATTCTGGAGCCATAATGAAATACTCGATTATTGTCTCTTCTTTTCAACACAAAAGGTTCTCCAAGTTGGACTTGCTGACAGCACTTGGGGATTGGAGCAGGAGAAAGTCAAGGACTCCTCCTCCTCCAGCATGGGGAAATTCTTTGGCAGAATTAGTGGTGTTCTCTGGGAAATGTGCTCTGCAAATAGATTCGTCTTTGCATGTGTTACTTATCTTGCATCAGATTATCAAATTAGACCTCACATAGCAGAGCCAATTGTCCCTTGACAGGCAGCTTTGGCTAGGGGCTCAGTCTCTTCCAGGCAGTCTCATCTAGTCTTGAAAATCTCTCCTTTCCTGGCATTAACAGACATCTCTGTGGCTATCCGCAATGCTCCCCACTTGGAAAATGCATCAGTGCTGCTCTGAGAATGAAGCAAGCACAGGGAGCTGGGGTGTGGCATCTGCCTTGCATGCCCTTGAACTCCCAGCTGGGCCTTGCCAGCATTCCTGCCAAAGAACCCAGAGTATGAGGGCAACATGAAAGACAGTCTGAACACCCTGAGATTTCATCAGAGCCTCCTGTTTTAAAAATACTCATTTAAATTTGCACTCCACTTCATGCAATATGCGTATCTGTTTTACTATAAAATATTTCCACCTCCCTCCTCCAAATCGGAGGTGTTCGGAAGAAGTGTGCGTTTATGCCATAAGTTTGAGAATTCTACACAATGCATGTCTGTGTACTGCACGTGGGATGTACTACCACCTAAAAGTGTTCACTGCAGGAATGGGGATTTTCCAACTAAGCAGGAGCCTTGGACTATTAACATGAAATTTTCTTGAAATACTGTAGTATGACTTTATTTTTTCTTCAGTGAGCATGCATACATCCGAGGACAATCACTGGGGTAGGATTTTGTTCATCTTTGGGGCTCCCACAAACCTAGCTCAAGACCTTGCACACAAGGGGCCTTTGGTTAAGATTTGTGAATTTTTAAAAAAAGACTCCTTCATTTGATCAACAGCATGCTGGGTGCTGCCTCTGTCTCTGGCTTTTCATTAGGTGCTGGAGATACTGAAGTGTGAGACACAGTCCTCCCCTCTAGTCTGTTAGCTGATGGAAGAAGAGAGGGACATGGGTTGAAATAATGGGTAAATGATGCCATAAAGTGTGATTAAGAGGATTAAGAGTATCATTCTCGAATTTGTAATGCTTTGTATTCAGGCTGGCCCAGTGAGAATTCTAGGTGGAAAAAACCCTTCTCAGGGTTTGCCGTCTAACTTCAGGAGCTTAGAATTACAGAATTTCAGGGTCCATACGCCCTTAAAAATCACCCAGCCCAACTCCATTGAGAGCTGTAGAGCCTTTGACAACCTGCTGATGGTCCCCTGAACTCACCACCTGCCCAAGCCATCAGCCTCATCGACAACTCTATGAAAAAGCAGCTCAATAAATTGCTCCTGATTTCCCCCTGCTGGTCCTCTCAGGGCTACACAGGACAAGCCTGCTGAGCCCTTGCCCAGAGCAGCCCTTAAGATATCTGCAGGTAGAACACTGACCCTCCTGAGCTATTTCTGGTCTTAAATAGTCCTCAATTCTTTAACCATGCATTCAAACATACAGATGGGCTTTCAGAAAGTGGGAGCTTGGAGGAACACATCATGACAACAGCCTTCCTAGAGCAAGAATCTCTTCAATAACATATTTGAACAGAGGACTCCCTCTAACATTAGGCTATTATAAACCGTTCAAAGAAATAATGGTAGTTGCAGGTGGAGAGGTGGCCTTGTTACTACTGAGAGTCAGTCCTCTGCTTTGCTTGACAAGTATCCTGCCACAAAGTTCTTCTCTGTAGTGACCTGATATCTGCCTCTTCCCTCTCCCTCCACTGGTCCAGGGGTCATTGACCAAATGCCTCTTTCACAGAAACCCATCACTGAATCCCAGAATCCCCCAAATCTCAGTATGGAGACTACTCTCAGAAGGTTGAAAGACATATATTTAATGCATATGAACCTATCATCCCAGTAGTTTTGGAAGTTTTTTAATCCTGGAGGAATCACCAATGGGAAAAATCACTGAAGGCAACAACTACCACTTTTAATATTAATGAAGTTTTTTCATTTGCTGATGTGGGAGGCGTCGGCTGTTTAGAGATGGGTGTGTAGCTTGAAGGAGGCAATTCTGCCTGCCCACCAAATGTTCTCAAACACAGGGCTGGCAATGGTCCTATATTAAGAACCACTCCACCACCCAACTACCATCATTTAATCCATCACTGTGCAACAACCTGCTGAAATGTCTCTCAAAGTCCTCCCTGATAGCTATCTGTCCCCACACCCCTGTGGCATCCGAGTCCTCCCATCTCTTCCCGGAACAATGGAACAGTCTCCTCCCTATCTGGCTTCCCTGTTTCTAGCCTCTTTCCTTCTGATCCACCCCGCTTTCAGCTGCCAGGGGGGTTTTGCACACCCCACCGTGGAAATCTACTACTTAAGAACCTTCCCCATTCTTTCCTTCTGCTTTTAAGGTGAAGTCCATCTTCTTGGTATGGCTTTCAACAACCATTATCTGTTCTACGTGACTTATCTCCTTCTTGCCCCATCAAAAACTCCAAATTCTACCCACACCAGACAATGGATTCCTACTCCTAAAATATGCTTGGCTGTTTCATGCCTTTGCTCAAGTGAGCTTCTACTTGGGATGTTCTTTCTACGCTTGGAAACTGTCTCTACAACCTTTAAGACATAGATCAAACAAGCCTCCTACGTGAAGCCATCTCTGAGTTCTGCAGACCAAGTCAGTCATCCCAGGCTCTCAGAACACAGCACACCCCTTGGTTTCTGTTCTTATTCGGTTCTATTGTGTTTACATGCCCATGAGCTCCTTGAGGGCAGAGGCTGTGTCTGATTTATATCTGCATTCCTCCTGTCCAACCCCCATGCTCAATAAATGTTTGATGAACAACTAAAGGAAAGACTGTTCATCATTGGAAAATTGCTCATCAGAGCCCTGCATATCAGCGTTGCCAAGAGATGTTTTCATCAAATGCACTTTCTCAGTGTCAGTATCTAATGCTGTCCTGGTTCAGCCTGAAGTATTGCAAATTCAGAAGAGCTTGAGGGAGTTAGAGGAAATGTATTTTATTTGTTAAGCAGAAAATCAGGGTATGAGATGGAACACCAAGATATGCAAATGCCTATCTTCTTTGTAGGAGAACCTGGGAAAACACACCAGATTATTTTAAAATTAATTCAGTCCGAGTGTCTGTGGAGCTTAAATGTTGTCCTCAGGAGAATAAATAGTGCATAATGTGAAACGAGAAAGGAGATTTGAAATGCACCCAGTAAAAGCTCCTTTCAGTCCAACTTCTATACCAGAACATCCTAGTTGGTAGGATCTGAATGCAATTTGCAAAGATTAAAACCTGTTGCAAGAAAATTAGCCCAAGCACAAGACTTTAATCATTTAAGAGGCTCCTGGCTTCTTCAGGTCTTGTCAACAGCAACTCCTCACCAATGAGGTCCTGAGGAGAGATTCCAGGTCACTGGATAAATATTGAGCATTTTTCAGTAAGCAAAACTTTCACATATATTAATTATTAAATAGCAAGTGAGAGTGGCTGCTCTGGGTCTGCAAACTAGGAATTCAAAAATAATATTTCCAAACGGTTCCCTTTCGTAGAATGATCAAAGATATGGTTGCCAAAGCACTCTGGGGAGTTTTAATTAGGCATATGCCAAAGTGGCTGAAAACTGCCCAGTCACTGAAGAGCTGTATGCCGCAGATGCCTGCTTTGTTGATTGCTATGTCTGTTTAAGCAGGAATTGTGTGGGGCTGCCTTTTCAAGCCATGTCCTGGGATAAGGGAAGGAGGGAGCTGGAACTTGGGGTGACTTTGCCTCAAGAATGCCCATTTTACAAGTGTTTCATTCTCTACCATAGCCAGGATGGACAGGCAAGATGGGAGGCATGGGGAGGGCTGGCCACAGCCCCAAGGCATCTAGGTGTGCACAGGAGATGAGGCTGAGTTACTCCAGGGGGGACTTCAGAGCATGGGTGGGAAGGACTCTGTGAGGGCTGGAAAGAGGGTAGAAGTGTCTGGGTGCAGGTCTTGGATGTCAAAGCAGCCTGGGCTTCAGATTCAGCCAGTGAATCTACCACTCTCAGGCCATGTGATCTTGGAGTGTGACTTCATCTCAATGTCTCATCTTGGAGGTGGGCTTGCTGTGCTATTAACATCAAACTGTATAAGGCTGAACGCAGAAAGGCTGAGGCTCACAGGCAGAGGAGTCTGAAGAGGGCTGATGCTTACTTCAGTTCAGGAATACCCATGTCTGGATGACACCAAGTCCCCAGGGCTGCAAGTGCCTGGCAGGGCTGTGGCCTCCAGGCGCTATTCCAGGACAGCCCAGAGGCCACTGCTCATCCTCCTCCTGCAGTAATCTGAAGCAGTACTCTTGTCGATCAGAGGACTCCTGGTGGTGCCTGTCAACATTTCCAGCCCACATCACCAAAGCTGAGCCCCTAGGATTGGCCTTAGAGCCTGTGCTGAGAGGAGATTTTGGGGGATGACACAGGCCATGAAGACCCCACGGTCATGGAGGAGAGGGAGGAAGAAATGGCTAAACTTTCAAACTGCATCTCAACCTCCTGCTAATTTTTCATCCTGCCTCTTTCGTTTTCTAGAATCTCTCCTAATCCAGCTTCACAATCCCTGCCAGAGGAGGCTTTCAAAATCCTGGACCTAAACATGACCTGGGGTTGCACATCCTCATCTCCCATAGAACCAAATCCACCAGGTCCTGTGGCCTCCAGGCCTGGTCCAGTTGCCCTTCTAGGCTCTTCAGCCGCTCCCCACTGTGCCCTCCAGGATTGGCCACCTTCTGACTCCTGGAAGCTCCCTGAGCACGGCCTGCTTTTGATGTCTCACAACTTTCACACATGCTGTTTCCTCTCCCTGGAATGCCCTTTACTCCTTCCAAAGAGACCAGGCTCCCAGGTTCTTAACATTCATTCCTAGTTAAGTACATTGTCTTCTGAGAAGCCACCAGCCCTGCCCACCCCTAGCTGCGCCACCACCAACTTCCTGCACTGTTCCATTCACAGAGGGCAGGGCAAGCTGAACCCAGAGGCCCAGCAGGTCTGGCTGAGGGCAGTAGAAAATGGTCCCTTGTGACTCACATAGACCCTGAAGACAGTCTCAGGCATGAAGCCCATTTCACCCCAGCAAAGTCAGCCCCACTCACCTCCACGGAGCCAGGAATACGCACTCAGGATGCTGCTGTCTCCAACCTACAAGCCTACTTTGCACCTAGTCCATCTTGAGAAACGGCAGCCATCCCTCACCAGGCATGTACTTAACTGTCCTCCCACACCACACACCCCAGGCCTCCCTCTGCCTCTCAACTTGGAGGAAAGGAGGGAAAAGTAGCCCCATCCTCTGTCCCCTGAGCTGGAAATCTGGCAGAGGAAAGTGAAGAAGGCTTCTGCCAGGCACAGTGTCGAGTCAGCAGCAGCTCCCAGCTGGGGCATCTGGTGTTTCCACAGAGAGGGAGGTGGGAGGACGAACACCCTGTGTCTCAAGCCTCAGCCCTGACCTCTGGCCTTCTCCCACGTGGCCACTTCCAACATAACTTCAGTGTTGAGAAGTAAGAGAGAATTGGAACTATTTCATGACTAATGACCAACAGGAGCACCTTGGGCATGTTCGTTAACTTCTCTGTGACTCAGTTTCCTCAGCTATGAGGTCAGGTGGTACCTATCACATCTGGTTGTGGTGAGGATTAAATGAGTTAATATATGCCTGACACACAGTAAGTACTATATGAATGTTAGCTGTTATTCCTATTGGGACAGAACTTTATAGTTTACAGCACATGCCAAAGGTTACATAGACAGGAAGGGGCAGGAGCCATGAGTCCTTTGCATGAGTTTCCTTTCATTGAACCCCCGACACTTTGCAGAGTGAGCTGGGACTCACAGAGTTGCCACCTGCATCCTCCACCTGCCCTCAGAAATGCTCCATTTATTTCCTGGGCTCCTCTCCACCATCTGCTTTCCTGTGTTCACACAGCCCTGGTTGAGGCTCTTGGTTCTGCTTTCTAACTAGCTCCTAAGTCCATGACCTTGTTTTGAACTTGCAGCTCAGTATTGACCTTCACCATTTATTTAGGACCTAAGAGTCTCTGTCAGTCCTCTAACTCTGTACACCCACACCACAGTCAAAGGTGCCCTATGCCCATGATATATGATGTAGCTGGGACTCCCCTTACCAGCACCCTTTCTACAGGGAGAGTAACTGGATGCCAGGATTGGAATGAAGGTATAGCCAGCTTCCAAAGTTCTGCGCAGTGCCCCCAGTAGCCTCCATCCTTACCAGGGGAGAAGCAGCTTGCTGGGAGGCTGGAGTCAGGAGCTCCTGCCACTCAGTCCCATGAATACAGGTGTTCCCTCCTGAACTTCCCTGGGAGTGTCCACCATGTACAGCCCCAGGGAGCCCTGAGGCTCCACAACCCCATGGGCTCCCTCACTTCCTGTTATTAACACTTTACCTGCTTCACCTGGGAGGCAGGCATCCCTATCTGTGGGTGAAAACGGATCCTACCTTAGCAGATTCCCTGGTGACTAGGAGACCTCTGGGAAGAGGCAGAAGTTCTCCTCAAAGCTAGGCATCTAGATCCTTGGCCACCATTCTATAATGGGAGCTATGAGGGGCCAGTGAAGAGCAGGAAGTCAAATATGGGCCCCTGAATTAACAGAGACTTAATAAAGGAATGTCCCGCGGTCACTAGTGTGAGGACGGCCTTTTGCCAAATGGCCCCAAGATGCTGCCCGGCAAGGAAACTTCTTCTCCCAGAGTGACCCAATACTGGGCAGAAGGCAGAGAGGGTTGCAGATCAGAGACCAGCACTGTCTACACCTGGGAGACTGGGGGCTCCATCTCGTGAGCAGAGGCTTGTATAGGAGAAACGTGAAGGTTTAAAGTCAGAAAGACCCGAGTTTAAATCCCAGCCCCACCCCTAGCTGTGAGACTCTGGGCAGGGGACTCCCCTCTCTGAGCCTCAGTTTCCTTATATCTAAAAATTAAGTACAATAATAAAATCATTATAATAAAACAACAACAATAATAAACTCCCTCAGAGCCAATATCACAGGGATCAGTAGTTAACACACGAGACCCACGGCACATGGTAGGTGATCAGCAAATCCCTGAGAAGCAGCCTGGAGCCACAGCCTCATTACTGCCAGTCTCTCTCCTTCCTCTCTCCTCCATCCCCTCCCTGGCCCCTAAGGCCACGCTCCTCGTTTTCCAACACGGCTGCCACTGTGCCTGGGCTCGGGTTGCTACCTGAGAGAACTGCCAGTGAAGCTTCATCCTCTTGGCTTTGGCGTAGCTGCACTCGATGAGCCGGGGCCGGCTATTGACGTCCACCAGGCACCGGTTGTCATCGTCATCCACCGTGGGGCTCAGGATGCCCACATGGATCTGCTGACTGCTCGTGTAGTACACGTTCTGGGGGCGGAGGGAGGGAGAGAGTGTGGATAAATGCCAATGGCCACAGAGACAGGAAGGTAGGTCGGGATTCTCCTGGGCAGCTGGCAGAGAGGCCACAGTTAGGGAAGACCCTGGAATCCAGTGGCCTTCCGATTATTTTCTATTGCAATAGACAAAAAGAAACCCTTTTACATTATGATCCAGTATAGTGTTTGGTCCACCTGTATAACTACAAGAAATAAAACACCCTTACATATGTAATATACACTGATTTCTATTCTAATCTTCCATTGGAAAACATTGGTCATAACCTTTTAAATTTATTTCTTCACCCAGTTTACAAACCCCTCTTTTTTTTTCAGAGACAGAATCTTGCTCTGTTGCCTAGCCTGGAGTGCAGTGGCGCATCTCGGCTCACTGCAACCTTCCACCTCCCAGGTTCAAGTGATTCTCCTGCCTCCACCTCATGAGTAGCTGGGATTACAAGTGTGCACCACCATGCCTGGCTAATTTTTGTATTTTTAGTAGAGACGGGGGTTTCACCATGATGGTCAGGCTGGTCTCAAACTCCTGACCTTGTGATCTGCCTGCCTTTAATCCATTATTTACAGATTCCCCGATTTCCTCCCTTCATAAATATTTCATGTCAGATACTGTGCTTTGTCAGAGCAACAAGCCTGGACCGCGCCTTCAGGAAGCACAGAGTCTTGTGGGATGGGAGGTGTGTAACACATAATTTCCATGCACACTAAGACTGTGCAGAGCAGGAGGTGGCAAACTTTTTCTTAAAGGGCAGGTTGACAAATATGTTTGGTTTTGTGGGTGTGCTGGGGAGTCTCCAAGACCACCCCTCAGCTAGATGATTTTCTATGGGGACTCACAGGACTCAGCACATAATTGTACTTACTGCTATGATTTATGACAGCAAAAGGATACAAAACAAACCCAAAAGGAAAAGGAAAAAGAAGAAAGGCTCCTGGACAAAGCCCGGGGAAACCAGGTCCAAGCTTCCAAGGGTCCCCTCTCGGGGGAGTTGCACAGGACATACTCAATTCCTCTGAGCTGTGACAACACATGAGAAATGCTGTCTACCAGAGAAGCACATTAGAGACACAGCACCCAGGGTTTTCACTGGGGGCTGTCAAATAGGCAGCCTCTGCCTAGTATGCACCAAAATCCCAGACTTCCAGAAGGAAAGTGAGTGGCAAACCTAGGCTGTTTTGTTTGTATAATCAGATTAAACACAGAGAGCCACTCTTATCAGTTCTGCTGGGAATCCTGAGACCCAGGCTCTTGGATGCCAACCTCGTAAGCAAGCCTTTCAGAGGACAGCAGCCAGGCCCGCTCTGCAAACTCCTTTCTACACAGAGGACCATACAGCCTCTGAAAACTCACTCTCCTACTGTAGTGCAAACACATCCCAGAAAAAAAAAAAACAAACAAATGGCTGTGTTTCATGAACACATCATTTACAAAAGTAGGAGTCTCCATGGGCTGTAGTTTGGGCCTGGTCTAGGGGAAAGCCACGTGACTTTTGGCCTTCAACATTTTCAGCAACTTCCCTTAGCCGTGATCCGTGGTTCCCAATCAGGGCTCCAAGTAAAAAGTCTTAGGGTTCTGTGAACTCTTCTCCTCACATTGCTAAAGGCATTAACATGCTGCCACCCTCATCATTAGTGCCCCCCTGCCCCAGTGCTTAGGCCCCAGAAACAAACCAAGATACCACACTTTTCCACTTTAGGTTAGAATATTCAGGGTGTTCTCTCTGGTTATCTTGACATGTTCCAAAATTCTCATTGGCAAATATTTTTGATTAATTCAAAATGGCAAAATGATGTATGTTTTGCTTTAGTAAAAGAGGATGGTTGACAAGTACTTTTTAAACCTGTGTGCCAGGCCATAAAAAGGACAGAAGTGGAATGAAGGCAGTGTGGATGAGGAGGGCGAGTAAGGGTGGTCCTTCATGGCAGATTCTTGCTGATGCTCAGAAGTCTCTTTAGGCTCTTGGGAGGGGGTGGAGGGCAGGCAGGGTGTTCCCTTAGGAACAGTCAAGACTTCAACAGGAAAGAGATGACCCATTTTAATAGGGGGAGACCTGAGGAGTGTGTAATAAAGGCACCATTTTCAAAGGTGTGGGTGGGGTGTCAGGGAACCACAAGGGATAGGATGGTTCCCTGGGGAAAGTAACGAGAAGCCGTTAGTACCCCTATGCCCAGCGGAATGAGAGGACAGAGCTGTCACCAGAACCTGTAAGAGAAAAGTCATGGAGAGAAAGCTGACAGGAGGGCTTGGGGGTCATGGCAAGTGATGCTTAACAAACACCCCAAGTTCACTCTTTCCTCCCCACTTGAATCTCCTACTAGGTCAGGCCATTGGCAGAACCCAACTGGAAACCAGAGATTTCCATTGAAACGTTCCATAAAGTCAGCCTCTCAGGGTGGAGGGAACTGGGTTGAGAGTGTGTCTAGAGGGAGGAGGAGAAGACGCTCATTACAGCTAAGATCTGCTCTCTTGGTCACCTTACAAGTTACCAGGTTTGGCAAATCCATGGAAATTGACATCAAAATGACTAAAATGACTGAGTCTTCCAATAACAAAGGTGAAGAATTTACAGTGACCAAAGTTCTGAGCAGAGGCCAAATGTAGGATGCCCAGCTTCGATGTGGAAATGTAACCAGAACAAGAGGCAAGGGGAGCCTCTTCAAAGCTATGCTGGGCAAGGGGTGGTTTGCTCATCAGAATCCTGAGACTGTCCATTGTGTGGCCTGGATTTCCAGGTCACCACCAAAAAAAGCTGATGTCCTGTGGCTTCTAGTTTATTGGAGTTGAGGGAGAACTTGGCAACTGGTAGGATGTAAAAAGTCAAACAGCCATAGAGTTAGGCATCACCTCTATTCAACTAACAAGTAATCTCTAAGTTGGGATCTAGGGTTACAGAGATGAGAAAATCCATGGTCCCTGTCCTGGAGAAGCCATGCCACTTGGGGGAAACCAACAACGTATCAGGAAATAATGACCCCAATCACATGAATATGAGAAGTGCCCCTACTTCTTGCACTCACTTACCCCAACTCTCACTACTTTGAAAATAGAAACGAGAACCCACCACGTCCAGAAAGCCTGCCCTGAATATTCAACTGTGTGGGGCCTCAACCTGCCACCTGGGTCTCTCACCAAAAGGTGCACACCTGTTTATGCCCTTGGGTTGAATGCACTGTGACCTCCTTAGGACACTGTAGCTCTTAATCTCCCTGCATGCCGGGACCCAGATTTCCTAAGGTTTAGGGATGTGGGCTGTAAGACAAGGACAGCAAGGGAGCCAGTCATTCCCATGTTTTTCTTCTTCTCTGTCATCACAGCCTGGTTCTTGTCTCCCGAGCAGACTTGGCAGACACAAGTGGCTACTCAGGTAACAACTGAAATCAGTTTTATCCACTTAGCTGCTCTGAAGAGTTTAGGGAGATGCCAGGAGAAACATGTGCACTTACTATCTGGTACAGCTGTCATCAGAGCTGTTTATTGCTCCAGAGTCTGGGAAAATCATAATACGGCTGGACAGTTGTTATTTAAAAACAAAACAACAAAGTGCCTTTTGACTGGCGTAACCACGAAGCTGGCAGATCACAGAGGGAGGTTTGGCAAAGAGGATTCTCTCAAGTCCTCACGCGGACATCTCAGAAGCCTAGCCTAGTGGATTAAATAAACCAATGGCTTGAACACAACAAAAGGGAAAAAGTTTTGTACAAGTTGCCCCACTTTCAGTGCCTGCAGGCCCAGCAAGCATAGGTAAGCTTTCTGAGCAATGGAGACTCTGGAAGGTGTAAGGCAAGAAGTGACTTAGAACGGTGGTCCTCAATGGGGGAACGTTACAAACCAGGGGCTATTTTGAATGCCTGGAGACATTTTTGGTTGTCATGATGGTGGGGGTGGTGGGAGGTGCCTAGTGGCTGGTCAGGGATCCCACTCAACATCCTAAATGCACAGGACAGCCCCCCACAGCAAATAATTATCTAGCCAAAATGTCAGTAGTGCCGCTGTTGAGGTACCCCAACTTAGATAGCGTATAATAAAAGCTGACGTGTTTTTACCTCTTACCCTGTGCCAGACATGAAATAACTTACATGCTTTATTCTTGTTTAATCTTAGCAATAACTCTGTGAGGCAGGTACTAATATTATCCCTTACCTTACAGACGAGGAAGGTGAGGCAAGGAGACCATAAGCAATGTTTCCGAAGTCATACGGATGGTGAGGAGCTGAGATTTACAGCGAGGCAGTTTAACTCCAGAGCTACAGGTGTGACCACTCACCTCCCTCATGCACCTCCCTGGGGTCATTCCAGCTCCAGCCTCCAGGCTGGAGGGGCAGTGGGGAGCCAGGAGAGGACTTCCACTGTGATCCCTTCCAGTCATGATGGGGACCTGGACTAATACAGTACTAGAGAGCTGGAGGGGCCTAGAATAAAAGATGCTACAAAGTTCTGAGACAGCAGCATCCCTCCTGTAACTGGTCTGAGGCTGGGGTAAGCTGTTATCCTGCCTGTGGACGTCTTACAAACCCCCGGGGCAGAGAAACATCATCCCTGCCCACTCAGCTCCTCCTCAGCTGCCAATGATTGATTTGGCTCATTCTCTACTCAGCCCCACACAGCTCAGCAGGGCTGCAAACCAGATCTCCAGCATTTCATTTTGATGCTTGCAGAAGGAAGAGCAAAATCACCTGCAAGGTAAAAGAATCAACACATCCGTATCCTGGATCTTATGCTAGCAGCATTTTCCTCTCCTCCAGGCCAGGGGTAGGAGCCGTGACTGAGAGCTAACAGCTGGCCAGGGAGACCACAGAACTCTGGTTGCACATTCCTGCCTTCGGAGCCACAGAGTCGAGGCTGGGTAATGCCCCCCAGGCCCAGCGGTTCTCCTGACTCTGTCCCCTCACCTTGGGGAAAGGGCCCCACCCTGTAGGATACCCTGGTCTGAGAGCCTGGCCTCCAGCCCTCCGTAGGAGCCACGCCTCACATGTGTCAAGCCTCACCTGGTGGATGGAAACTGCCACCTGGAGCGGAACAGCCTCAGGAAGGGAAGGAAGAGAAGAAAACATGCACAGTTTTGTGCGCCTAGCGGTCCTCTGCTAGGTGTTTTCCATGCCTGTGGCTACTGCCACTTTTAAGAACAAGGAAACTGAGGCTATGAGAGTTTTAAAAACTTGTGAAGACACTCAGGTAGGCAGTTGCTCTCTCCCCTCCCTGCCTAGGGAGAAGTCCCAAGGAAGGCTGAGTTCTGGCAGCTCAGGGCCTGTGGTCCCTTACCCCTTCCTCGGAGGGGCTCTCCTCGGCCGCACTGATGGCCACCGCCTCTGCCCAGTCCTGAACTTCAGCTACAGCTGCCCAGGCCTGGGAGCTTGGTCCCAAGGGCCACTCTGAATTCACCCATGAACCAGCGATGGGACTACTAGGGCCGTTCCCACCAGGTTGTCATGCTGAGCTCTGGGGACTCCAAGAAGGGGTCTCAGGGGCCATTGTGGTTGGGGTTCCAGAGTCCCTCTCCCAGCCCCACCACAGCAGATCTTCTTTTGTCTTTTGGATAATTGACTTTCATATAACATTTCCTTTGAACAATAGGTTTTGATGAATTTTAAGAAACCACTTCTCTAAAGCAGGAGGCATCTGTCCAGGAGGAGGATGTTGCAGATGAGGAGGCCTTTGTTAGCTTCTATTCCACCAAAGAGCCTTTGCAAACATGCGGACGAGAACCTCAACCTCCTGCCTCCAACCTCTACCAGGCCCCACTCCCTTGCATTCTTTGATATGGCCAATTTACATATTTTTATTTTAAAATTATTTCAGTAGTTTTGGGGGAACAGGTGGTGGACCCAGTACCCAAGCAGTGTACACTGTACCTAATATGTAGTGTTTTTTGTTTTTGTTTTTGTTTTTTTAAGACAGTCTCACTCTGTCACTCAGTCTGGGGTGCAGTGGCATGATTTCAGCTCACTGCAACCTCTGCCTCCTGGGTTCAAGCAATTCTCCTGACTCAATTCCCAAGTAGCTGGGATTACAGGCGTATGCCACCCACCCAGCTAATTTTTTTTATTTTTAGTAGAGGCAGGGTTTCACCATGTTGGCCAGGCTGGTCTCGAACTCCTGACGTCAGGTGAACTGCCTGCCTTGGCCTCTCAAAGTGCTGAGATTACAAGCATAAGCCACTGTGCCTGGCCCCATTGTGTATCTTTTATTACTCACTCCCCTCCCACCTCTTCCTCCAAGTCCCCAGAGTCCATAATATAATTTGTACACCTTTGCATCCTCATAGCGTAGCTTGCACTTTAAGTGAGAGCATAGGATGTTTGGTTTTCCATTCCTGAATTACTTCACTTAGAATAACGGCCTCCAGATCCATCCAGGTAGCTGCAAATGCCATTATCTTATTTCTGTTCACGGCTGAGTAGAAGTCTATGGTATTTATACAACATTTTCTTTATCTACTCGTTGGCTGATGGACATTTAGGATGGTTCTATGTTTTTGCAATTGTGAATTGTGCTGCTATAAACATGCGTGTTCCAGTCTTTTCCATAGAAGGACTTCTTTTCCTTTGAGTAGATACCCAGGAGTGGGATTGCTGGATCAAATTGTTTGGAGATTCCTTAAAGAACTAAAAGTAGAACTACAATTTATGTATTTTTCAATCATCCAATCCCCTCTTCTATCAAGACCTCAATACCTATGTCATGCCTCAGCCTCCGCAGAAATTCTAGAACCTTCACCAAGCTAAATAAAGACTGAGATGCAAAAATCATGGGATGGGCAGAGGAAGAGTCAAGGAGGGCCTCCCAGGCAAATCTAGAACATTGGGCAAAATAGGGTTAGTTACATTACTTAATAATAGACACATTTTCAAGGCACAACTGGAGTACGAGTTCTCTTCCAAACAATGGGCATGTAAATTTGGACCAGCTCTTTTCCCTCCACTAAATGAGGCTTCCTTGGCAACTGTGCTGGCCTATCAAGTAGGTGTCCGTGAAAAATGAGGTATCTTTGGGGCATTTAGCCTCTCCCTGCTGAACCTCCAGCATGGGGCAGCAATGATCGTCTTTGGCTGAAACTGTCCTGGGCCTGGAGAGTGATGAGGGGTGGAAAGGGAGAGTTATACTGGGACACTGTTTACAAGAGGTTCTAGAACCCATCATAAGGGAGAAAACAACTGAATTGGCCAGGCACTTACACTGGAAATGGATGAACCAGCATCCCTGTCATTTCTTTGGATATTTATCCATATTCTGGATGGTTGCAGCCCAACAAGGAATTAAGAGCCCAGCTCTCTGAGGGGCTTGGGGACATAACAGGGGAGTGGTGTGACACTGTCTAGGGAGTTAAGAGTTGCATATAACAGGGTGATTGCAAACTTTTAAAATCGGGCGGTTGGCAAAGGTCATTGAAGGCACAGTCAAGCTATGGCCTGGATCTTGCAAGAGGAGGAATATCTGAGAGCAAATGAAATCACAAGACTCACAAGGACAAACTCCTAAATGCAATCAAGCTAAGGCAGGGCTCTCCACCTTGGCTGCACAGCAGAATCACCTGGCGAGCTTTAAAACCTACAAACCACGGTCTCAGGGGCTGGGGCCTGGGCACAGGGATTTATTCCAGGTGATTCTAATGTGCAACTAAGGTTGAAAACCAGCTGGGTTAAGGAGAGTTTGGGAAGCCTAGGAGTAAAATATTGGTGCAGCACACACCCTTCTGGATTCTAGCTTAAAAGCAATGCCCCTGCAGATAGGGATCTAGCTTGCCCCTACAATGAGAAGGGGGAACTTATCCCTATCTGCAGGGCAAGGACAAGGTAGGCAAGGACCAGGGTATCCATAGGAGGGCAAGAAAAGACCCAGGAGGGGGAGAGCTACCCGTCCAGCTGCAATGCTTCACCCCCCTCCTCTCTGTGCCCCTGTCTTGAGTCGGATCAATAGGTCTCCAGGTAAGAGTCATGGAAACAGGCAGGATGCCAGACACAGAGGGCGGGAAGAAGGAAGGAGCCTTGCTTTATTAAATTTCAATTTACAGAGTGCTGGCTGTGACATCCAGAATGTGTGTTAGAAATGGGCTTTTTCCTCTTCTTCAAAGAACAAGCTGCAGGCCTCTCTGCAGACAGGCAGGCTGATTTAAGGGTTTGGTTATTGGTCATTAACCCCTTGACACAGAGGTTCGTTACAGTGCTGAGGGCCACAGTGTGCTGATGCTAAATCAGAAATGAAGGAGAGTCATTTCCAGAACGATCTTATGTTCATCAACCACAGCATGCGGTCCATGTGAGGAACGGGAAGCATTTATAAGCACCATTCTCCATTAGTGTGATGACATACATGTGTAAGGCTGGGTTTCTAGCTCAGGGCTTCCTCTGTGAACCCATTTCCCTGGTGGAGGGGGAACAGGTGAGGCTGAGCACAGGCACACGAATCCCTCAGCTTTTTGGGGAGAGGTTTATAACTGGAATTCAGCCTATCAGTGAGGAGTTGATCCCAGTCAATTCAGCAAACACCCGTTGTGCCTCTCAGGTGCCGGGGCTGGCCTGGGCATTGGGAAAGCAGAGAGGAGACGGGGACCCCCTCCCTCAGGGAGTCAGCCTGGTGGAGAGACAGACATGCTGGAGGATGGGTAGAATATGTTCGTGGCCAGCTTACAACAGATGGGTGGGCAGCATGCTGGGGTGCCCCAGAGCTGGAGTAACAGTCTCTACCTGGGGCTGTCAGTGAGTAATGAGTCTAAAGAGAACAGCCTAAAGAGAGAGTAGTTTGCCCAAATATTTGTCAAGGACAAGGGACTTCTAGCAGAGGAAACAGGCAAACACAAGCCACAGAGGCTGGACAGTACAATGCCATTTAAGGAATGATAGTGCCAATGGGATGAGTGGGGAAGAGACTGGGTAGCACCCCACTGGCCCCCAGGGAGCTGTGACTCAGATCAGTGAGTGCCCCCACTTGTTAGCAGATCTGAGGGGCTCTAAGAGTCTTCTGACTCAAAAACATCCAGGGAGCCTGGAAGCAAGCTTGGCCTGGAGGTGCGTCGGTGTGGTTGAGTATAAGACAAAGAATGGGTGCCCCATTTTACTGGGATTGCTGGTGATGTCTCCCTTTTTCTGCAGCCTCAGGGTCTGTCTCTAGGGACCAACACTTGCAAACTCTCCTGATCTAGGCCTTAGCCCCTCATCCAGATTCTTCTGCCACTGCTCCTCCCTTTCCTCCTCCTGCCCTCTGCATCCCCCAGACCAGCCTGGCTGCCTGGGACAGGCTCCTGCCTCAGTGGCTCTCTCCAGCAAAGTGCCTTGACACAGATGGGCGCTGCAAACAAAAGCCACGTCAAGCAGAAACACGCTGCCATGGGACAGATCACAGAGGAGGCCCAATCAATAACAATGGCCAGGGTGGTAGGCCGGGTCCCCGTGGTTGAAGAATTGGACTTAGCTCAGGGAAAGGATATGTGCAGGATGCGTGCTGCTGTCAGAACAAAACCAGACAGCAAAGAGCCGCAAAGGGCATGGAAAGCGACATTGCACACGGATATCTCCGGTGCTCTGGAGATGCAGTCATTGTACTCAGTCTTAAAAGACAGAGAGACTGACAGCCCTCAGTGGCTGTCCTTCAACACACACCTGGCCCATCAGCAACCCTTGAGAAGACCATCATCAGATGTGGAACATAGCAAGGGTGTGGTGGCAATCCCCCTCAGGGCTCAGCCTCTCCTGGATATAGGACAAAGCTCGAGTGACTCCTGGAAAACCCATCCCATTCACTTTGACAGCATAACCTGGTGTCAGCCCTGTTTGTGGCTGTATCGGATACTGTTAGTGCCTCACCCATGCATCTGGGCACTCCCCAGCCCTGGCTGTGTGAACAACCTCCTCTGTCGGCCCCTGCTGCCCTCTGCCTGGGGGCCTTTTCTTGCTGCAGGAGGTTGCCTTTCCTGTACCTAGCTCCAGAAGCAGCCCCCAACCAATGATGGATGGAAGCTGGTGGACAAATAACCCATCCTTCTTCCTTCTTGGGATAATTTGGAGACATGTTCCCTACGGGCCTCCAGAAATCCCCAGCAGCACTGGCACTAGCAGCCCACATTGCTAACCTGTGCATTCACATGCCATTGATTGTCTTTCTCCCTTGGCTCATGTTTCCACTTCTAGAATTGCCTTCCAGATACATTACTTGTCACAAACCCTTGTCTCAGGATCTGCTTCTAGAGAAACCTGACTCAAGACAATGCTGGCCCGTGGCTAGCTCCACCTGTGGCCATTATGCCCAGGTCCTCAGCACTGACACTAGATAGAGGCTGAGCCCAAGCCTGTCACTGGACTTGGGCCCTACCGCAACCTCAGTTAGCCGTGGGGCTCATACACACAAGACTTGGTGCTCCTGAGCCTTCCTTTTGGGGACTCCACATCTGACAGGCCACCTTTCAGTGCAGCAGCCATGATGACACCTGAGGTCCCTGCAAGGCAGACCTGGAGCTCTGAGGAACAGCTGCACCCTTCTGACGTGGGTTCATGGGACACCATCACACAAACTTATCTTGCCAATCCTTCTCTGTAGGTGATGAGGTCATCCAGAGATAAGGGACACCTTTGGTAAAAAGCACATTTCATCCTTGCTTTGACCCTCAGGAAGTACCTGCCTCTGGTAATTTAGCACACACCCCTTGGAGGGGCTGCCTGGCTGACAGTGACCCATTTCCTCTGAAGATGGCTCTGTGCTTGGCCCAAATGGTCTATGCTCTGGGACTCTGCCACCCTGCCCATCAGTGAGAATGGAACTGTTACAAAGAGCCAAGAAGACTTCTCCCAGGAATTTAAAACCTGAAAGAGAAAGACACAGAAAAGTAGCCCGGAAGCTAAGATACATTTAGGGCAACTCTCTAGGGAAGAGCCATGAATTTTACTGCTGAGGCCCCTGGAGCTGTCCTAGTTCCTGCCTTTCCCCTCAACCTTTCCTCTGAGTCTAAAAAGGAATGGCCCCAGGTTTTCTCTAAAACATTCACCCTTTGTCTTTACCTTAAGCTACCCAAATTTGTTTTATTTGTTGTTGATAATGACCCCCCCAAATTAACAAATACAGTTAGCTTGTTCATTAGTAAGTTCTCTATGTTCAAGAAATCTCGAACACCTGATATCTGACTACTGGGCTCTATTTTGGAAGGTAGTGCTCAAAACACTTCATAGCTGTGTCTGCTTGTCTGCTATAAGCTGTGCGTACTCACTCACTCACAAACAGCAAAGAGGGTGCATATCGTATGCACTGAGGAATACTTCCCCTGACACTCTTTTCACAAACAACAGTCTGCCCACTCTGCATCAGCTTGTGACAGTCAATTCATACTTCTTAACTACTCTAACAGATTGATTTGTTGTTCAAAATAGTCTCTGCCCTCTCCTATGATGCTTCTTCCTGTATTCCCCTCCCTACTGAGCTATTATACATCCCCACATCATTAATGTCAGACATGGCCACATGACTAGCTGGAACATGAATGTGAGTGACAGATGTCATTCCCAATCAGAAGCTTCAAGAGCAATATGTGATATATCGACTGTCTTTTTGTTCTCTGCCACTGGACCTGCAGCATCTTAGAAAGGAGCTGCCCCTTTGACCCTAGAAAAAGTTGAGATGACAGAGCTGAAGTTGAATGATGACAACCATGTAGCATGAGTAAGAAATAAACACATCTTGTAAGCCACTGAGATGTGGGGATGTCAGCTTAAGATGACTGATAAAAAAACCAACACTAGAGGAGGGGTACTGCCAAACCTTAAAGTATAGGCACTGACTTTACGGCTAGAGGTAGGTGATGAATAAACCACCACTGGAGGCTGGAAAGATGGTGACTTCATCTAGGCAACCATGAGATGGTTGGTGAAATTGCTTGGTAAGATATAAGTATCTTAGTTGGACTGCAATATCTTAGTAGACTCATAATACAGCAAGTGAGCCCGTGGTTAGATGCAGAGTGTACCTTTTTAGTATCAGTTGCTTTTGACAAGATTCTGCAAAAGAGAGATAAGGTCAGGGAAGAAACAGATGTGCAGTAGGGCGCAGTAAGCCACTGAGATTTTGAGGTCATATATTACTGGAGCATAAGAAAGACTGAACTGACGGACAGCTCCCTCCCCCAATAATCACACCAAAATAGAACTTCTAAATGTGATGCATGCTCTTAAGGAAAAGTACAAGAAACTTTGAACATAGATACCAATGAGACTTGATCCAATGTGGGTCTCCAGAGGAGAGGGTTGATTAAAGAAAGACTGACTCTGGATCCAAACTGCCTCGACTCAAGACCCTGCCCCCACTACCCTTGAGCTGTGTGACTAGAGGCAGTTTACACAGCCATTCATCCCCTCAATTTACTCATCAGTGGAAACAGGCTAAAAATGCTGCCAACCTCCAAGGATGCTGGCAGAATTACATGGAAGGATTTGTGCTTGGTGTTAGCTGTCAGGGATGCCACCATAACAGCAGTCACCCCCTTTAGATTCCAAGTTCCCTGAGGGCAGACACCATGTTTGTCTTGCTCACCCTTCTATCTCTATTAATGAACCTCCTGTTTGTTACATGATATACACTCAAAACATATTAGTTGAATCATTGTGTTAATAAATTATTCCAGGGGCATTTGGAATCCAGAAATTCATGCAGGTGCACTCCCTGGTGCTGCCTCATATCCCTTACTCCAAAACTCCTCTAAGCTGCTCTCTGGCCAGTTTTGGGCCTTGGACATCACTCTCTGTATAGCCCAGCGGATTAATGACTTGGATAGAATGGGGTCTCTCCCTAGGACATAGTCTATGCCATGTCTAGACCTTACCTGGTTCTCCTGAGAAATGAGGAGGCTCAATACCTTTTTGGCATACAATAGTTATTTTACACAGCATTAAGGAGAGCTTAGAATATTCCCAGTGAGAGTGGTAGAATGTGTGTGTGTGTGTGTGTGTGTGTGTGTGTGTGTGTGTGTGTGTGTATGTATGTGTTTATCTCTGTGTGTGTGTGCGTGCACATGTGCGAGTATGCACAGATGACATACAGTCAATGTGGGATCTGAACTCAATAGCAATCTTGGTGATCAGAAGGATGTAGGAAAGAACATAGCAATAAAATATGCAGGTTAAGATCCAGTAGGGAGATGTTAACCCAGAAAAAAAAATGGCATTCATGTGGATAAAATAATGGTGGCTGATTTTAATCTGCAGATATAAATCTCTCTATTTCACTTGATCCAACACCATCTCCATCTCCATTTTCCTTGTCCCTGGGGAAAATATGACCTGCTTTCCTCCAGCTCATGTCTTTATTGGATGTTACAGACCTCAGATAGCAATGCCAGATGGATTGTGCTATGACAGAAAAAGTATTACAAAACTAAGGCCATTCACATTGGGGATCCCTTTTCTTGCCATATCACAAGATGGGCACTCACTATTTCTGAATGAGTGAACAAATGAATAAAATAATACAAAGTGAACATGATGAGGCATTGTGATGTGTTATACAAATGGCCACAGATTTTTCCCATCCTTGCATACAAACTACTTTGCAATGTGACTGCGCAGCTCTTCCCTTCACTTCATTTCTCCCTTTATTGAGTCTGGGCTGTGCTGTGTCTTACTTTGGGCCAATGAAATGTGCATCACCGATGTAATACAAGCATAGACCTGATGAGCAATCATGCATTGTGAGGCTTGAGAACTCAAGCCTTCTCTTGCTGCCCTGTGCCTGCCACCATGTATAGAAGCCTGGCCTAGCCTGTGAGATAACACACACATGGCCCAGAAGCCCCTCACTCCAGCTGACTGTCAGCCAGTCTGCAGAAACAGAGTCAACTAGCTGACCAGCAGTTGACCATAGATGCCTGAGTCAACTCAGCTGAGACCAGCAGAAGATAGGGCCAGTCTAGCCTAGCCCAAATTGCCTGCTCTCAGAAAAAAATTAGATGTGTCTCAATATACTAAATTTTGGGGTAGTCTGTTATATGGTAAAGTGTTCTGATACAGGTACCTCATTTTTACAGGTGTTTGTAAAGTATATGGCATACAAGGTAGGTGTTCAGCAAATTGCATTCCTTTTTATCCCCTCCTGATGGACAAAAATTATTACAATGATAATGTTTCCAATTTAATGAGTTTACACTATATGTCAGGAATGCTAAATGCTTTATACATACTTATTTAAATCTTCAAAATAACCCTGGGGAAGAGATGAGGGCATGTCCATTTTTAGATGAGAAAAAGGAATGAAACAGAGGTAAATTATTGGATAGCAACAATTTGCTATCAAACAGGAAAACTGGCAGAGCTGGGAACTGAACTCAAGTCATCTGGCCCTAAAGCCCACCTCAACCATCACAATGCCCTGCTTCTTCAAGAGGAAAGAAGGAAAGATTCTGATGCTACCCCTTTCCACATGTGGCCCCCACTTTTGAACTGTTCTTCTCTGCTTTTGCTAGTGCACATCCCACTCTTTCTTCCTTTAAGGTCCAGAAGCAGCTCTTCAGGAAGGCATCCTTGACCTCCCAAGGTCACTACTACCCAGCCCTCTTTTCTTCATGGCAGCTGGGATGCTGATCACTTCCTTTGGCACAGTGGAAACTCTATATAGCCCTGATGGTCCTGGACAGAATGTAGCATGAAATACGGGAGCAATGTGATGGGAACAAAGTTCAGTTACCATGAGGACAGACAGAGTTTTGGAAGTGGGCGCTTTGTCCTGAGCACAAAAGCTGGGGGTCAAGGGTGACAACAGTGGCTGCATTACAAGATGTGGTTTCTCTCAATCTGATTCTGATACCCACTTCCTCTAATACTCCCAGTTCACATGGAACTTCCTTGTGGCTTTACCTTAGCCACAAGAGTTACCTTAGAGGAAACTCCAGTGGAAGATGGATCATGAAGACTCCCTGGCAGAAAAATCTTCAATGGTTCTATCTCCATATACCACTCTACTCACCATTTCCTGGCCTGGCAGGAAGAACCTCGTCATGTAAGCGATGGTAGAAATCACATAGCACAGATTTCCTGGATGACACCAGTCTCAGATATTCATTTCATTGTCTATTTTCATGAAGATATGTTACTTTAATAAAGGCAATTCACTAAATGTGTCCCTACATGAGATTTAACTTTTGTTGTCTTTGTGGGGGTTTCTTATCCTCACTCCACCCCTGATATGCTCTGTGCTTCTTCCCCAGTTGACCTTCCCTTCCTTACCCTCCCTCCTAATCCTTTTCTTGAGCCTTCTGAAGCCTCTTATCAAACCCACAGTATCATTCCAGGATGGCCCTTTCCAACAAAACAAACCTTTCCTTTCCCACCAAACAAGGCTCTTCCTGGAGGATGCTGTTATTCGTGTGTTTTTGAATCTGCTGAGTCTCTAATCAGGACTCAAGGTGGAGCTGACATTCTCCTCTCCCTGGTGCCTCTTCTACACCTACACTCTTCCATCCTAGTATAAAAAACACCTCCTCTGTAAGAATCAGACATCATACACCATTGCCCTCTGTCCATGTTGTTCTTCTCACTTAAGTGCCAGGCAGTCAGCTATGTCCATCAGGGTCTTTGGCACCAGGCTCACAGCTTCCTCTACATCACACTGGGCAGCATTCACATTGCACTGTGGCCTCAATTCTGGGGTGGTGTGCTGTGTTCCACTTTAGCCCACCCACACCTAGACCCCAGCTCTTAGTGCCCCAAACTACTTTACCTGTGAAGTCTAATCCTCCATTGCCCTACTTCTGCCCAATCACCTTGCTGTGATTTGACTGTGCCCCACAAAGTTCACGTGTTGAAAACTTGATCCTCAATGTGGTGGTGTTGGGAGGTGGGGCCTAATGGAAAGTGTTTGGGTCACTGGGGCACTGCCTTTATGAATAGATTAATGTCATTATTGAGGGAGTGGGTTCCTTATAAAAGGACAAGTTTAGTCCCCTCTTGAGCCCTTCTTTCCACTCTTCCACCATGGGATGACACAGCAAGAAGGCCCTCATCGGATGCTGGCCCCTTGATATTGGCCTTCCCAGCTTCCATAGCTATGAGCTGATACATTTCTGTTCATTATTAATTTCTTAGCCTCAGGTGATAGCAACACAAAATGACACACCTATTAATCTTGATTACCCACTCTCTTACTTCCCAATGCCTGCTCATCAACCTAAGTGAGGCCTTTGGAATAATAATTTTCTTTCTTTCCTTCTATACTTACTACTCTTTCTTGACCTCTCCCTAGAAAGGCTGCACCCAATTTTCAATAATGACACTCTTGCTAGCAGTTTCAGTTTTTAAATTCCTTACTTTTTCTGCCTTTTACACCCTGTAAACTCCACCTCTATAGCCTCGTTCACCTTCTCCACACCTGTTCCCTGGATGCTAGCACTACCAGAGAAAATTCACGGAACTGAGTAAATTAAATCCACCACAAACTCATGATCTTTAACCTCAACCAGGTACTTCAACACAGCCTAGTATTACTTCTTTGGATACCTGCTTAGCAGCTGAGCCACTTTCACTCTGCAGGGTTTCTAAACCTTCTCCATTCTCTCACATACCCAGATCCCCTTATGCTTCAGTTGCAAGACAGCCTGCAAACTTGTTCCTCCTGGACCTCAGCAGAAGTTCATTTCCTGTCGTCCAGGACCACCCCACCTCTTCTCACCCTGTCCCCACCCCCAGGGATATTGCTTTGTTAATTGTCCCCCTAAATATATCAGATCTCTCTACTTGTTTCTTCCCTTCAGTTGCAAAATATGTTCCCTTATTGCTTTCTTTAAAAAGCAAATCCAAATGCACACCTCCTTTCAACCCCACATCCCTTCTGATGGCCAGGACCCCCATCCCTTCACAGCAAACTCTAAGCAAAAGAAGTCTACACTCGCTGGCTCCACTTACTCATTTGCTTCCTCAGATAGAGGTTTTCTCACTGCCATGTCGTCCCAGACATTCCACAACAAAGGCACGCATTATGAGGGATGAAATGCTCCCTTGGATTCAACTGTCCTCAGGTCCCAAGGATAGGGTGAACCTTGCCACCCTGGAAGACCCCAGAGGGGGCAAGAAGATGAACACTGGCTCATTCCATTTTGTAATCACTACTTAAAAAGCTTTAATTTTCCATTAATCTAGTTATTCCTTTGTTCAATACGTATTTGTTAAACACCTGGAAGGCCCCAGGAAAATATGATTAGGTGACTTCTGAACAACCCAGCGTATTCCAAGGATGCTAAAAATGCTGCTTGGTGGCAGAAGAGACACCGATAGAAGGAGATGCAAATCTATTCTGTAGCCCAGTTGTACAAGAAGCAAGACCAGCAAGTCCTTTTTCCTGCAGAAAAAAGATGTTATAAAATTTCTCTTTTAAAATGTGTCCTTCATCCAAGCCAACCTCCACTCCCACACGTGTCTGCATTTAATAGTGCATTTTTGAGCAAGGAAAAAAAAAAAAAAAACTAAAGCTGTTCTGGTGATTGATTTAGAGGACCCAGCTCTGCTTAAATTCCCAGTATATTAAGACAGTGCTAACCTCCAGGACTCCACCAAAGCTCTACCCTGGCAGGGCTAACGCAGAACAACAAACCGATTTCAGAAAAAGCATCTGGGACAAAGGCAATCTGGTGACAATTGCGTTACTTGGGAAAATCAAATGTAAGAATCCATTTATGCCTGTAATATATTCTGAACACATCTCCTTAGGAACTGTCTTGAAATAGACAAGCATATCCTTAAGCTGCCCTGATATAAACATTATTCAGATACCCACACTCAATGCTGCCAGCCATTCCCAAATCCCAGAGCTTCTTTATTTACCCCCCTTTCTCAGATTCTCAGCCAGGGGTGGGTACCACTTCCTCCAGGGGCCTTTTGGAGGTGTATGGGGATGTTTTAGTCTCATATGGACACTGCTGGTGTCAGGGTCCAAGAATGGTAAGCATCCTACATTGAATAGGACAGTCCCACGCAGTAAAGAACTGCCTCACCCAAAAAGTTGGTGACACCCTACTAAGAAATGGGACAAAAGAGCAGCAACTCAAGTACCCAACTTCTTGAAGGCCTACACTTGGTGCAAGGGACATCACAGGAAAACCTCCCCACTTCCTGCTTCAAATGAAAGAGGAAGTGCCTTCAGGGAGGGCACGGTACCCAAGCCATTAGGGAGATGGAACTCTTGCAACTTATACTCTGTCACTGGCTTGCTGTTCATATCCTGGACCCTCCTGGGTGTGGTTCTGCAAGATCATCTTGAATGGGGGAATGAATGATAGAAAGCTGCAAGGGGAAGTGTTAGTGAAAGCAGCCCTGCCAATCCTTGGGGTCTGAGGAGTTTACATGTTTCCTGCCTGGGGGTTGAGTCAAATGGAAAGGCAGGTCAGCTTCATGTGCTAGCATGACTTGGTGGCAGGAGAGACACTGACAGAAGGAGGTGTCCCCTGCTCCTTCCCAACCTGCGCCCATAGCAACTGGTCCATCATCAAGAAAGATAACCAGGAGCTGGCTTCTATCCCAGTAGGGGAGGGCACATCTCTCAAGCTCCCATCCCAGGTCTCCATACAAAGATACTGAATGTGATAAACAGATACAGATTCTGCCAGCTCTTATCTTGACTAATAATAACTAATACTAATACTAGAATAACAGCGATTACCTGGTTGATTGAGGGTTTCATGTGTGCCAGCCTTGGTGCCAAGCATCCTATTTTCTGCTGATCCTGAACAATGTAGGGGTTAGGGATGCTGACTCCCCATGCCATTGGAAATCCATGTATAACTTTTGACTCCCCCGAAACAACTGCTAACAGCCTACTGTTGACCAGAAGCCTTACCGATAACATAAACAGTTAACACATATTTTGTGTTTTATGTGTATTATATACCAAATTCTTACAATAAAGTAAGCTAGAGAAAAGAAAATAGAAATAAGAAATTTCAAAATGAGAAAATACAGTTATTATTTCCTAAGCAGAAATGAACCATCATAAAGTTCTTCACTCTCCAAAGAATGGTGGGTGGAGGGCATCTTTGTGTTCAGAGGTAGATGAGGAGGAAGAGGAAGGGTTGTCTTGCTGTGGCAGAGGCAGAAGAAAATTTGTATCTAAGTGGGTCCATGCAGTTCCAACTTACGTTGTTCAAGGGTCAATTGTATCCCTCCCCTTAATCTTCACAAAGCCTCTACAAGGTAGTTGGCTTTAACCCCATTTTACAGATGAAGAAACAGGCTGGAGATTAAGGCTGGGAATTTTCAAAGGCTGTGTGTCTGTGCAGGCTGCTAGGAGAGCTCTGTGTGGAAGACTGGCTAAGCCTTCATTTACATAAAAAAAACAACTTTCTTAACAGTCATTTAGGAAACACAGGTGCATTGAGTGGCTTCCCTGTGCCAGGTGGTGCACTAGGAACAAGGGGCCACCTGGAGAATAAAACAAAGGCCTCGCCCTGGAGGAACTCACCATCTAGTGGTGGAGAAAGACCATCAGGTGTAACAATTCACAAATAATCACCAAATCCAAGAGCTGTGGAAAAATCAGACAAGGTACAGAGATCTAAGAATAACAAATAAGGGCACCTTAGATGGGATAATCAGGAAAGACTGCCCTAAAGAAGCAGGCTTTGGGCTGAGGCTTGAGGGATAAGAAAGGGAAGAAGGGAAGTGGGGGGCTTTGGTTCTAATGCTCAGGCCCTGGAATGCTGAGATTAGATAACTCCCAACGGGGAGATGGATACCTCAACTCCTCAGAGAAAGTGGAGAACCTTAAAGGCAGGAGGCGTGTGCAGACAGCCCTCACAAGCCAGGAGGGAGCTGATGAACCTGTAGCCTGCAGCCTGTGTCCAAGCCCAGGGTGGATGGGGAAGGGTAGCACTGATTGAGTGATATTTTCAAATCTCTTCCAACCAAATCTTAGAAACCTGCTGCCAGTACTGTCAGGGAGAAAACTGCAAATTAGATTCAGTTTTCCTTGAGATCCTAAGGAGAAGAGTATGCCTGGGTAGTTGACTAATCAGGAAGTCCATCCCATATTCTCACTGCAACCTTCACTCATTAGCAAGTGTGCACTGCACGTTACCTGTGTGCCCAGCTGGCATCACACCACCCTGTGATGGCTTATTGTCCTGTCTCTGTCTAGAGAACTTCCTGAGAGCAGGAGCCACATGTTAACTAAACCAGGGAGACAGTACTGAGTCATGGCTCTGAGCATGGGGTCTGAAGTTAGGCAACCTGGGTTCCAAACCAGGTTCTACCACTCAGTAATTGTGTAACCTTGAGCAAGTTACATACCTGCCTTAAGCCCCAGTTTTCTCACCTGTAAAGACTGGGTAATAGCAGTACCTACTTCAAAGGGCCTTTGAGAGTATTAACTGAGCTTACATTCACAAAGCACCTAGAAACAGTAAGCAACAAATGCAAGCTACCTTTAATAATCATGAATGTTTGTTGAGAGATTACTCCAGTTTGAACAAGAGACCAATATTACTGAGCCCAGTTCTGTGCCTGATTTGGTGCTAGGCACATGCAGGTTTGTTACTTTATTTAACAGCACCCGCCCCCGTTTTACTGATCAGGAAGGCTCAGCGAGGTAAAGTGACTTGAGAGCACAGAGCCAAGGCGGGATCTAAAATCAGCTCCTCTGGCACTGGGCTTGGTGACCTGTCCCCAAGGCCAGAGAGGCCTGGGAAGCAAGACTCTCCAAAGAATGGTGGGTAGACGGCAAGAGACTCAGCCCATCTTTCGTTAGTGAGTCTGAACATTGGCCCACTGTGGAGCTGCTAATGACTGCTTCTTCCCAGTCTGCAGGAGCTTAATAAAAGTCATGCAAAACTCACTGTTTACAACTCTAATTGCGGAGTTTGGACATGAAGTGAAAAACATATCATGTGGAATGAATAACAAATCAAGCAGCTCCTTTTTTTAGCATGGAAGCTGCAGGAGCAGCCCAGAGTTCACCATCACTTGGTGCGGAGAAGGTTAGCACTGCGGCACTAACATCTGTGTGCCTATAACATCCGTGGGCTCCCTCCCTGTCTGCCTACACCCCCCACACTGAGCTGATGTGTCCAGGCAGGAGATGGCTGGTCTGCCTCTCTTTTGCAACTCTGAAAAGAGAAATGGAAATAAGGTTCTTTCTAAACACAGGGTGGGAAGCTGGCTGGGTGCTCACCTCACCCAGAGAATGGGCACCAGCTCTGGGTGGCCTGAGAATCAGGGATAACTGCAGGCAGGTTCCAGTAGGCAGCTGTGAAAGTCCTTTGGGCCATGCCCTGTGGAGGCCATGGAATCTAAGGAGGCAGTGCTGCTGGAGAACGCAGGGCTGCTGGACGCTAGCCCTCCTCTTCCCAGCCTTCACCGTGGGAGCAGTTGCTCCTGGCTGTTACACAGTAAAACCTATAATCATGTTCTAGGACTTATGGCCTACACACTCAACTGTTGGTGGTGGGACCTAGGGACATCTTTACATGTTTGAGCCAAATGAGGATAAGCTGTCAAGGTGGTTTTAAGATTACATCAACTGACATACTGAAAGTGTCTAGCAGACACGGACACATACTAATTATGTGTGTGTATGTGTGTGTGTGTGTACATACAGAAGTAAATGCATAAACACATACATAAATATTATATATTAAGACATAAAAATAATATAACCCACAGTTATATGGTATTTCCTATGAACTAAACTTTAAGTTATAGATACTTGAGGTAAAGAGAAATTACGTATTCTGTCCCAGGTCACAAGCCAACCAGTGGCAGAGCTGAGATTCACAGCCAGGCGAACCCAGCAAGGTCCGTTCACCTCCTTTCAGTGGGGTCATCAGGAAGGAGTGAGACTACAGGCTGGATTATTGAAACTCACTCCGTCATCACTTACCCATGAGCAAACAGTCAGAAGAGCACGTTCCTGAGCTCCGGAACACAGGCAAGGATACCTTAGGCATAGGGTCTTCATGGATTCTCAAAGGACTGCTGGAATGAAGGAGGCCACCCCAGCCCAGGGACACTGGAGTGGGGATAACCGCAGGTTTTCAGCCCAACGCTTAGCCTCCAATGTCCCCTTTCTTCACCCGTGGAGAGTTTGCTCTTGGGTGAGGCATAGTAATACCTACCATCACCGTCACATGCGGGGCACTGGGCCAGGCACCATGGCATACAGGCCATCACATCCCTCACAATACTTCAGTGATGTGCAAGTTACATCCCAGTTTTACAGATTATGAACCTAACTGAGGTTAGAAAGATCAGATCACTTGCCCCTGTCACACATGTGGTATGGGCAGAACTGGGCCTGGACCCCAACCCTTATCTGACCTCATGTCTGCACTCTTTCTACCACATTGCACATCCACCAATGCCCTGGGTCCTCTGGAGCAAAGAACACCCCCTCAAACAAGCACCCTGCACCGAGAAACTGAACGTGCGGCAAGCAGAAGCTGAGAGCTTCACAGGGCCAGTCCCCACATCACTCTGTACTGATGTGAACGGTGGTCCCTGGAACCAGGCGAGGTGACAGCTCAGAGGACAATAAGTACAGAGACCCAATTAACCCTATCTGGATTAGCTCCTAAATAATGCAGAGCTGGAGGTGACCAGGCAAAGCTGCAGGAGTATGTGAGGCTCCCTCAAACACTACCCTGTCAGGGCTCCCAATACCATTCACCAGCAGGCGCCCGAGCAATGGAACCACATGCCACAGAGTCACGGAGGGCACAACTTCATAATGGTAAAGGCAAGAAAGAAACTCAGGGCTTTTTCCAAACTGCACAGCCACCCAGTGCCTGGTATTCTTATTTATTTACAGACAAAAATCATAGAAAACTGGAGAAATTTGACAAAGGCCACAGAGAAGTGGCTAGACATTTAAATTCTTGGCCCACAAAGGAAAACTTTTGCAATTGTCTGTGAGATGTGACGTGAAAGGTCTGGGGGTGCAAGCACAATCCATGAGAGGTCTTTAATGCCCTTGCAGACACTGGGGCCAATACCACACAGGGGAGAGGTGATGGCTTCATGGAATTCATCTCCAGGTTAAAATAGAGTACTTCTTTCATCTCGACTCTAATCTTTAAACCTTGAGTCAAAGCACTTCCTGAAGCATAAACATGGCAGCTTTAGTATTTCAAAAACATTAGAAGGAATTAAAGTCACTTTCATCTTTCTTCTCCTATAACCAAGAATTTACCTTTCCATAGAAAGAGCACTCCCCCGAAACCCCCATATCTTTTACTGTCTAATAAATTTAGGCAGAAAGAACGGGAGAAATCCCCAGACCTGGTTTTATTCCTGCTCTCTCTTTTTGTGGGCTAGTGGGAAGGGAGTGTGGAGCAGTAGGTTGCAAGATTTCATTGTATGAACTGTGATCATCTAAGTTCCTGCCTCCCTCTCCAGACAGGAACTCCTCCAGGGCAGAGACTTGGGCAAAGCTGCCTTTTTGTCTTATAATGCTTGGCATAAAATAATACTCAACACATGTTTGTTGGATGAACAAATGAATGAGTGATTGACTGAATAAAGACCTGGTGGAGAGACCCCACTATTGTAGGTTTCTCACCAGAAGAAATTTTCCAGGCTATTACACTAATCAGGGCTAATATTCTCAGTTATTCTGAGGATTGCTTGAAATTTGCTGCTAATTTAAATAAAATGGTTACGTTTACGCATTAACTAATTAGCATGGTTCTCAGCAGCTTCACCTCACTAATTTGATTAGTTACACTCTATTTTCTCCTATCCAAGGCCTTCTCTGAGACCTAGGAATATCACAACGACAACAGAGTGAACTTTTTCAATGACATTGAAGCACAGTCTCTCAAAAGGTTTAAACACAGATGTGAAACCTGTCTCTTTGTCCGGCCCAAGATGTCTTTGGGTCTCCAATATTTTTGGGCCCCACTGGATCCCACTATAAGTTGCTCCACAAAACTCTTCCTATCGCTTTTTAATCACAGCCATTTTGACTGGTGGGAGATGGTATCTCATGGTGGTTTTGATTTGCATTTCTGTGATGATTAGTAATGATGAGCATTTTTTCATTGTTTGTTGGCTGCTTGTATGTCTTCCTTTGATGACTGTCTGCTCACGTCCTTTGCCCATTCTTAATGGGTTATTTGTTCTTGCTTGTTGAGTTATTTAAGTTCCTTATGGATTCTGGATAGCAGAGCTTTATCAGATGCATAGTTTGTGAATATTTGCTCCCATTCTGTATGTTGGCTGTTTACTCTGTTAATAGTTTCTTTTGCTATGCAGAAATTCTTTAGGTTCCACTTGTCAGTTTTGTTTTTTATTGCCAGACCAAGCTTCTTCTTCAAGGAAAATGAAACTTTCCAAAATAGGAGGACTTCATAAAAGACAATCTATTATATGTTTGATGAATGAATGAATGAAACAATGAAGGAGAAACTGGAAGTCAAAATACTGGCATCCTTCCTAGTTCCATCTTTGCCAGTAACTTGCAGTGTGACTTCAGGCAAGTCAGTTCACATCCCAGATGCCATTTTCTTATTTTTTTTTTATTTGTCAGAGGTAACATTGATTTAGAAAATATCTAAGTTCTTGTGACAAAGACAAGACCTCCTGGACACACAGAAAAACCACAACTTGCTACCCCTCTGAGTCAGGCAGGGCCATGTCTGGCCAATGAAATGAGAGAGGAAGTGATAGGAGACGCTTTTTGGCCTAGAAAGTGAGAGTCAGGTTTCCATTTCCACTTGGAGGTGACCCGGGTTGGATTGTGTCACCCCAAAATTCATATGTGAAAGTCCTAACCCCCAGTACCTCATAATGTAATCTTATTTGGAAATAGAGTCATTGCAGATATAATTACATTTGCATGAGGTCACACAGAAGTAGAATGGACCCCTTAATCCAACATGAGTAGTGTCCTTATAAAAAGGGGCAATTTGTACACAGACACACAGACTGATAATGCCATGAGAAGTGTGATGTTAAGCTGCTACAAGCCAAGGGACCAGCAGAAGTTAGGAAAGAGCCTGGAGTAAAATCTTTCCTAGGCCTTCAGAGGGAGCTTGGCCCTACTGAGACCAATCTCAAACTTCTAAGCTGCAGAATTGTGAGACATGTTCTGTTGTTTAAGCCATGCAGCTTGTGGTACTTTGTTATGGCAGCCCCAGGAAACTTCTGCAGGGGAAAAGGTCACATGGTCAAACTGTGACCCATAAGAGTCACTGAGTCACTAGTGGCCTAGAGTGTCCCTCAACCTTCAACAAACTTTGTGAAAAGAGTAAGAAAAATACCTGAAACCTAGAAATAAGGCAAAAACAAAGAAGGGAGGTGGCCTGTCGTTTTAATATTATCCTAGGACATTAACAGGCACACCCAAGAGTATGTAATTTTCCAAGAGAACGTACTCATGTTTGACTTTGCTATTTACCTTTCAATTCTCACTCAGACACTATGAAGTTGTACACTAACTCCTAGATTTCTGTCTGTGTAGAAAAGATCACATGAAAAGCTATAATTTTATTTCCCCATAGGACATGAACCACTTTTGCATTTAATCTCTCCATCTTATTTTAACATTTTTCTTTAGAAAATGCCTATAGATACTCAGTTCCTCAAATGCACTCAGTACCTGCTTAACCATCTTACAAAGTCAGCAAGATGAACGGGGCCAGCCTGCAGTCCTGCCTTCTTGCCCTTCCTACACTTTCACCATTCTTGGCCATTGCTGGCTGAAATCCAAGTCATGAAGCTCAAATGTTGCCCATATGTAATGCTCAAGAGAGAAATAAGTTCAAATCTCGGCTGTGGTAAAGATTTGAAGATTAGAAAATAGAGAATAGTCTGTTTCTAGTACCAGAATGTAGCTTCATAAGGACAGTCACTTTTTTCTGGTTCATCCCTGTTTCCCAGGGCCAAGAACAGTATCTGGCACATGAATGCTGTTCATTGAAAAGGAGCAATATGGACACAGACACACACAGAGAATGTCATGTGAAGGGTAGAGTTATGCTGCTACGAGCCATTACCTTGATTTGGACAAGGTAATGAATTAAAAAGTCATAGAATTCCAGGGTGCAAGAGCCCTTAGGAATTCCTTAGCTTAAGAGCCTACATGATATAAAAATCCTTCAGAATGTCCCCAGAGCCTGCCAAACATGGCTTAGTGCTGATGATGGAGATGTCAAAATAACCTGAGCCAATGATTGGGAAGAGTTTCCTCATGCTCAGCCAAAACTCTGCGTCCTTATAATTTGGAAGGAGTTTTAACATCCCCCTTAAATCTGTTCTCTTTTTAAGCTAAACAATTCCTATTCTATTAATTCAAGGACACGGTCTCAAGTGTCTTTACCAATCTGGTAATAATAACAATAGCCAACATTTAGTAAGCAATGACTGTGTACCAGGTTTTGTTCTCTAAACGCTTTATGTGCATTGATTTATTTAATCCTTATAACAACTCCGCAAAGTTGGCACTACTATATTCTCTCTTATGCTGCTACAAGCCAAGGGGCCACCAACCACCAGCCAATTTCATTCCAGGCAACAAAATTGAAGCATGAGGAGACACTCACCTAAGAGACTCAGTTAGTAAGTGGCATGGCTGGGATTTAAACCCATATAGTCTGGTTCTTAATCACTGTATATTGCCTCAGAAATTGTCTTTCAGCATTTTCAGGTTTCCTATCAAATGTGATGTTTAGGGATGAATATGTAAGGTTCCATAGGAGAGGTCAGAAATACCATTACCCTGCGTTGCTCTATATTCCCCAGGCAACAATGTGAAGTGCCACCTCCATCTCCTGCAGTTGTACAGTGCACAATCTGCACAATGGCATGTGACAGTTCCATCCTCGTATGCGTGACTTTCCCAAAGTTCTCCTTGTCCTATGTGGCCATGGTAACAAGAAAGATTTTGCTGAGAGCTGCCAGTAGGAGGGGGTGACATCCCTGGAAATGCATGTTGAATGTTTGATTTGGGCCAAGTCTGCAGGATTCAGAGGATCTTTGGAGTCCTCACCTTTCCACAGTCTCCTTCTGAGATGTACCCTGACTTCATCCTCAGGTAGCACATCCTAGAGTACCCCTTTTCTTACTCTTCCATGAGCAGTGAACTTCTTGCAGTCTGGAAGATGCCTTTGGGAAGCCTTGCCAGACAGCATCCCCTTACCCTTCACTCATCCCCTCCCCCTGCATTTATCATGGGTGGATGTAGGAGCTCAGGTTGGGAATACACAGCCCATCCCCAGGATAACCTTGTCCTTTCCAGCTCTCCCAGCTCAGTGGGCAGGCCACAGCCTCAACAAAGTCCTGCCATAGCAGCATCCCTACCCCTTCCTGGGAAATGTGTGTCATCTGAGACTGGTCCCAAACCTCCCTACACAGCACTGACAGTTGTGCATCTGAGCACGGCCTGGCGTGAAAGGTCACCCGGACACCAAGTGCTACCTGTACAGCCCAGCTGCATGAGTGTTCTGTGGCTTTAGGGGATGGGGAAGGGAGACCCAAGTCTTTGAGACTCGCTGCAGCTTCACATCAAGAAGCTTATTTACAAAGGCAGTTCCTAGCATTCCTGGCAAGCACAAATTCACAGTTTCCCAGGCCAACTGAATTTCAAAACAAAGGAATTAGAGATAAGCAGATTGTCAGAGCTGGGAGTGTTGGGCCTAAAGAAACCCAGTCCAGCTTCATCATCTGTAGACAGAAATACAGGCTCAGATGAAACTCATCAGTGGTGAGAGTAGTCAAAACAATCCTTACCTTTGGGTGGAGGTATGACCACGAGGACAAATGAGGAAGCCTTCTGGAATCATAGGTTTGAACTTAATGGTGATCGTACAGTGCATACAAAGTTAAGAATTGTGCACTTGGCCGGGCGCAGTGGCTCAAGCCTGTAATCCCAGCACTTTGGGAGGCCGAGACGGGTGGATCACGAGGTCAGGAGATCGAGACCATCCTGGCTAACACGGTGAAACCCTGTCTCTACTAAAAAATACAAAAAATTAGCTGGGCGAGGTGGCGGGCGCCTGTAGTCCCAGCTACTCGGGAGGCTGAGGCAGGAGAATGGCGTAAACCCAGGAGGCGGAGCTTGCAGTGAGCTGAGATCCGGCCACTGTGCTCCAGCCTGGGCGACAGAGCGAGACTCCATCTCAAAAAAAAAAAAAAAAAAAAAAAAAAAATTTTGAACTTAAAATTTGTGTTTTTTATTTAAAAATTTTCCCCCAAAAAAAAAAAAAAAAAAAAAAAAAAAGAATTGTGCACTTAAGATTTGTGTATTTTAGTATAAAATTCTACCTCAATAAAATAGTAAAACAAAATAAAAGCCCACAGAAGATTAAGGTGATGTTGCAATTGTGTGGCAAGACAAACCCTTGAACTCAAGCATCCCAATGCCCACTTCACTGCCCTTTCCTTAACTCCCTTACATTTTCGGTGCCATAGTAACTCAGTGATGCTCCAGTAGTTTATGGGTGGGTTTTCTGTTTTGTTTTGTTTTTTTGAGATGGAGTCTCATACTCTGTCACTCAGGCTGGAGGGCAGTGGTGCAATCTCAGCTCACCGCAACCTCTGCCTCCCAGGTTCAAGTGATTCTCCAGCCTCAGCCTTCCGAGTAGCTGGAATTACAGGTGTGCGCCACCATGCCTGGCTAATTTTTTTGTATTTTTAGTAGAGACAGGGTTTTGCCATGTTGGCTAGGCTGGTCTCTAACTCCTGACCTCAGGTGATCTGCCTGCCTCAGCCTCCCAAAGTGCTGGGATTACAGGTATGAGCCACCGTGTCTGGCCTATGGGTAGGTTTTGACCAGGGCAGGCCCCCATGGCAGATGGCACCATGGGGTCAAGGAAAGTCAGTCCAGGGTTGGTTGCAGCTAGAACCTTGAGGGTATTTACATTGAACAGGAGTCAGGATTAAAGTGGAGTAATAATGGTAATACTATCCTTATAGAAATACTAATAGATAACATTTATTGAGGACTTACTACATACCAGGTATTGTTTTAAATATTTTACATGTATTAAATCCTCACAACAACCTTTTTGGTATATCTACCATTATTAATCCACATTTTACAAATTTAAAAATTAGGCCCAGATTTTAAAACCTTGCCAAGATTTTACAACTAGAAAGGTTCAAAGCTGGTATTTAGATTCAGGCAATCTGGCTCCAGAATCCACACTGTAACTATGACAGATACTGTCCCATATTGTATCATCTGCAGCTGGTAGAGAACTGGCAACCTCTGCTCAGGCCAACACCTACCATCACACAGACAAAACATTCAACATTTATCCAATGGTCCAGATAAGATCACAAGTATCAGAAAGCAGAGCAAGAATTTGTGGAAAGACTGACTACTTGTGACCTGGCTACCTTGGCCCACATTCAAGGATAACATGAAGACATTCTATGCTGAAAACCCAGGTGCCCAACTTCATTAATAATCAGAGAACTGCAAATTAAAACCACAGAGTGATAGTACTATACCCCCACTACCATGGCTATAAAAATATGGGTAATACCAAATGTTGGCAAGGATGTAGAGCAACTAGAACTCTAATATAAAGCTGGGAGAAGTAAGAATTGGTACAACAATTTTGGAAAATTGTTTGGCAGTGTATTCATTGGCTCAGGCTGTCACAAAGTACCACAGACTAGGTGGCATAAATAACAAATTTATTTTCTCACAGTTCTGGAGGCTGGGAAGTCCAAGATCAAGATGCTGGCCAATTTAGTTTCTGCTGAGGAACTACTTCGTGGCTTGCAGACAGCTGCTGTATCACTATGTCTTTCATGGTAGAGAGAAAAGAAAGCTAGTGATCAAGCTCTTTGATGTCTACTCTTATAAGGACACTAATCCTATCAGATTAGGGCACCACCCTTATGATCTGACTTAACCTTAATTACTTCCTCACTTGAAATACTACCAGGGTCAGGGTTTCAACATATGATTTTCAAGGAGGGGCACAATGCAGTCCATAACAATCTGCCCCTGGCTTCCCCAAATGCATGTTTTTAAGGCGTGCAAAATACATCATTCCATCCCAACAGCCCCAAAGGTCTTAACTCATTCTAGCATCAACTCTAAAGTTCAAAGTCTCAACTAAATATCATCTACATCAGGTAAATGAGACTCCAAGTACAATTCATCCCAAGGAAAAATTTCTCTTCGAATGTGAGCCTGTGGAATTAGGTAAGTCATGTGGTTCCAAAACACAACTGTGGGAAAGGCATAGAATAGATATTCTCATTCCAGAAGGAGAAATCAGAATGAAGGAAAGAGTGATGAGTCCCAAGCAAGCTCAAAATCTTAGCAAGTCAAATTCCATTAGCTCTTAAGGCTTGAGAATAGCCCTCTTTGGCTCAATGTTCTGCCCTCCAGGCCCACTGGGGTGCCAGCATCACTACCATGGCTGTGTGGGGTGGCCCTGGCCCTTAGGCTAGACAGGGCACCAGCCCTTCTCCTGGCCTTATGTGGGAGTGGTAGTCCTTACAATCCCTAAAAATGCCTTTTGCATCATTCTTCATTTTCTTGAGGAATAGAGCACATTCACAGCCAAATAGCTCTATGGTCCTTATGGTCCTATGGACTCCAAAGTCGAACAGCATTCTTTCATTCCATCCCACTTTCTCTGTCTCCCCTTTAGTTCAAACTGGCAGTCTCTCTACAGGTGTAATTTCATCTCTATTCCTGGCTTCTGTTGAAATGACTGGCAAAGTCCACCTAAGTCAAACTCATGTTCTCTTTACCACGAGCCACACGTTAGCATTCTTTTCAGAAAGAGCTTTCTCAGTTTTTTGCAACATAGATAGCTGATAATTTTTCAAATCTTTAAGTTAAGGTTAAGTGAGGTCACAGGGATACAGCCCTGACCTGACAGGATTAGCATCCTTATGAGAATAGACACCAGAGAGCTCATTGTTGTGTGCTATCTGCCTCTCCCATGTGAGGACACAGCAAGAAGGTGGCCATCTTCAAGACAAGAAGGGAGCCCTCACCAGAAACTGAATTGGCCAGCACTCTGATTTTGGGCTTCCCAGCCTCCAGAACTGTTAGAAAATAAGTTTATGTGGTTTAAGGCCTGTGATATTTTGTTTTGGAAACCTGAGCAGACTAATACAGGCAATGTATACTAAAAGTGAACATATGTCAATCCTATGACTCAGCAATTCTGCTTCTGGGCATAAATCCAAAAGAAGTGAGCATATATGTATACCAAACGACATGATCAAGGCTGTTCATAGCAGCAGTATTCATGATACTTCCAAACTGGCCATAGTTCAAGTGTCCATCAGCAGTTGAATAGATCATGAATTATGGTATACTTATAAAATGGAATACTACATAGTAGTTAAAATGAACAAATTACAACTACATGTAATAGCAGGGATGTATCTCAGAAATGTAATGATGAAAGAGTTCCCTTTTCACCACATCCATGCCAACATCTATTGGTTTTTGACTTTTTAGTTAGGCCATTCTTGCAGGAGTAAGGTGGTATCTCATTGTTGTTTTAATTTGCATTTCCCTGATGATTAGTGATGCAGAGCATTTTTTTCATATGTCTGTTGACTGTTTGTATATCTTCTTTTGAGAATTGTCTATTCATGTCCTTTGCCCACTTTTTGATGAGATTATGTTTTTATTGTTGTTGTTGATTTGTTGAGCTTCTTGTAGATTCTGGATATTTATCCTTTGTTGGATGCATAGTTTGTGAATATTTTCTCCCACACTGTGGGTTGTCTGTTTAATGATTATTTCTTTTGGTGTGTGGAACACTTTTACACTGCTAGTGGGAATATAAATTAGTACAACCACTATGGAAAACAGTATGGGTATTCCTTCAAGAACTGGAAGTAGAACTACCATTTGATCCAGCAATCCCACTACTGGGTATCTACCCAAAGGAAAAGAAGTCATTACATGAAAAAGATGCATGTACACGCATGTTTATAGCAGCACAATTCACAATTGCAAAACTATGGAACCAACCTAAGTGCCCATCAACCAACGAGTGGATAAAGAAAATGTGGTATATATTCATCATGGAATACTAATCAGCCATAAAAAGAAATAAAATAATGTCTTTTGCAGTAACTTGGATGAAGCTGAAGGCCATTATTCTAAGTGAAGTAATCCAGGAATGAAAAACCAAATATCGTATGATTTTGCTTTTATATAAGTGGGAGCTAAGCTATGAGGAGGCAAAGGCATAAGAATGACATAATGGATTTTGGGGATGTGGCGGGGAAGGTTGGGAGGAGGGGTGAGGAATAAAAGAGTACATACTGGGTACAATGTGCACTGCTTGGGTGATGGGTGTACTAAAATTTCAGAAATCACCACTAAAGAACTTATCCAAGTATCCATGTAACCAAAACCACCTGAATCTCAAAAACCATTGAAATAAAAATAAAAATTAAAAAAATATAATTATGAAAGAAGTCAACATAAGAAAATATATACTATATAATCCTACTTATGTAGAATTCAAAATCAGACAGCAATGCTCTTATTTTTGATCTGGGCGTGTTCAGTCTGGAAATTGATTAAGCTGTACACTTATAATTCATGTATTCCCTCTATATATGTTTTACTTCAATATAATGTTTAAAAAGATAGTCACTCATTAAAAATGTCACACCATTGTAACAATGAAGAATGTGTTGCCATACTGGGTCCTGTGGGCGTAACCTGATCTGCTGGCCTGCAATTAACCAGCCAGTAATATCACAGCAACTCAGTCCCCCAAAAGGACAAGATGGTAGCGATCATAATGGACAATCCCTGGGAGGGCTCATCATTCACACACATAGTGACATACACGTTATGATGTCCTTCAGTTGTGTGTTTTGGTAGGCAACAGCTCTTTTAAATACTCTTTTAATTGTAATTGCACACATAGGCATATCTTATATGCTCAAATATCTTTTTAAATCCTTGTGTACTTCTGGAGATAGGTAAACTCTGGGAATGTTATCAATTCAGAACAGGTCAGCCTATGACATTCTTGGTCAAGGGTTGTCTGCTGTACTTTGTTCAACGAACCATTTCTCCTGCCTGTGTCTTGGCATCCTCTTTGAGTATCTTAAGCTTAGACTAGGAATGGAGAATTTGTAAGAATAAATTATTTTCCCGGTAGCTGCCCTTCGTTCTCCACCAGGAGAAGGTCAGAAGAAGAGCTGGAAAGAAGGCCCATGGCTATAAATTTTGGCCCCAGCTATGATCTACTAAAGGGCAGAGCTGAAGACCATGCCATGGCATTCTGAGGGGACTCTGACATTTCAGGGAGCTTGGGAGAACCTCCTACTCTTGCTAGGGAGCAGCTTGGTTGTCAGAGTCAGAACTGTGATGTACCCATAGTTTCCCCAAAGGAAGCAGGTGTTTCTCTTTAGAAATGTAACCCCTTTCATCCTCCCCATCCTGGAGGATCCTGGAGTCATAGCATCCACTCTTCCACCTTCCTTCCAGGCAAGGCAGGTGTGACCCATCCTCTTCAGCTCATGAGGATGTGCCCTAATGAAAAGCCCCAGTGGCTCCTGGTCCCAGAGCTGCCATGACAGAGCCTAGCTCTCCTTCCCCACGCCAGGCACTCACATGCACACTCCTGGCATAGGAATCTCTTAGAGGACTCACCTGAGGCGTCATCCCATGGCATATGTACATGATGGGGACATTCTCTGTATCTGGCCCCTGGTCAAGACACAAATCAGTCTTCAGAGAATTCTGCAGCTGAACATCAGAGACCAGATGGCCACACCACAGAGAGAGGAACAGAGAAAGCAAATGCATTAACTCTGGAGAAACAAGTATTCTGCTGGACATATTTCATTTCCATAATCAGCCCAAGGCCCTTGAACACTATAGAACCAACAAGCACCAGCTTTTGCCTTGCATAAAGGTGCTGAGGGGAGACCAGCCTTCTTTGAAGGAGAAACACTTACATGTCATTAAACAGTGAGCTGGGTTCTGGGAATTGAGACAGTCTGGGCAAAAATAAGAGATACACATGCATGTGCACACACAAGACAGTGCTTGCTCTTCAGCGCATGCATGTCACACACAAGATGGTGCTTGCTCTTCAGCCCCTCCACTTCCTCAGGGGTGGAACAACAGCCTTCAAGTGTCCCTGAGAGAAATCTTTGCTCTTGAGTGTTGGGGAAAATGGGCAACATGTTAGCTATTTTCAGGCCTCAGAGGTCCCCTGGGACCAGAAGCTCTCTGCCTCCTGCAGACCCAGCAGTGGCTTGGCCAGGCCCCATGGTGGCCCACCTGCTTAGGCTCTTCCATAGTGGGAGGTCGGGTGGTAGAATAAGAGAGGAGGGGGCCAGGGTGGGAGCAGGAGAAGAGAACGGCATCTCTTACCCTCACCTACGGGTGGATGGATCCAGTCTCGGCAATTAACACATGTCTGGGTAAGAGAGCTGACATTCAATGTCACTTTCTTGCTTAAACCCACTCTCAGCCCTCGGAAAGGGTAGCCCATTGTCCTCATAGCCTTGCTCACCGGCCACAATTGAGTGGACCATGGTGGGCACCGATCCACACTTCAGAATTAATCACTCTCTTTCTCTCCCTCTCTCCTCCCCACCTCATCACCCTCTTATCTGTCTTAGGAACCTAAACAGGACCCAGAGACTATAATTGGTGGGTGGTGGCCACTAGAATTGCAAGGCTGTTTAAACTGGGCATGGGGGGGGGGTGGGTTCTGTTGGCCATGGCCATGTGCAAGCAGAGAAAGCCAGTTGTGATCAAGGATGTGATGATGCATGAGGCAGACAGAATGAGAGACAAGAGAGACCATCTTGCCCCTGCGGCAGCTTCAGTGGCTTCCCAGCTGTAGTGTCCATGTCCAGCTGTACTTCAGTTCCTACTCCTGTAAGAGTCTGTGGTACCTTCACCCACCTCACCTTAACTTGAGCTGGCTTGACTGGGGTTCTCTCCTTAGCAATCAAAACACTCTGCCCAGAACAGGGGACTGGAGAACAGAATCCAGGGAAGACAAGGACAAGAGGCCACAGGGAGGCCATCTATGTCGGGGGAGGCCAGAGACAGCAGCAGGGCCTTTGTACTCCTGATGGCTTGTGGCAGGAGTGAAATGAAGCCAATGAAGAGGCATGAGATGGAGCCGACAACCAGAGGCCCATGTGTGCTCCAAGCATACCCTTTCCTAACATGGGACAAGGAACAGAGTTGAATTCTTTTCTTCTGAGCTTCCTTTCCTCTACTGGGTGGTAGCACCTTAATCCCAAACTCGCAGTTCAGAGATTCTGAAGAAATACTGTATGAACGTGTGTCTCAGGCAGAGCCCCTGGTAGCATTTCTGCAGCAAATCCTCCATTATAAACCAATTCCTTGGTTTGCCTTAGTGGGAAGAGCATATGTAAACACACGTTGTTCTCGTCCTACAGCCCACAAAGAGGTGGGTGTCATATCTAAAGCCAAGCACTGTAACCCATTAGGAAAATCTGCTAACTGCTGTTGCAAAGAGGAAGGCCTGGAGAGCCCTGATGTTAGACTTGGCTTTCCCCTAGGTTCTTAATGCCAGTGCTTGGGTGAGAGGGTGGGTGTCTTTTGATAAAGTCCTCCCTGGCTCTGTGTCGTTCCTGCCCACCCCCCACCCCCACCACCCCTTAGGCAGGTAGTCCACTGAAGCAGCTAGAAGCAACAGGCTGGGATGGAAACCTGGCTCCAGTTGTGGGATCTTGAATAAAGCAATGTAACTCCTTCCTGTTTGTTTTCTCCCCTCTAAAAGAGGAATAATAATAGTGCCTACCTCATAAGGCTGTTATGAGGATTAAGTGAAACAATACCTGCAAGTGCTTAGCATAGGGCCTGGCAAATAACAAATGTTGCAATAATTGTTGGCTGCTATTATTACTGCTATAACCTTCCTCAAAGCCATTCAGGGAAACTAGCTTTTAGGAATGTGTCTATGTGTCAGGTACCATGTGAAGTGCTTTCCACATATGTCTCACCTAATTGTCATAATGACTAGCCAGGATGAAGGAACTGTGGTGTAGGAACAAGTTCCACTCTCCTCCCTGTCTGTAGTGCTATTCAGCCTGTGTGGACACTTCCTTACATCGCCCTTGGTCTTGGCCTCCTCTTTGCCTCTTCCCTTGGCTCTTAGCTTATCTGTCACTCTGGAAGCCTTTCCCAACCCAAGTCTTGTATGAGATCACTGCCCTGTGCTTCACTAGCACCCCATTTATCTTAGGGTAGCACTTAACCAGTTGCATTCTTGTTCCTTCTTCACTTGTTTGTCTCCCCTGTTAGTCATCAGACTGGGTCTCAGTCTCATTGGATATCATATAGGCCAGGCACAAAGGAGAGAGTCAACACTTGTTGAGTGGGTGAGTGAGTGGGTACATGAAAAACATGAGTAAATGAATGGCATTCCCAAATGAATGGAATCATAGTCGGGCAAGTGATAGAGCTGGTCTGTCAGACTCCAAAACCCAAGCTCTTTCCATAATGCAAATGGCTATAATCCTGAGACTGTAAAATATGCCCAATGAAATGGCATTACTGTGACCACAAAGGTTTTGCACCTTGTCAAGTTTACATAGCCATTAAGGGGCAAAGCTAACATTCAGAAGTCAGGCATGTCTGTTTCCCGATGCCCCTCCATCTCTACTCTCAGCACCAAAGCTGTGATTAATCCAATGCTCTTCCATCTCTTGGACATGGAGCTCAATGATCCAGGGGAAACTTATGCCCACACGATGGGGCCCACAGGTCCTTAGGCCTGCAGGAGTCATTAATGGGGCCCATTAGTGGATTAATGGGCTGGGCTATAGACTTGATACTGGCTCAACTCAGAGTCCCAGAAGTCATTTGTCCTGAACAATGTCATTTGGTCATGAGTTGAAATAGAAAAAGGAAAAAGAAATTATGCTCCTGAAAAGGCATCTGGTCTCTTCATTTTAGGATAAAAATAATTACCAGGAAGAATGAGTCAGACCCAGCAAATACTCTTGCTATTGTGGCTGCATCCCACTTTGCCCATCTTCAGCCAGGTTGCCCCATTAAGAGTTTATTATGCTCTTTGACAAGCAGGCATGTCTCTGCTCATGTAGGGGCTTGGCCCGTGGAGGAGGCAGGAGGGAGGGGAGGCTGGCTGGGCCCTGAGCAGTGGCGGGCTGATGAATGTGCAGGGGGTCAGAGTCCTCTGTCAGCCACAGGGATGGCTAACACAGCTCAGCCCTTTGGGATGACAAGCGAATGGTTTTCAGTGTGACAGTAAAAATAGGCCCGGCTCTGAACTCAGACAGATCTAGATCACAACCCTGTATTTTCCACTTACTATTTGACAAACCAAATGTTTCTGGGGGTGGCATGGAGGGGCTACATGGTAAACCTGTTGCACATGTGCATAAGATGAGATGTTTTTGCTTGGAGGATGAGAATGCCTTTGGCCAGGACCCAAAATTGCAGTGGGCACATGTACACACCTCTACTGTTACTGCTTCTCCTGCCTCTCTGGGGGAGTCTGGCTAATCTTGCTTGGCCACAGCTGACAGCCTGCTGAGAACATGAATCCAGAAGCTTGCCCTGGCTCACGGAGGCTTGGGGCCAATAGTTTCTCTGGAGCCACAGCAGCATAACTCTTCTTTTAGGATTGGGTTCCACCATGGCCAAGCAGCCCACATAGCTTGCTATGGGTAGAGTGTGGGGCATCAAAGGCAGCTGTGTCCTCAGGATGGTTCTGGGGAGGTGAATGGGACAGATAGGCACCTTACAGTGCAATGTGTTTCCATGGTGACAACATGATCTGGAGACTCAGGTACTACCTAAGCAGCACTAGCTGAGGTGTTTGCTGAGATGTGAATTGCACCAGACTGAGAAGTGGAGAGATGAGAGGTCACTGCATGGTTCTCTTGGGATATGTCAACCATGCCATGGGGACACTCATGGGAGGATAAGACTGTCTCCTACAAGCTGGTCTTCTGGATAACAGAGACCCTGGGGGTAGAGGAGGTGGGTCTAGGATTCCAGTTCTGTCTGCTTTGGAATCCTAGGATGTATATAAGAGTTTGGGGGGGCATAGGGAGCACTGAGCCCAATCTCTCAGCAGATTCTTCCCGCTCATAGGCAATTGTCCTGTTCATCTGGGGCAGGCTTTGAACTCAGCTCTAACCACAGCTCATCAAAAGAAGAGACCTCAGTTCTTCCTTCAAGTTTTCATCTTGAGATATCAAAAAAGGTCTGAGGAGACACTCTCCAAAGGAAGGAATCAGAGTGATACCAGAAGCTGGTTTTTTTAGACTTGGTTTCACTGCTGATTATGTGAGCTTGTGAAAATTACTCTTTGACTCTGTTTCCCCATCTGTGACATGGAGATAATATAATTAATCCTACAGAGTAGTCTTGAGGGCTTGTCATGGCAAAAGTTTATGTGTTCAGACTGTAAGTCAGCAAAAGCCAGGCGAGATAGCCAAAAATCAATCAAAATACCATTTAAAATACCTTATGGCATTTGACCTGTATGGTCGAGGGAATATTGAGAAAATGGGAGAGTTTATCATATTCGAAGTATTTTAACCTTAGACAGAAAATACATTTTCGTCTAAGGTCACATATCTACAAATCTTAGATTTTCTTTTACTCTACAGGGATAGTACTGAATTACCCCTGTTTAACAGATGAAGAAACTGAGGCCCATGACATTAAGACACTTACCTGGGAAGCAGCCTGGTTAAGATTTGAACCAGGTCTTTCTGACTCCAAACCCTATGCTCTGCCCCCTCCACCTTGCTCCCTCTCATCAGGGAGAACTGCTCTGTGCCCATCAACAAGCAGTACTAAAAATACAGCAAATATAATAAACTCAAGATGGCCCTGTTTCTAGAACTCTTCTCAGGGAGGCTTTGCATGTGAATGGAAGGCATCAGCCCCTTGGTAGGGGAGGCACACAGGGTGACTCATAGACCCTCAGGCACCCCAGCTGGGAAAACAGCAGGTGTTTGTTACCTTACCTTTCAATCTTAAGCTAACTGCTTTATTGTGTGTTTTATTAAGTGGAATATGCAGGTGTGGGGCCAGAGCTGAATTGCTTAGGACTATAAAGGAAACAAGTACCTCTCTCAAGGGACTGGAGGGGTTTGGGCTGTAAAAGTCAAGGCTTGCAGGTGCAGAACCCGCGCCCGCTCCCCAGGCCTACTGCAGTTCTTCACGGGAGCAGCTGAGAGGCTCTTTCCCTCCTCTCCCTTTCTTCACTATGCTTCTTTCTGTCTGTGTCTGAATGAAACCCGGAGGAGGACAGCTCCTTACCACACCGTAGGCAATGATGTCTGAGTACATCCTCATCTCTGGGTACACGCTGACCAGGTACCAGCGGAAGGTCTTGCACTGCAGCTGTTTCCTCAGAGCCTTCCTTGCGGTGATGTCCCCGATGTCAATTCCTGAGTCCTGCACAGGGACGCGGAAGCAGAGATGAAGCCACTCCCAGGTTGCAGCTTCTCCCCAAACTTTACTTTGGGATGACCTTGTGCCGTCAACCAAGATTCCTAGAGACTAGTGAAGGGACCACGTGGCACGTTAACTCTTGCATTTTCCCACGGGCACCTTAACCCCATAACCATCCTCATTTAGACTATGAAACACGAGGTCAGCATTGCCGGGCACTGTCATCAAAGGCCATTGAAAATCAAGATGCCAAATCCTTAAAGAAAAAAAAAAAAAAAGCTACAGTCTGGATGTAGATGAAAGAAATGGGAAGAATCCATCTGAATAAAGCTTTTCCCTACCTCAAGAGGCAAAGTGAGAGATTCTGAGCTTTAAGGTGAGAGAGAGAGGGGAAGGAAAAAGCTTTGAGATGAAATGATGCTAATTCTAATACTATTCCTAAGAATCATAACAGCTAAGGCTTAAACATTTCCAGAGTGCTAGGCTGTATTCTGAATGAGATATGCAGTATATATTTATATTTATTTACTTTTATTTATATGTATGTATGTTGTCCTAGTCACACCTATAAAATAGCACCACATAATCCTCCTTTATGGATGATGAGTTGAGACAAAGAGAGGTTCAGTAACCTCCTGGGTAACTTACCCAAGGCCCCACAACTAATAAATGGTGGAGCTGAGATTTGAATCCAATTAACCTGGGTCTAGAGTTTCTGCTTTTAATGTTACTCTGTGTGTTTGGAAGATGCCATTCTTTTGCCTCCTCAGACCAAGTCCTTGCAGGAGAAGCAGACTCCTTCAGCCTGAGAGTCTTGGCGTCTAGAGTACTTGTTTCCCTCCTTTCTCAGGAGCATCAGCGAGGTGGCCCCTGAGCCACCATGGTGCAGCAGCCAGGGAGCAGAAGTGAGACGTGAATGTGTCCAGGAGTGAGAAGGCTAGAGAAGCCCCCCTCCCCACATTGCTTGTAGAGCAGACTTGGGCAGCACTAAGAATTCCTGGGCCTGCACACCAGCTGTTGAATGGGGCACAGAATTGGCTGAGAAAAAGCTGATGCAAAAGCAGAGGCTGCAGAGGGGTCCATCCTCTGGGGATCTGATGAAGACCCAGTGCGTCTCAGAGGATGACACCGTGGCAGGGATGAAGGCCAGCATGCAGATGGGGCATGTGGTATCCCATAAGATGTCAACCCAGAGTGGAGGGCAGATGAAGAAGTGAGCTCTCTCTCACCGACACTGTGGTCCATACGCTCTCTGTGTAAATCCCTGGTTCAAACATCAACTCCAGGGATCAAGTTACTGAGGTCAGGCAGATTTTGTCTAAAATATCTGAGAAAGATCACAAAAATGGCTGCATTTATCTGGACACGAGCAAGGCAAATTTTTGACATCAGACAATGTAGGCTTGAGTGAAAACACAATTTAGATATAAAAGAGATAGATTCCTTTTGCTCACAAGAGTTCAGGCAATATAAAAATTTGAACCTGCTACAGCCTGAAGGTTAAAGTTCTAGAATGACAAGGAGCTATTTCGGCTTCCTAGTACTTCTTAATGACCTCACCTGTGACTTGTATGCTGCACACTCCTGCCCAGAGCCTTCTCTGCAGCTGTTATCCGAGCCTTTCTCTGATAGACTCTGGCTCCTTAAGGTCAGGAAACTTCCATCAGACTTACCTCTGTGCCCCTAGTCCTAGCACTGAGCATGAGCTACACTGCTGGGTGGAGAAAATATTTATGAAGTGGTGAACACAGGAACTGGCAATAGATGTAATCTACTTTCCACTCCGACTCCAAAGCATTCATTAAGTATTAACCCTTTACACTCCACGGTACTTTATCCTTATATCAGAAAACTGTCCCAGGACCCATCCATTCCTTCTCCCTTCATGTTATAATTGCCTTTATGTGACTAAATTTAACACTGTGTCTGTTTTATAGGGAGCCACTAGAAGAACCTGTCTCACAAAGACCTCTGTGTTTTCCTAAACTTCTGGGTTCCCATAGGAAAAGTATCTTTCTGCACTTAGGAACAGGGCAAAGTTTGCCTCCCTGCATATGATCCAGTAAAAGATGAGAGAGATACAATCCACCAGGTGGCCATCTCCTGCGACGAAGCTCAAGAACTAGCCCTTTGTTCAGCTTATCTTTCTGAGTATCAAGTCCCCTTCCCGTTCCTGTGTATTAATTGACTTTTGCCTTTCCATTTTAATAGTTCAGCATATCTGCACTGTGTGTTTACTGTAAATTTCATCAAACCCATCCTCAAAGCAGGAGGCATACACTGAGAAGAAAGTAAACCTCTGAGAAGGTCACCTTGGCCCTTATTAGAAAACAATAAATGCATCTTTCTCTTTTGCCAAATATTTGGTGTAGTGAGTTGAACTGTGGCCTTCTCTAAAATTCATGTCTACCCGGAACCTCTGAATGGGACTTTATTTGGAACGAGGGTCTTTGCAGATATAATTAATTCAGGATCTCAAAATGAAATCATCCTGCATTTAGGGCTTGCCTAAATTATGACTGTATGCGACTATAAATGACTGAAAGGCTGATGTCTTTATAAGAGGAAGAAAGAGTGGTCTGGACACACATAGAGACAAAGAGGAGAAGGCCATGTGAAGACAGAGGCTGAGACTAAGGTGATACATCCACAACCAGGGACCCCTCAGGGCCACCAGAAGCTGGCCAAGGCAAGGAAGGACCCTCCCCCCTCGAGACGCTGGAGGGAACACAGCTCTGCTGGCACCTGGATGTTAAAGAATAAATTTCTGTTGTTTGAAGCCATCAAGTTCATGGTAATTTGTTACCATAGACCTAGGAAACAAATATATTAACTTAGCCACATAAAAGTGTCCAGTATTGCAGCCACATAGTCACAAAATTCCTTATAGCCAGACTTAAAGGAGGGCTATCACTGAAGCACATGACAAGCCATCCCTAGCACTCAGCCTGTCTTTGGGCAAGAGAAGCAGTCTAGAGCTCCTGAACCCTGCTTAAGAAAATATTGTTGTTTTGCTGCAGACTTTGTTTATTGATAAATAAACTGATTTTCAGTTAAAGTAGCAGGTTGCAAGAGGTGAAGGCTCTTTGGCCTTTCAAAAGCTGGGGACTGGATGTGCTAAGGGAGCAGGTGAGAGGGCCAGTTCTGCTCAGTGCACAGCTCTGAGGAGGCCTTAGCTTAGAAGGCAACAAGCAGAGGATGTCTGCCCAGCATGAGCATTTTAAAACTGTGGAAGGAAGGTATAGAGCATAAACAATCACAGCACCAACAAGAGTTAACACTTAACTAGCACTTTCTGTGTGCCAAGCACTGATCAAGGTCCTTACATGTATTAACTTATTTAATTCTCAAGGCAGCCACCTGGGCAGGGTTGACAGGCTCCAGCTCCATATTTGCAGCTGGGATGCTGTAGACGAAAGGTTAAGTAAATTGGGAACAGATGTGCTTGCAGCTGAGGAAAAGGGATTGGGACATCGCTATCTCAGGGGCAGCTGGTAAACCTCCTAGGGAAACTGTGTGAAGCATATAGCATCCATGCATCCTCCTTCTTCTTTTCCAACTGACCTTTACCAAGCACCTGTTTATTATGTGTCAGACACTATCCTAAACACTCTGTATACAAATAGGAATATGTCACACTCTCGGCCTGAAAGGAGAGTCTGGGAGTTTCAGACAAGTAAACATACTCTTTGTGAACAAGTGTGAGGCATGGAAAGGAAGAGAAAGTGAAAGAGAATAGAAGAGGGGCCTCATTCTTCTTACATTGTATGGAGGCCAGGATTGGGGGCAAAGGAGGTAAGCAGTCAAATAAGGCTTCCTGGAGTAAGCAACACTTGAGGTGAGTTTGGAAAAATGCGAAGGATGAGCTAAATAGGTGTTACCCAAACCTGGCCACCCTAACCTCTCATCTGGAGGGCTTTTTTTTTTTTGAGACGGAGTCTCGCTCTGTCGCCCAGGCTGGAGTGCAGTGGCCAGATCTCAGCCTGGAGGGCTTTTTATAGATTCTGGCACCTACCACTCAAAATCCTCTCTGAGGATGAGACCCAGATGAGTATTTTTAAAAAAGTTCTCCAAGCGATTCTGATGCAGTTGGTCTGAAGGTCTGCTTTTAGGAGTCACTAACCAAGGAAGAAAGGGATTACACACACCGCCAGCAGACTCACTCATTAATAAGTGTCAGCAAGGTGTCACCAAGCTCTTACCATGCGCCCTGCCTTGTGCTAGATATAATAACACAAAAATGTAAAGCAATCTGTCCTCAGAGAGCCCATGGTGTATTGTGGTGGTTCTCAGTGGTTCTGAAGAACTTTCTCAAAAAACAGATTCCAGGGCCCCCTTCCAAACCAATTAAGTGGTAATCTGTGGCGGTGGAACCCAAGTGATTTTGAAGTTCAGCCAGATTTGAAAACCACTGTTCTAATGAGAGGGAGACTTTCAGATAACAGAACACTCTTTCACAGGCTGGTCATGCAATGACAGATATATATAGGAGGGGGAGCTCGTTCACCAGTTGGAGCTGGCTTTCTAGAGGGGGGATCCCTGGAGCTAGTCTCAAAGGATGGGGAATATTTAGTATGGGTGGTCATACAGGAAGAGGTAGAGGGTAGGGAATTCCAAGCAGGATGAGCAAGCACTGAGTCGTGAAAAACAGCATGGCATGGGCGGTGTGTAATGGGCAGTTCCCACTTCAAAACAGGGAGTGGTGGGCAGCGGGGTTAAAATACAGGCAGAGGAGAAAGCATGGGAACCTTTGATGCCATGCCAAACACTGGGCTTTGTGTTTGATTTTGTACATAGAAGGAGTCATTTAAAGATTTTTCTTTTTTTGAGACAGAGTCTCGCTCTGTCACCCAGGCTGGAGTGCAGTGGCACAACCTCGGCTCACTGGAACCTCTGCCTCCCAGGTTAAAACGATTCTCCTGCCTCAGTCTCCTGAGTAGCTGGGATTACAGGCACGTGCCACCAAGCCTGGCTAATTTTTGTATTTTTAGTAGAGATAGGGTTTCACCATGTTGGCCAGGCTGTTCTTGAACTCCTAACCCCAAGTGATCCACCCGCCAAAGTGCTAGCATTACAGGTGTAAGCCACTGCACCTAGCCTCATTTAAAGATTTTAAGCAGGGCAATGGCATGGTCGTTGTGAGTGTTTTATAGATAACTTTGGGTATTGTAGAGGATAGATTTGAAGGAGATAAAGACTCGAGCCAGGAAAACCAGCTGAAGCTTGTAGCAGAGAAAAAAACAGGGCCTGAATGCAGACATGAGAGGAGATTCGGGTGGGAAGGAGGGCTTGTGATTGACTGGGACAGAGCATTGAGAGAGAGGAAGACTGAAGGATGATGTCAGTTTCAAACGCATGTGTCTGGAAGATGGTGGCACCATGAACTGACAGAATGAGAACAGGAGCAGATCTGGAGGAAGAACGTGGGTTTGGCTGGTCAGATTCAGTCTGAGTGCCTATGGGAACGGCCAAGAGGAGATGTCCAGCTGGCAGTTGGAGATGTGAGTCTGAAAGTGAAGGCAGAAGTCAGGGGTAGAGATATTAATTAGGGAGGCAGCATATGGGTGGGAGTCCAATGCAAGAGTAGATGAGATTACCCACGGAGATGGGAAATAATGAGAGCAGTCTGCCAAGGATGGATACCCCAGGAGCATGTAAGCACCCAGTGAAGGTAAGAGGAGTCCTTGAAGAGTTAGGAATAATTGGAGAGAGATGCGATTCCAGGGTGTGGAATCATGGACCCAAGGAACTACAGAGATTCAAGGAAAAGGTGAAATCCTATAGGTTAAAGACCTTAAAATGTCCCTTAAATTAGGCAGTTGGGAGACCCATGTTCACCTTGACAAAGCAGTCTTGATGAAGTATCAGAATATAGCTTGGGAGAAGGATTGGGAGATGAAGAAGTATTGACCCTGTACAAGCTTGATAAGAGGAAGGAGAGGACATTTGGACACAGGGAACAGGAAAGGAAAGAGAATTATTTTAGGAAACACACTGATCCTTTCCTTCTCCACCTAAGGCTTTATCCTGGGCAATTCCACCTCTCACGTGTCTTGTGTTCACTTCCCCCTATCCATTTGATTTGAACTACCCACCTTGAGGAGTCACAGACAGACACTGAATTTCATCACTTTTCAGTTATTTTCATTCACTCAATTCTCTACCATTCACTGGGTTGCTGGGCATTTCAACACCTGTCAGCTGCAAGGGGGAGAGGGCTAGAAGGTTTGCAGCTCTGGGGTACAGAAAGAAGGCAGTAAGAGTATGCTAACTCACCAGTCTAAGCAGAGCCTGGGGACCTGCAATGTCTCACTGGTGAGCTCCTGGGGAGTTTCCAAGTGTTCTTAATATTTTGTCATCACAGACCACCTACCACAGGGCTTGACACCCCAGGCAGAATGCTGTGATTCAATCCTGACGATGAGTCCAGAAGGTACTGCAATTCTCTGGAAACACTCTTACTGTCAGGAACGCAATCCCGGGCTGGTACATTAGGGTTGGCTGCACTCTAGTTGATATTTCTCCACTCCTCATTCTCGCTCCCAACTGCTGAAACCTCACTGATTGTGGGAGTATGCAACCCAACTCAAGAGGGGATCTCCTGCGGTGGTGGTGTGGCTCGAGGTGGGCTAAAAGCTCCCACCCACGAACCAGTCAACTTTCTCAATCATTTAACCAGGGCAACATTAGCTTGGTGTAGAGTTTAGGTAACAGGGCTTTCATATGGACACTTTGAGTGAAGATCAATCATTTCCCCATTAGAGGCTTCCTAAAGGACTCCAAACGGGATTGCTATGGCCTTGGGAGGAAAGAATGAGGTCATGTAGTCGATAGCTCTGATAGCTCTGTCTCACACAGAATGCAACACAAGCAATGAACTCCAGGCCAACAGGGTGGTAAGTGGATTGGAATCATGTGGCTGGCATCTGTTGGGTTCTCTCAACTCAGCAGTCCAAGGTCATTTCCACATGTTTCACCTTGACACATGGCAGGGCTAAACAAAACTACCAGAGAAACATTGCTTTTTCTCTGGCATTTCTTAAGTATAGGTGACTAGAGGGATAGAGGGCAGTGGCAGGCAATGACAAGGCTCTGTGAAGGTTAAACGTTGTCTAAAAACTGCCCAGAATAACTCCCATCTCCTAGTGAGGGTCCCTGTAGGTGTGCCCCCATCCTCATCCATGTGGCTCAAGAAATCCGAAAGGCATATGGGTCTTTATAACTCTGGTCGAAGGTTCAATGAAGTTTGAATCTCATCTATAGGAAGATTAGATGTTTTTTGTAAATTTTTGTAGTTACTGGTATATTTGTAATCCAGGACCATGAAACATCTAATGTCAGAGAAGCCGAGGACCTGGGAGCATGAAGGAACTTAAGCCACCTGTCCAACTTTCTCATTTAAAATTAGGACACTAAGATCCAGAGAGAAGTCCTCATCAAGCATGCTCACCATCACAATCATGGGGGTAGGGGGGTTAAGAAATGGTTTAGAGGCTCACGGCCCCTTTTCTTCGGCAAATAATATGTTTTCGGGTTGAGAGTCCATTCTCGCATGGCAAACAGGACTCTGGCTGACCCATAGGAAGAACGGTTTGGCCCCATATTTTGATTTGTTTTGTTTCCCACCAATCCCCGAGAAACTCGTCCCCACCGGAGATCCCTACCTCCTGGGGTATGTTCCATGCCATGTAGACGTGGCTTTTAAATTCATCCATCCAGACTTCAGCCACCCTGAGAGCGTTCCTGCGGACGTGGGCGGTGAGGTCCTCTGTGTAGGGCTTGTGGGCCCGCTCAATGTGGGCAATCCGTGAGCAGGGCAGGACCTCCACGCTCCCGCCACACTGCCACACCTGCAGAAGACACGGAGCCACTCGTCAGAGCCTGCCTGGCTCTGTCTTTCTACACCAGAACTCAGGCAGCCACTTGATATGAGCAGGAAGAAATTCAGCCCCTTCACCTTGACTTCCCAGATCATGAGGGAGTGGGCCATACCTGATTTCTACTCCTATAGCAGCAGGATGGCTATGGAGTCATTAAGTCATATCTTGGTTCTTATTGCTATGGATTTGCCAACAACAACAAGAAAAATGAATGCACTTTTCCCCTCCACCTGTGAGCCCTACCCCACCAAAAAAAGAGACCAGACATTTTGTTCCAAAGATCTGGATTCTCCTTGCACTTGGGGGAGAAGTTAACAAAACCCTTGATGATAGTCTGCAGCAGTGCTTGACATAGAGGAACCAGCAAGACTCCCAGCACAGACATCCTCTTCAAATGGACCACATGGGCCTGGACAAGAATTAGTGATCAACACAGAGAAGGGTGTCACCAGACACCCTTCTTCTACTGCATCTTTCCCAGGCTCTGGGTTCTGACTGAATCTGAGGGAGAGCGCTGCAAAGAAGCAAATGATATTAAACTTCTTACCAACCTTGGAGAATAGGAGCTTGATCCGAATGCAATTATATTTTGAAAGATAAACCTTGCATTCTAAGTGTTAATGGGCAGCATCTCAAAGCTCTCACTACAATCTTTCCAGCCACGCTGACCTTTCAATGTTCCTGAACACGCACTCTTTTGTGCTTCTAGGTTTTGGTCCATTCTGCTGGTAATTTTAGAAAGCCCCCTGCCCTCAACTCCTCCTTCAGCTGAAAAAATTCACCTCTCAAGACCTTGATCAGGCTGGGCACAGTGGCTCACACCTGTAATCTCAGCACTTTGGGAGGCTAAGGCGGGAGAATCGCTTGAGCCCAGGAGTTTGAGACAAGCCTGGGCAACATAGTGAGATCCTGTTTCTAAAACATTAAAAAAAAAATTTTTTTTTAGAAGACCCTGATTATATGGCCTCAACATTGTGGAGTCTTTGCTCAATTTTCAGAGTAGAGCCAATTTCTCCTCCTCTGGCCCCCACAGCCCTTGATACCACAACTGACCTGCTTGTAGGTCAGCCTCACTCACTGACAGTGTATTCCTGGAGGGCAAAACCTATATCTCACTCACTCACCTAACAAAAGGCCAAGAACATAGAGGTACTTTGTAAGTACTTGCTGAATAAATAAGTGATTGATGCTTCATCATTCAATCAATCAATGTATAAATGGCTGATATTTACTGAATTTCAGGTGAATCTGAAATACCTGGTTAGAGCTGACAAATGTGGCTTCTGAGGGAAAGTAATTGAGATATCCTGGTAGATAGTACATATTACTTGCCAGATACTGTCAACATCACCATGAACTTGGGAGATGAAGTTCAGATATATAACATGTACCCATCAACAACAATAAGTCTGGGATAAAGCCAGATTTGGATTTAGCTTATTTTTCCCTGTGTTAGTTAAGAAGGGAATGCCTTCCCTTTCAGCCATCCTGTCACACCAGTTGGCCCCTATAGGTTCTAGGCTGTTGGAGTTGGAAGCTGGCTTACTGATTTATCACTGACTTTAGCTTGTTTTGCCTTGAGTGTATAACTTAGGACCAATAGAAAGGAAACTAACATCCTCACTGAGCGTCTCCTATGTGCCAGGCATTGGACTGTATATTCAGGAAGGCAGCAAAACATGGTGGGTGGCTTATAAGCAGGGCTGGCCATGAGACTACTCAGGTTCACATCCTGGCTCCACTCTATGCCTGCTATGTGACCTTGGGCAAGCCACTTGATCTCATTGTGCTTCTGTTTCCTCCTCTCCATGGAGATCACGAGTACCTATCTCAGAAGGTCACTGAGAAAATTAAAGCAATTACATGCAACATGCTTAAAAAAAATGCCTGGTGCATAATAAGCACGTGATCATTCTTAGCTATTACTATCAAGCTGAACAGCAAAATCTTTAGAATCACCCTGTGAGGCAGTTATTATGCCCAATTCCAACTGAGGAAGTGGAAACTAAAGAATGTCCCTTGTCAGTCACGGTGGCTCACGCATGTAATCCCACCACTTTGGGATGCTGAGGTGGGTGGATCACTTCAGCTCAGGAGTTTGAGACCAGCTTGGGTAACATGGTGAGACCCCATCTCTGCTGAAAATTTCAAAAAAAGAACCAGGCATGGTGGCACGTGCCTGTAGTCCCAGCAACTTGGAGGGTTGAGGCAGGAGGATCGCTTGAGCCCAGGAGGTGGAAGCTGCAGTGAGCCCTGATCGTGTCACACTGCACTCCAGGCTAGACAACAGAGTGAGACCCTGTCTCAAAAAATAAAACAATTAAAAAATAATAAAAAAGGAAGGTCCCTTGCTCAAGAACACACGGCTGATATTTAAGACAGAAGGATCTGTCTGATCCCAAAGAAGCTCAGTGAAGAGCCAACACTTCCCCATGATGAGCCAGCTTTGAAAGGAGTTCCCACATCCAGGAATGGTTCTGAGGATCACAAGAGGGTGGCGGTGAAGGCCCCAGTCTGTGAGCCTCCATTCCCAAGACCTGTACATTCTGGGGACTGTGCTGATTTCCAATTCACTTTGCTCAGGTTCTCTATGAAAGCCTGTGAATCCCATGAAGAAGTTATTGACAACACAAAGAGTCAGGGTAATGATTCTTTTTGTGACTGGAACAGAGGCTATTGCTTGACATATTTCAACAATACAACACAAAGCATGAGTCATAACAAAACTCTTTTATTACAAGACCTGCTTCTTAAAGGGTCAGTTCACCATTTCACCTTAGAGTGGGCACATCTGCCATCATTCTAATCAGAATGGTGGTGAGGCCCCTCCCATCATGCCTTTGGACACAGTACGAGGAGCGGCATGACTGTCTAGCACCTGAATTCACTCCCCTCTTCCCACCCCTGCAGCCACCTCCCTTGTCCAGGCCACCGTCATCATCTCTCATTTGGACTCTGCCACAGACTCCAAACACCTGACCTCCCTCTTCCTATATTCCTTCTCCAAGCTCTTCTCCACTCAGCAGCTGCAGTGACTGAAGGTGTAAGCTGGACCACTCCCTCTCCTGCACCATGCCCCTGGCACAGCCCCCGATCAGGGCTTGCCCCCCACCACCCCTCCAGCCCTGACCTTGTGCTCCCCAATACACTCTATGCTGCAGCCTCTATGCTGTAGCCACACTATTTTTTTTACTTTCTCTCACGTGGTTTTTTCCCCCTCACCTCAGACTTCTGCACATGCGATGACATACCCAACACTGCCTGCCTCCCTGACTCATCCTCCAAGCCTCAGTTCACTATCACTTTGTTGCACCCCTTCCACTAGGTTCGCCTGGTGTGCTGTGTGGTCCTGCTCTGTACCCTGATCTAACACCATTATAATTGCTTGTTTAATCACCTCCTTCTCTCTTGCAAAATGTTCTCAAGCTTGTCACCAAATTCTCCCTTAGACACGTGCTAAATGGTGCTCAGAAGAGATCCTGGGTTTCCAGGGGAGGTGGGGCATCTGGGCCAGGTTGGAGTAGCATGTCGCACTTGAAAGCACAGCTTTGGAGTCTGTGGGAACTGGATTAACATGTGTCCTCTGCCACCTGCTGCTGTGTCACCTTTGGCAGGTTACTTCCCTCCAAAGCCTCAATTCTGCCCTGTGGGTGAGGGGATGCAGTGTGGGTAAGTGTTTAACATTGAGCCTACCTCAGTGTGAGCACTACGTGGTTGGTGGTCAAGGAAGCATAGACACCCTGGACATGGGGACAGGCCATCTGGGCCAGCTCTGGCGTCACCGAGTGCTTGTGGAGTGGTGTTGGGCTATGTAACCTCTTGTCTAACAAACATCCATGACAATTGGTACCACACCAGGCTGTGGACTCAGGAAGCCCCTGCTGAAGTGCTCAGGATACTGGAAGCCCTCAGTCTGTGTGTGTGCCTATTATTATTTCATAATAATTTAATAATTATTACATTGCTGCTATTTGGACTGTCCTGTACACCTACCTTTGCGGAGCAAACAGGCCACAGAAGACAGGGTTCCTCCCAAATGCCCAGCCCAGCAGAGGGGTGCATAAGGCTCCCTTCTCAGAGACAGGCAGCACTGGTCAACATCTCCAGTCTCCTCCCTTCTATGAAAGGGCACTCATCTATGGAGAGGGTAACAGCTTTTGCCTTGGCCATGGCATTTGGGTTCTTGGCAGCATCTGGGCTTTGCAGCAGAATATGTGGACTCAGCATGTTTACCCCACCACTTCTGGACCCTGCCCAATGGCACTGAAGCATACAAGAGAAAGCCTGTACTGGCCGACCCCTGGGTGATAAGTGGCTCCAGTGACCAATGGCTTGACCCAAGAGAGAATTTCAAAAGTCACACCCACAGCTCATCTCAGAGACCCTCTGGAGTGGTAGACAAAGGATAGGAAAGGAAGTCACTGGCATTTGGACCTCATGGAGAATGACATCATGGAGCTTCTATGGAGCTCCATGGGAGGGGCAGGGGATAAGGAAGGGAGAGAAAGGGAGCTGGGCCTGGCACATTAAATGTCCAATTCGCAATTGGCACGATAGAGCAAGCCCCAAACCAGAGGGAGGATATACACAGGAAGGCCTGTGCTGGGGAAGCAGGGCAGCTGGACAGGGGATGAGGTATGGGTACAGGGATGGCTTGGCATTGTGAGCTCTGGTGGGTAGAGATGCCTAGGGGAGAGAGGGCAGGTAGCTGGGTACCAAAGGGGTGCCTGAGAAATGAACACCAAGGGTTGGAAACAGAGAAGGCAGGTGTGGTCACGGGGAACAGGGCACAGGAAGAAACAACCAAGATGTAGACCCTATTTTCCACATACGATGGCTGAGGGCATGCGGTGAGGGCAGGCACTAGGCACACCTGACACATCAACACAAGGCTGGGTCCTGAGGCTTCTGACGGGCACTGAGCAACACGTTTCTTGACCACACTAAGTTTTTTCCTGTCTATTTGCACCTACTATTGCACATCCTAAATAATTTCTCCTCCACTTACGACCCAGCTCAAATACTACCTCTTTTGATCTGCCCAGTGTAAATTAGATCCCCTCTGAATACCTTTAGTGCCCTGCCTTTTTCTTCATAACACTTACTCAAAATACTTTTACTTCTGTATTTATTCTTTAAATGTCTGTCTCCCTTCACTGGACTATAAGTGCCATGGAAACAGGAGCGTGTCTGTGTGTTTACCACTGTATACATCAGCACCTGCCACTTAGTCTATATTCAATAACTATTATTTGAATGAGTGAATTCAGGAATCTGAGAGTCCTGGGCTTTCACTGACTATAGAGGCATGGTTTTAACTAGCTCAGCGGGATGCCCTAATAAAGGCCATAAACATAAAATGTGGCTGGATTTTACTGAATACAATGACTTTCTTCAAACTCAAGTGGTTTTTCAGCAAAGCTCTGACATTTAAGTGCATACTGCTGCAACCAAAGAGAGTTACTTGGGCTGCAGAGCTTAAATTAACGTCATAAAACCTAGGAAGTCATCAAATGAGCACAGGCAATACCAGGCAGCTTGCTCTTGCGGAACCATGAACTCACTGGAGAGAAAGCCTCCAACCTCACAAAACCTCAGATATCCCTGCAGAGGAGCTGCTGGGACCACCTCCCACATATGGCCAAGAGCCTAAAGTGGATTGTAAAGAGCAGTTACTCAGGGCAGAGCAAAATCACACTCACCACCGGCCCTTCCCAGAAAACCCTAGTCCTGTTATCACTTCTGAAGAGCCTTGAAACACCCACCCAGAACTACAAGAAAGCATGTAGGTCTTAGGGGCTGGTGGAAAGGGTTTGAATCCTGGCTCTGTCATATATTAGCCTTTGACTTGGACCTGTCTTTGGATGTCAGCTTTTTCTTGGAAATAATGATTCTCCAGGTTTAAAAGAGATGCTGTATATGACAAACTCCCACAAGCAAAGACAGGCATGTCGTGGGTTCTCAGGGAGGCTCAGATCATTTTCTCTTCCCAGGTTGAAGGGTCCCTGGTACAAGGTCAGGGTTACATCTTGTATTGGCCGCTCACACAAACAAGCCTCCTGCTCCCAAGCCTCAATTTCCCCAGCTGCCAAATGAGGCAGCTGGACTCAATGATGTCTTAGATCCCTTCTACTTTTTGCATTCTGTGATTCTGCATTTTCTAGTCAGTGCCTCAAATGAGGCCCAGTACTTGAGACACACCTGAGAGTTGTAAATTGGGTTAAAATAGGGACACACAGTAGACAAAGCAATGGGATGTAGTTTGATCATCTCTTCTACTCCAAGACTCACGACTACTCCATAGTCTATGACAGGGACGGCAAATGAGTTTATGCTCCTGTGTGAAATCAATTTGCTTATTAATATCCTTCTGAAGCACTGTGTTGGGAAGAATTCTGAGGCTCTCTCCAGTCTCAGTGGAGAAGCATGCCACAGTTTATTCATTACGGTTACCATGGGTAAGGGACTGGGGTTGGTGGCACTTCAACCTTGTACTTCATAGCCACATCCACAAGAGCAGATCCCAGATACTCTCCAGCTTTTATCTTCTTATGACTTTTAATGAGCTCTTTGCTCTTGGCAAACTGTTCCCACTGTTCTCTTAGCCCAGAAAGCCTCCTTCCTGTGCTCCACATCCATCCAAAGTCGGCCTGGCCCAGCTCCTCCAAACTCTTGGAACTCATGACTTGTACAACTCATGTGGTCCTTATTTCTGAGCTCATGTGGTTAATGATCTTTTTACATGTAACTGTCTCGCCTAACTTGGCTGCAAAAGCAGAGACAAGAGTGAAAAGCCAAAACTAGCAGGCTACGGGGAGGAAGGCGAGGTGGATGCAGGCTGAGGCAGAGGCCTGGGGAGAGTTGGCAGAAGACCAGAAAGTCACTCACAGAGTGGCCGAACAGTCAGAGATGTAGGCAAACAATAGGGCCGGGCAGGACACTGGCGCTCCAGGTATCCTCCAATTTTGTACTCTGGGCATTTCACTCACCTCACTCTATCCTGGCTCTGCATGGGAATAAGAAAGGTAAGAGAGGGCCCGGCATGGTGGCTCATGCCTGTAATCCTAGCACTTTGGGAGGCCAAGGCAGGTGGATTACCTGAGGTCAGGAGTTCGAGACCAGCCTGGCCAACATGGTGAAATCCCATCTCTACTAAAATACAAAAATTAGCTGGGTGTAATTTTTGTGGCGGGCGCCTGTAATCCCAGTTACTCGGGAGGCTTAGGCAGGAGAATCGCTTGAACCCAGGAGATGGAGGTTGCTGTGAGCCAAGATCGTGCCATTGCACTCCAGCGTGGGTGACAAGAGCGAGACTTCATCTCAAAACAAAACAAAACAAAACAAAAAAACGGGAAGGGAAGAGAGGTCAAATCTGGACAAGGCCAACACAAAAGCCAGAGGCAATCAGCAAGTCAGGGTCAGGGCATACAACAGAGCAGCCAGGATGAAGACAATGTCAGTGTGGAGATAACCTCCCTCCAAAATATCTCACTCCCACGCTGGCAACCTTTAGTCTCCAGATAAGGGCACACTCCTTAACATGGTTTGCAAGACCTCTCAAAACTGGCCCTGCCTATTTCCCGCAGCCTCATCTCTCATGCTACCTAGTTATGTTCAGTTATGCCATGGACATAGGTGGATCACATTCTTGGGTTTTTGTCCCCTCTTCTTGATACTCTCTCTTTACTGGAAATTCCCATGCCCCAACCACGTATACACTAATATCCCTTGCTAATTCCCACCTACCTTCCCTGGCTGCCCTAGTTTTGGCTAATGCCTTGGCTATGCATTCCTATATCACCTGTAAGTCCTCTTATACAGTCTGTGTGATAACTCTGTGTGTGTGTGCAGCTTAAAGACACATAGTACAACATACAACTGTTGACCTGCCACCCCCGCTTAAGAAGCAATGCTTTGCCAGTACCTTAGAAACCTCTGTGTGCTTCTCCTTACCCCCAGAGGTAACCCATTATCCTGAATTTTGTTAATAATTTCCTTGCCATAAACCTACACTGCACATTGTTTAGTTCTGCCTGTTTGTGAACACTATATAAATGGAACCAGATTGCACGCATTATGCAACTTGCTTCTTGCTTCATTTATTTTCATCACCATAGTGTTGCATTGTATAAATATGCAGTAATTTATTTATGCTCTCTTTTGTTGGCTGACAGTCTTGTTTCCAGTATTATGGATGGTGCTCCTCGGAACACGCCTGTATGTGTCTCCTGGTGCACGAGAGTGGGCAGGCCTCCATGTATTTATCTCACAGTGAAATTTCCAGAGCACAGGTTGTATACACATGTTCAACTTTCCTAGGAAAAGTGACACTGTTCCAAATAACGTGGATCACATTATACTCGCACCAGCACGGATGAGGCTCATATTGCTTCCTATCCTTGCCAACATTTGACATTGTCCAACTTTTAAATTTTTGCCAATCTGATGGGCATGAAATTCTCCCTCATTGCAGTTTTAATTTGCAACCTCCCCTGATTACTAGTGAGACAGAGGTTTTTTGTTGTTTACGCGCCCACAATACTGAACTCTTGAGAGAAGGCACTTGTCAGCTTTGTCTTCATTAAGACATTTCTGGTGCCTAAACAGGGCTGGCACATAAGAGGTGCTCAAAAAATTTAAATTGCACGAATGAAGGAACCAGAGCTGGACTTTATTTCTGCGTTATCCCCAGTGCACTTTACTTGGTGCTCTCCCAGGTTTCCCAGGGTACATATTTAGTTATTTTAAAGTGTAAGGGAACATTTAAAAAATCTGTCAATGCTTATTCCTTTCATCAGAGCCTGCAGAAAAACACTCCCTGAGGATATGGTTTCCCAAGCCCTCTTCTTGCAATAAATACTTCCGAAGAGTCCTCTGTGTGGAATTGCTGCTTGGAAAAAAAAAAATGCTGCTTTTTCTTGGAAGGTGTCCCTGAAGGGGTCTGAACATTTGGGTTAGCCCCAACAAACACTTGAAGCAGTTCCTCTGTTTGGAAGGGATCCCTCATAACTATCAGAGGCAGCAGGATTCATTGGGCAGAATTCCAAGAGAGACACGCTGGGCTGGAATATCTGGAAACTTTCCATGAAGAAAAACTTAAAAGACTGTTTTGCAGGAATCTGGGATTTGCTGAAACAGCTGCTTACCCACAGGAAACCCAGGGTCAAGTTACAGGGGCAACAGTAATGTATCATTCTCAGCAAACTGGCCCATTGCATACAGGGGGCCTGGCTTTTCCTTGGACCCCAATGCTCTGCCTATAATGATTGGGCCACAGGAGTTCAGGTAAGGACATTCCAGGAGGACTGCTTTGCAAATGTGCGGTCATTGAGACTAGAAGGTATCTTTAATGGTTCTGACCAAGAAGGGCTGATTCGTGGTTACCTCAAATCTCATTATCAGCAAACAGGCCTGATTACTATTGTTCAAACTCACGCTAGATGAAACTCAAGACAAGTTGGGAGAAGGAAGATGTCTGGCTCTGACATACAGGGGTTGGGAAACTGAGCCAGGAGTACGATGGTCTCCAAAGGTGTGGCAGAGACCCCTATTGCTCACTGACACCTGGGTGCTCCTCCACATTTCCCTGTACCCCTTGCAGTCAGGAGGGTGCAAACTGATGAAAGGAGAGAGGACACGGCCTCTGCCACTTCCCGGGCAAGGTGGGTGACTATCCAGTGTGTCTCCTTAGGTGTACTTCTACTCCCCACCCCACCATCTGCTGGATGTTTAAGCCAGGGTGAACTTGAAGTTCAAAGATGATGAACCCACAAGAGAAGCAATTAGAGTCCCCAAGTCACTACTGGGAGAAAAGCTGCCCAGGAGAGCCTCCCAGCCAGCCTTCAGGGGACTGTGTAAGCAAAATAGGACATTTCCTGGGTAACCTTTATTTCCAGCAGTTCTGAGAGCTGCTGTTTCAGTCTGTGATGTTACCAGAATGTAAGGAGGCAAGGTGACCAAAGAGGCATGGTCCCTGTAGGTACTAGTTGCCAGAGGTTCAATCTATTGTGTGGGGCTCACAAGAGAAAGCTCCAGGAATAGGGACAGATGGAGTGTCTGGAAGGTGACCGCTTCCCAATTCCAGCTGATTAGTCCATTCAAAGCAGGACCCCACTAGAGGCTGAGGATGCAGGGAGCAGATCTAGCCCCAAGGGGTGAGAGAGGGAGCTGCAAGAGGCAGGCAGGGCATTAGAACTCCTGCACATCAGGCTGCCGTCAGAGTTGGGTTCAAACTCAGAACCAGAGCAGAGGGCAGAAAACCAAGGGTGAAGCTAGCCAGGTGGTAGAGGAAAGGTCCAGGCTTGAAGATGACATACAGCTCCAGATTCCTTGAAAAGCCACAGACAGAAGCCCTGCGGCAACTCCACTTATGCAAGAGGAAGCCAGCTGGTGAGGCCAGGGCTGCAGCCACGCTCTTCAAGCCCTTGTCAGGGGACACAAAATCTAGAAGAAGCTGACCCTCACAGCTTCCTGGTGCACAAGGCTGGGAAGGTGAGCTAGTTCAAGTCCAGGCATATCTATGGAACCAAAACCCCACAGAAGCCCCAAACTCAGAGACAGAAGTATTGGCTAGTTCCAAATCAGGGTCCCATTGACACCTGCGCTATCTACTTTACTCATGTCTTTGTTTTGAAATAAGATCTCTGGCCCCCATTGCTGTCACTGGTGCTGCCAGAGAATGACAATGAGCTTAAATGTCACAGGGATTTGGGGAGCAATTTTCTAAAATCCAAATAAAAACCTTCCCATCCCTAATCTGAGAGTGATTTTTATCAGCTAATGGGGCTCATCTATTTACTCAGCATGTTCAGAGCCCTTTTTGGGGGTTAAGTCCCTTTCAATTGCTGTGAGGCACCATCTCCTTGTGGACGTGCTTGTGCTATCCAGCTGCTATTCAAAGTGCATCTTCTGGACCATGTTTAATTTATACTTTGCTATATGAAGATGAACTGCTTACTCATTAAAAGTATTTCTTTTTTTATGTCTCTAATCAGTGGCTGTTTCTTTCCTCTCTCTGAAGCTTAATCGAATCAGAAACAAATTCCACACATATGAATGGCTCATTAGCATGTCCCAGTCAGATTCAAATTGGTTGTCCATACCAGATGCCCCCAAAAGGATGACACTGGCCCAAAGAAGGACTCTTTAAGCCAGTGTCCAAAGGGTGTTGCCATGATAAGCCAGGAGGGTCCTTTTTGAAATCCAGGATAGATACACTCTGTCATTCCCAGCACCATGGAGCCGTCTGATGACAGGTAATGGATGTGTCATTGAGACGGGGTTGGTGGGAGGCAATGTGGCCAAGCCTGGGAGCAGACAACAGAGGAATGTCTGGTGTCTATGTGTCCGGCTCAAGTATCATCCTCACGCTTGGCTCAGTGGGGTCCTTTTATCAAACGATCCAAATGAGGCTGAGATGCTGAACATTCTCTCACTCAGAAATGATATTTGTTCTAAAGAGCTTTACCTCTTAATCAAATGAAACTCAAATTATAAACGCTGGTATGCTAGGTCTTCTCTTAAAGGATTTGCCCTTTTCATAGACATCAAAATGAATCATCAGCATGGGCATCATCACTGGTGTCATCTCTGAAAGTCACTGATAGCAAACTCTCATTTAATACAGATTTACAAAAGAGATCAGCATACTGCAATAGAGTAGAACTGAAGGGAACCTAATCAAGACCTCCCATTACTTCCCAGGTGAGCAAACTGAGGTTCGGGGTCACAGGATAATTTAGAAGCACAGTAAGATATGGATCCAAGAGCCTGCCTTTTGGAAGACAGGAAGTCATTATGGTTCAGAGCATAGCCTCTGGGGCCAAACAGTCTTGGTGTCAAGTCCTACATTTCCCATTTGCTGAACTGGTGACTGTAGGCAATTCACTTCACCTTCTAACACTCAGTTTCCTTGTCTATGAAATGGAGATAAAAGTGATAAATTCCAAAGACAGTTGTGAGAATTAAATGAGGTAATACATAGAGACAGTTTACTTCATCACCTGGAAGAAGTTTAGAGCCCCCTAAGTATTAGCTATAATTATTATCACTATAAGATTCCATTGATTGTAAGATTCACTATTGCTATACCACAGCTTTTCAGGGCAGGAGGAAACACACTACATTCCTCCGAGCTCAAGATTTATATACCCAAGTGCCTACATCTCACCTTCACTCTCATGTGTCTCAGGCATCTCAAGCTTACCATGTCCAAAACAAAGTTCCTGCTTTTCTTCCCTGCCACCCCATCTGTCCCTTAGTCTTCCCCTCATCCATCTAATAGCCAAAGCCTGTAACCTGTAATTCATCTGTAGCAATGTCTTCTTCCATCCTCTCCACATCCAATACATCAGCAAAAGCAAAGAGTTCTAAATATAGCTTGAATATAGCTTGAATTTAATCACTTCTCTCCATCTGCACAGCCAACATCCTGGTCCGAGTCCCTATTATTTTGTGTGGGCATCTCCATCCAGAGCCTCTTCCCTGGTCTTTCTGTGTTGCCATGTTGCCCTTCAATCTGTATTGCCCTCCAATCCACCTTTTAAAATTGTACATCAGAGCATGTCCCTCCTCTGCTTTAATGCAGTTCAGCAGTTATTTACTGAGCACTTACTATGTGCTAATCTTTGTTGTAAGAGATGGGAATCTTATCACAGAACAAAATATAAAAAAATCCCTGACTTTCCATTACTTACACTGTGTTCTTTCTGTTACAGCACTTCCTATGGACTGAATTGTGTCCCCCTTCCTCAAATCCGTATGCTGAGGCTCGAACTCCCCATGTGACTATATTGGACATGGGGCATTTAAGGAGGTGATTAAACATGTACAAAAAGTTATCAGTAGAATGACCATATGTTCTGGTTTGCCGGGGACAATACTGGTTTATACCTAGTGTTCCACTGTTATTATTAGTAGCACCCCCTTTCACTCTCAAAGCTTCTAGTTTAGACAGTAAATTAAAATTTATTTAGTATTTATTATTTATTTATATATGCCAAATGTATAAGGTCCAACCTGATTTTAGAAACACTGAAATCCCCAATAAGTATCTGTCTTAAAATCATAGTCTTACTAATCTTTTCCCTCCCCTAGTCCATGATCTCTCTTTATGACTGCAATCCCAGTGCAGTGAAAATTAAGCAAGTCATCAAGACCCCCTCACCCACTGATATGAAGCATTTGAAGCAGGCCTGAGGAATAAAATAGAGCACCCCACCATTCGGTGCTCTAAGCCAGGATAGAGACCAGAGCCCTGTCTCTTGAATTTTCGCGAACTAGACAGAGAGAGAGAGAGAGAGAGAGAGAGAGAGGGAGAGAGAGGACCTAAAGGAGTAAATGGTGTTTCTGGGCCATTTACAACAGGGGTTAACTCTTTATTTTCAGGACTGACTTTATATACAGGTAAGCCTTGTTTTATAGAAAAACTTGTGTGCAGGGGTTATTTCTGGATACCAGACTTTATAGAAAAACTTGTGTGCAAGGTTAATTTCTAGATACCAGCACCCACAGCACTAGAAAAAAATGTGCTCACGGGTACCCTGCCCCTTGCATTGCTTTACAAAGCCAAGAACATTTGCATTTGGAGATGCCTCTGACCCCTCCTTCTGCAACTTCAGATTTATGAATATCAGGTCTTGTCCAAGGAAAACCACAGCAGTGTCAGAGGAGGAGGAGAAGGAACCTTTGCTCAGTTTGTGGCAGTTCTTCTGAGGAACTGATTCTGGCCTTGCTTGGTGGTCCCCTCCAGGAAAACTAGAGCAGCAATGTAATGGTGGCCAAGAAGCTACCTTCCAGGGTCTGATACAAACCAGCATGCAGACTCAGCTAAAGAAGAACAAAGAACAAAAACAGAAACAAAAGGGAGACAGAAAATGACTGGGGAGCTTTAACATACATTGTGAGCTTCCAGGTTTCTTTGGCTTTTGTTTTCGCTTTTTTCCAAAATTCAGGAAATTAAATATTGATACATGACTATTATCAAATCCCCAGTCTATAATCAAATTTCGCCAATTGTCCCAATCAAGGCCTTTATAGCTATTTTCCCCTTCATCCCAACTTTTAAGAAGGTAAAAATTTCCTTTAGGTTGACTCCCCAAATACTTTCTCAATCGTTACCTTGTTTGCACATTTTATTAATCTCTCTTTTATACAGCTCCCGCATTGAACACAATTGAAAACACCTAAGTGTGAAGACCCTTCCTGAGTAAAATTGTTCATGGGTGCTCTCCTTCTGCTCCCCACCATTTCTAGCTAATCGCTTCATTATGTACTTTTTAAATCGCTTTGTTCTGTAGGGATTAATTTTGCACTTATCTTCACTAACCGTAAAACTTTTACAACGTACTGTTTAAACTGCGTCTACTCAGTTGCTGGTTTGTAATTGCAAAGAGTCACTCCATGGCTGGCAGGTGTGCTAGGAGATAACATGCAATGGCCACGGAGCTTCCTGCTCCATGTTTTCAGATGCCTTCCTGGAGCCGCTGGGTAAGGGGCAGACCAATCGGTTCTGGACTGGCTGCTTGGGGTACCGAAATTTCCTTACATATGGAGATCACCAGCTAGGGAACATCCTCAAATCCCAGATACTTTGGCCTCAGAGGCCTCAGGTTGCTCCTTGGGAATTTCAGACTCTACAGGTCCCAGGAGCAGTTCTATCTATGGCTGACCACCTAGAGGGCAACAAAATTTCAACTACTCTCTCAAGGTCAAGTCTGTACTTCCTCAAGGCTCAGGCACTTGCCCTCTGCCTGTAAGCTGGCACTAGATACCCAGTCTTCAAGGAGTCCCTCTGCTTCCCTTTCTGGTCAACTACAATCTCTAAACTCTCCGCCTTCCACCAATCTCCACCCACTCCCTCCTTAGCCCTTTGAAATGTCTTCTATCACTCCCCCTTGACTCCAACTATTGCCTCCAAAGCCTTCTTATGGCTCTATCTGATGCCTTTTCTCCACTTGCTTTCTCAGAGCACAGGCTGTTGGTTTAGAGGCTTTGGACAGAACTGTGTTTAAATCCAGGCTCCTCCACTTTTTCTCTTGGGACCAGGGCAAGTGCCTTAACTTCTCTGAGCCTCAGTGGTCTCATCCGTAAAATGGTGACAGTAATTCTGGTTTCCTTGATTCTTGGGAGGAGTAAATGACATACAGCATAAAACTCACTAGAATATAAGTTCTATGAGGGCAAACCTAAGTTATCTCATTCATCACTGCATATCCAGTCCTTGGCACAGCATCTAGAATGGTAGGTGCTTCATAAATATTTACTAAATAAATGCACTAAATACAAAATAAACGTTCAACAAATGTTAGCTATTATCATTAGTATTCATGTTTGCCTGTCTGTTTGAGTTCTGAAATGCTGCCTTCCCCTAACATCTGTGATTGTCCACCAATACAGCTCCTATCTTTCTGGCTGATTCTTCTCTGTGACTGTGGGATCACACTGTCCCCGCCTCCATGTCCTATGCCAATGTCCAATTCTAAAATCTCTTCTCTTTTCAGAAATGGTCACATAGAGGGCACCTGATCCCACTGTCTTATCTCAAAGTTTTTTCTTTCTTTTTACCTTAGTTATATAGTTTTGGCTTTCTGTTGAATCCAGGTATTATATTTCTATCTTAACACCAACTACATGTTACAAGGAATATAATACATGTTCAGTGTATGAATGGATGGATGAATAATGCAAGCTTTTTGGTTATTTCCACTGTTATTTCTAATGCCAAACTTGCCACATTTTCCCCCTCAAACTATCTCAAAGTCCCCTTTAGCCAAAATGGCACCCTCAAACCTCCCATCATCTGAGTTTGAAATATCAATGCCATCTTTGTTGGACCTTAATAACTCATTTATAAGAACTAGGAAAGGCTCAGTCTTGACTTCTAATAATCACTCAACTTATTACAATCCAAAACAATTCTAAGGGAACAGATGGACAATGACCCAGCTAAGGCTTTGGGTCATTGGGAAAATTCCCTTTGGAAGCACAAAGGCCTGCAAGCTTGAAATGTGTTTGGTGTCTTTTGAAATTCTTGGCCTCAGAAGACCACGTAGATGAACACTTACTCCACCATACAATTGTCAGCCGTCTCTAGGTGTTACCCCACCATAGCAGCTGAAGGACAATGCTAAAGGGATTCCAATTCATGACAAAATGATACAAAACAGTGGCAAAGCTCACAGCCCCGATCCACACAACACACATACATACATACACACACACACACACACCACGCACACAGACATGTTATCCCAAACTCTCAGGTTATTCTGAACTCCAGCTGGCTTGAGCCAACCATAACATTTAGCAGCAACTAGAAACTAAAATCCAATTTAAGGTGTTTAATTTTCTCTGTCTCCAGGGATGGGAAATAAAAGAATCTGCTTGCAGCTTTTCTGTGAGATGTTGCATCTGGTGGTTTTCTGAGACCTTTTCAGCAGAGCAAAAATGCTGGTCCCCAGACCCCTTTCTCCTCACGTCTCTCTAACTGTGTGGGCAAAGACGAGGTTGCTTTACCTGAAACTGTGGTGTCCAATGTTTTTAATTAATTTCCTTATGGCTAGCTGAGAACAGCCATGATACTAACAGTGAGCTGCGATTACTCAGACCTCTGGGTCCAAGGCCTTTGGGGAGAACCACATACCCAGTCTATCATGTGCCTCAATAACACACATTAACCTGTATATATTAACCTGCCTGGACTGCCTTCACTGGTAATTTTAGCAAAGTCTCTAGCCCTTTAACCGTGGATACAAATTTTTTAATGTCTCAGATAGTGGTGATGCCTGTTCTAGGCAATTGCCAGGGACTCTTCCTTGCTTTCTCTTCCTCCTCTTTTTCTCTACTCCCCTGCCCAGACTTCTGACTTCCTCTCTGTTCTGGCTCCTCTCATTTAATAATCCCTCATCTGTCTCCTTCCTGACTCTGTGGACTCTGGCTCAACCCTCGACTGTTACCCCTCCAGTTCTGAAGTCTCCTGCCACCTCCAGTGAGGACATTGTGTAGTATCATCTGATTTAGGCCTCAGCACTCTTGAGACATGTGGCTAAACCACTGAGCACTGAAATGGTACTGTGGTCATTTTCCAAAGCAATGCTGGCCTGAGTTAACCCCTGAAATTAACCTTTATGCCATCAATGATTTTAAACCCCGAAGCTAGAGATGGATAAACAACACAACATAGTGATTAAGGCATTCATTTTTAAACCAGTTAGGCTGGTTCTAATCTTGAGTGGTTCTGGGTAAGGAGGGAGTTATTTAATCTAATTTCCTCCAGGTTTCTAATTTACAAAATCGGGATAACAGCATGGACCTCACAGGGATCACGTAACAATTAATAATATACACAGTGATTGCCAAATAGCATACAATAAATGGAAGTTCCTTTTCAATGAAATTCTTGGCCTCAGAAGACCTCATAGATAAACACTTATATATGTTAAGACCACATAAACACTTACTCCACCATACAACAATGGGTCTGCTTTATGGAATAAAGCACTTGCTTCTGTTGCCCAAGAGTGTACATCACTACACCAAATCTCAGACATCCCATACCTTGACAGGTCAAATCCCCACCTTCAGGGTGCTCACTGCTTCCTCGGGAGTCTGCCTCAATGCCACCTCCTTTTTGAAGCCCCACCCAACTCCCACAGGTGGAGTGGTTGCTCCCCCTGGTGCTCTCACAATGCATCAGGATCTTTCAGCCTTGCCATTTTGACCCTGAGTAGGTTGTGCCCTATTTAGCACATTAACCTGAATTACACTCAGTGATGAATTTTCACTCAGAAATGAGTAAATGTCACTAAGCCAATTTAATTCTCTTCATCGATTTTCTATATGACAAAAGTAAAATATTCCCATCTATACTAATTTTCTAGTTTTATTTTAGCAGAATTAGTTTCACTGGGGTTAACACTTTTTTTGCATTGATTTTACAACTAAGATAGGGTTCTTCTATCAGTATGCTTTTACCCATAACACATTTTATAATTATGGCCTCCATCACAGGGTTTTTCTTGGTGGTAATGATTTCCACCAAGTTTAGTTTTCCTGAATCAAATTTTGCAAATGTAAATCATGTTAATATTCATTTCTTCAGGCAATTTTTTTGACTTTTATAGTTTTGCTATGCTCATTTTATTTGTTGCTTTAGCTTGAGTTGATTGTCTTTACCACTGCTTGATTGGAAAAAAAGCAATTGCATTTTTTGATTTTTAAATAACAATTTCTAAAAAGTACCACACAAAAAAGTGTGAGCAGGTTGAGTTGTGTACTTGTTACTGTTGCCATTGGTAGATCAAAGAACACAGAAAGTCCTCAAAGTCAAAATGGAGGGAGGGGTCAAACATTCTGTTTAAGCTCATGACATTTTCTACAATCTGAGATGAGTACTCAGAACATGGTAAGGTGGTTGTCTCTCCAGCTAGGCTGAGAGCCACTCAAAGGCAGGAGCTGTCATTCATCTCCAATTTCCCAGCAGGGGGAAAGTGAATGTTTGAAGGATGAATGAATGAATAAATAATGAACCCACCTGGAAGTGATAAGAAATTTTGTCAGATTTCTTTTTTTTTTATTTTATTTATTTTTTTAATTTTTTTATTATACTTTAAGTTCAGATTTCTTACTGAAGACCACAATGCTATGCCTTCTTAGACCAGGCATAAATGGCTTCTGAAGCCACCTTTCTTGGGTTCATATAGCACCTTTACCACTTACCAGTCATGTAACCTTGAGCAAGTTATATCACCTCTCTCTGTGCTTCAGTATATCAATCTGTAAGTGGGGATAGTAATAGTCCCTACATTTCAAGGTACTGCAAGGATTAAGTGAATTAATACACGTAAAGCACTTCGGACAGTAGCTCACATATAATAACTGCCATATTACTATTAACCATTAGTATTATGGTCATAAAGTTTATCTATCTTTCTAATTTTCTAGTGATACTTGAAGATGTCCTAACATAGGGAGCTCACTGTATCATTAGCATCTATTCTTTTCTTATGGTTCTAATTTATGTTTCTGCTATTGAATAACTACATCTCTTACAGCTTATACTCACTGTTCATAGCTCTGACTTTCTGAGGTATATAGAATATATTTTCTTATATGTGACTGGTCTGTAAATTCAAAGCCTGCTCTTTCAGCACATACTAGGCTCCAAGCACCACTATGAAAATAAAATAGCCATAAATCCTGACATCACATGTTTTAAAGTCTAGCAGGAAAGAAGAGGGAAAGATATTTGTGTCTTGCCTAGATCTTCCCCTCCTTTGAATCGAAGACCTTTCTCCATTATACACAGTTTGCAAGGCTAAATTCACCCTGTGGACTTACAAACATAAAGCCTATAAAAATGAAATTGTGTGATATTAGTACATAAATAGACCAACAGATCAATGAAACCAAAATAGAAAATCCAGAAACAGACCCAAAAGTATGTGGCAATTTATTGTACAATAAAGGTAGTTTTGCAAAGAAATAAGGAAAGATATTATTTTGAATAGAAGGTGTTAGGATACTTGTTTGACCACAGAAAAATAAGACATTGGATCCATTTCTCACACCAAACTGCAGGATCAATTCTGAATGAATCAGAGATTAAAATGTAAAAAAATACAGTCATATAAGTATTAGAAGAAAATGTAAGTGAATTGCTTTATAACCTGGGAGTGGGTAAGATTTTCTATGATTAAAATCTGGAAGCAAGAAGAAAAAAAAGTTTGTTTAAACAGAAAAAACACGAAAAAAGCAGCCTTTGGATGGCGAAACAAACAAACAAACATGAGAAGCAAAATCAAGACAAGTAACAAACTGGGAGAAAATATTTGCAATTTGTATGATGGGCAAAGTATTACCATCTCTAATGTGTAAAGATATTCTAAAAATAGAGAGAAGACTAACAACCCTATAGGAAAGTGGGCCAAAAATATGAACAGCTTACAGAAAAAAGAAATGCAAATAGCCTTAATCATATGAAAATCTTTTCAACCTAGTTCTTAATAAGAGAAATGCAAATTAAAACTACCCTGAAAGGCATTTCTTATCTGTCAGATTGGTTAAAAAAGAAAAAAAAAAAAATCCACAACATACTTTGTTGGTATGGCTGTGAGAAGACAGACACCTTCATCATTCCTGGTGGGAAAAATGTTACCACTCTGGAATGCTATCCCTCTAGAGGGATATTTGATGATGTCTAGCAAAGTTACATATGCATTTACCTTTTGACTTCACAATTCCATTTCTAGGAATCTATCCAAAAGATAACCAGTAAAAATATGAAAAAAGTATGCAAAAGATTATTAATTATAGCACTATGCTCTCAAAAGGAAATTGGTAGAATAAACTATAAAATGTTTATGCATCTGAGTAGTATGCAACTGTAAGAAAGGAATGAGGAACATCTTTATATACTGTTATAGAACAATCTTCAGAAAAAAATGAGTTAATAAAAATGTGCATACTATACTACCATTTATCTAAGAAAGGGGACCTATGAATATATATTCACATTTTCTTGCCTTTTTTCAAAGTGTTAAGTAAAACAAACAAAAATAAATGTTTACATTGGAAATAGTGAGGAAACAGGATGAAGAGAACAATGCTGAAAGTTCTTTATTTTGTAGATTTGACTTTGGACTGTATAAATATTTACATCATTTTATAAACTAAATATACATTTATATGACTATAAAAATATAAATATAAAAGTCAGAAGCAAAATGAAACAACTGAACCTACTTCTTTTTTTTCTTTTTTTATTTTTTTATTTTTTTCTATGTTTTATTATACTTTAAGTTCTAGGGTACATGTGCATAACGTGCAGGTTTGTTACATATGTATACTTATGCCATGTTGGTGTGCTGCACCCATCAACTCGTCAGCACCCATCAATTCATCATTTATATCATGTATAACTTCCCAATGCAATCCCTCCCTCCTCCCCCCTCCCCATGATAGGCCCCAGTGTGTGATGTTCCCCTTCCCGCTCCAAGTGATCTCATTGTTCAGTTCCCACCTATGAGTGAGAACATGCG